>NC_137423.1:13314100-13759100 GCF_964374335.1 Astatotilapia calliptera
TCTGCGTTCGACTACTCCGCCTAGGCTGCACTGTCGAGCGCAGATCCACTGAGCGCTCCACACAGACAGCATCGTCAGAAGGAAGAGCGCAGGGCAAGCTAGCAAGACAGAAGTTAAGCTCTCCTTGCAACATGGACCTCTCTCACCCTCATTCAGATCTGGCGTTTGGAATTATTTTGGTTTTCACGTGACGTATGACCCTGAAGGTAAGCGAGTCATGGACTAAAGTAAAACAGTATGTTGGATGTGCTATGCAATGCTCAATTACATGGGTGGGAACTAGTGTGTTAGCGCAGTTAGCTTGTTAACGTGTTGGCCGTCTAGCCCCATGCACGGGGCGATCGGCGGTAGCTCGTTAACGGAGATTTGCCGTGTTGTGGCGTTAAGGTCATTTCAACGAGATTAACCTGAAAGCACTAGTGGGAACACAATGAATATGACTGCACATTTACATCATCCTAGTGCAAAGACAAGTGGAAGCAGACAAAAACAAGCAAGCATGCTACTAACTTTAGCCGAGTCATTTAGACAGCTGTTAGCACATGATTCTCCTTATATGTTTAATATGCTGCTGAGAATATAGCCCAGAAGAAGCGGATAGTATAGCTTTTATTTTGGAAAGAGACATTTCTCTGTAATAAACTCTCTTTTCCAAAGATGAGTGATTCCTCAATCAGATACAGGGCTCGCAATATCGCTAGCGATTTTTTTCAGTCAGGTAGAGCTGGGCGATAGAACGATAACGATATGTATCGCGATATAACTTTTACTCGATAGAGAAATTAAGCTATTGCGATAGACCTCGCCGCTCTTGTCCTCTTAAAAAAAAAAAAAAAAGGTCAGCCGATCCAAATTCAGCAGCGCAGAGCCGAACCAATCACAGCCGCAGCGTCACGTCGCGTGACTTGTTACATACAGCACAAGTGCCAAGCCGCACGTGTGTTTGTTTGGGAAGCAGCCAGGGGGTAATGGAGCCAGCGCATAATGGAGGAAATGAGTGTGCCGACTAGAAAAATCAACCGAGCGTGACCGAAGAGAAAACAGATGATGGTTCCAATGCCGGAGAGATTGTCGAACGGAAGAGCCATAGAAGTTCCGTAGTGTGAAGGTATTTCGGCTATTTCAAGTCTGACAAAAAACAGAGTAGCGCGCACTGTAAATTGTGCCGAAAGCAAGTCTGGAAATACAATAAACTGGTGCATGCGTCACACTGTGCGCCACGTTATTGTTTCGGTGAAATGAATTTCTACAATACTGTTACTGTTAATTCTACTCTCTGCAGTGTTTAAATGCTTACATATACACACAGTTACTGTCCCTCCACACATACGACTCGGTTCTGCTTCTATGCCCCAGCTTTGTTGGGGCATAGAAGTACATCTACCCTTAAGTACATCTACCCTGTTGAACTTATTATGGGAAATAAATATTTAAAAACAAGCTGCTGATTATATCACATTTTACTTGTGAGCAACGGCACATTTAAATCTTACAAATATAGTTATTTGGCTTATATCGTGATAGATATCGTTATCGCCTGAAATGAAAAAAACATATCGTGATATGAAAAAATCTCATATCGCCCAGCTCTACAGTCAGGCTACCAAAATCTATCTCTGCCCTGCCCGTCTGGCTATTGTAGGAAGGAAAAATATATGTCAATGCTTTTGCATTCTTTCAGAAATGTAGCTGGGTAATTATGTCATTGGCATCGGTGAGCCACTGTCAATATGTGACATATTGAAATCGCGTTTGAATTTGCGCTTGTTTTTAGCTTTCACTTTGCAATCGTGCGAACTGTGTATAGAGAGCGACAGCACTGATCTGTGAGTGATGATAATTTGTGCACCAATTCCTCTGACATCGTCTTATTAATCGTTAGCTTACTATGCAAACATGACAAGTGAAATCTCCCGCAGCAAGCTTAAACATGTGAGAGGTTGATCGCGCAGAGAATCGCTGAGCTTATGTGAGTGCGTGTGTAAAAGCAGCAGGATATATATTTTAGTTCTGCTGAGCCAAATAAGACAGGTCAGGGTGAAGAAGTTACAGCCAAAGAAAAGCTTACCACAAAACGGAGAAGTTATGACAAATCAGACTATAAGGCAAAAAGAGAGTGCAGCTTTATGGTTTCATGGACAAAATAATTTCTGTGGCTACAATATGACGAGCTAAATAACCAGGGCTGCACATAAGTGGTCCGCAGGTGCGCATTCGCTGTCAAAATAAAAAACATGCACAAGGGTTAGGGTTAAATTTAAAAACTGTACTTTTGAGTTAAAATATATATTTATAATCTTAATAAATGACAAATTAAAAAGGCATGAACATTTTTTTGTATCGAAAAAATATCGAACTGTGACACCAAAGTATCGAACCGAACCGAACCGTGAATTTTGTGTATCGTTGTATCGTTGCACCCCTAAAGGGTCCTTTCAACGTAGCACTCTTAATTCTTATTCTCATGTATATATCTCATGTACATCTCATGCACATATCTTTCCACGTAGCACTTTTAATTCTTATCCCTACTTTTATTTTTTTCCATGTCTATTTAAGTGCTATTTATGACACTATGTTTGCACTGAAGCACCGCAGCAATTTCCTAATGTTGTAAACCTGCTCAACATTTGGCAATAAACCCCATTCTGATTCTGATTCTGATATACAGTGGGGCAAAAAAGTATTTAGTCAGCCACCGATTGTGCAAGTTCCCCCACTTAAAATGATGACAGAGGTCAGTAATTTGCACCAGAGGTACACTTCAACTGTGAGAGACAGAATGTGAAAAAAAAATCCATGAATTCACATGGTAGGATTTGTAAAGAATTTATTCGTAAATCAGGGTGGAAAATAAGTATTTGGTCACCTCAAACAAGGAAAATCTCTGGCTCTCACAGACCTGTAACGTCTTCTGTAAGAAGCTTTTCTGTCCCCCACTCGTTACCTGTATGAATGGCACCTGTTTGAACTCATCATCTGTATAAAAGACACCTGTCCACAGCCTCAAACAGTCAGACTCCAAACTCCGCCATGGCCAAGACCAAAGAGCTTTCGAAGGACACCAGGAAAAGTATTGTAGACCTGCACCAGACTGGGAAGAGTGAATCTACAATAGGCAAGCAGCTTGGTGTGAAAAAATCAACTGTGGGAGCAATCATCAGAAAATGGAAGACATACAAGACCACTGATAATCTCCCTCGATCTGGGGCTCCACGCAAGATCTCATCCCGTGGGGTCAAAATGATCATGAGAACGGTGAGCAAAGATCCAAAAACCACACGGGGGGACCTGGTGAATGACCTGCAGAGAGCTGGGACCAAAGTAACAAAGGTCACCATCAGTAACACACTACAACGGCAGGGAATCAAATCCCGCAGTGCCAGACGTGTTCCGCTGCTGAAGCCAGTGCATGTCCAGGCCCGTCTGAAGTTTGCCAGAGAGCACATGGATGATACAGCAGAGGATTGGGAGAATGTCATGTGGTCAGATGAAACCAAAGTAGAACTTTTTGGTATAAACTCAACTCGTTGTGTTTGGAGGAAGACGAATACTGAGTTGCATCCCAAGAACACCATACCTACTGTGAAGCATGGGGGTGGAAACATCATGCTATGGGGCTGTTTTTCTGCCAAAGGGACAGGACAACTGATCCGTGTTAAGGACAGAATGAATGGGGCCATGTATCGTGAGATTTTGAGCCAAAACCTCCTTCCATCAGTGAGAACTTTGAAGATGAAACGAGGCTGGGTCTTCCAACATGACAATGATCCAAAACACACCGCCCGGGCAACAAAGGAGTGGCTCCGTAAGAAGCATTTGAAAGTCCTGGAGTGGCCTAGCCAGTCTCCAGACCTCAACCCCATAGAAAATCTGTGGCGGGAGTTGAAAGTCTGGTGTTGCTCGGCGACAGCCCCAAAACATCACTGCTCTCGAGAAGATCTGCATGGAGGAATGGGCCAAAATACCAGCTACTGTGTGTGCAAACCTGGTAAAGACCTATAGTAAACGTTTGACCTCTGTTATTGCCAACAAAGGTTATGTTACAAAGTATTGAGTTGTATTTTTGTTATTGACCAAATACTTATTTTCCACCCTGATTTACGAATAAATTCTTTACAAATCCTACCATGTGAATTCATGGATTTTTTTTTTTTTCACATTCTGTCTCTCACAGTTGAAGTGTACCTCTGGTGCAAATTACTGACCTCTGTCATCATTTTAGGTGGGGGAACTTGCACAATCGGTGGCTGACTAAATACTTTTTTGCCCCACTGTGTGTGTGTGTGTGTGTGTGTGTGTGTGTGTGTGTGTGTGTGTGTGTGTGTGTGTGTGTGTGTGTGTGTCATATATATATATATATATAATGCAATCCCCCCTGGCTTCTGCTCCGTGGCTGCTGAGTGACCCCTCATCTGGGGCTCTCCTCAGCTCTTTCTGGGATAGTGGCGCGGTTGCCCCTCTGTTGATCTTCCTTGGTCTCTTATGTTCTGAGGGCCTCTGGATGTCTGGAGTTTTGATTTCCTCCATACCTGCTTCATGCCCTGGAGGACGGAGCTGTGGCTCCCCACACCCTCTAGCAGATCATTACATGAAGGAACCTTTTAAATACAAGCGTGCTCATGCTCACAGGTGTACACATGGGTGCTCACACACACAAACTACACCCTTTGTGGCTCCTACCTCAAAGCACACTGTGCGCTGTCGATCTTACGTGCTGCACAATGATGTTTAATATTTACTGTTATAATCACATAGATCATCGTGATGTTGTTTATTATGTTGCTCTTTTTTTTCTTCTGCTTTTCTTTTTTCTTTCTCAACAGGTGATCCAGGTGATTGTTATATGTATTTTTTTTGTCTGCTTATTTTGTTGGTTTGTTTTTTGCCCTTTATCCCCGTCCCTCTTCCCCGCTGTTTTTCTTTCCCTCTTTCTTTCTCCCCTTTCTTTTCCCCAGTCAAGTCTGTCCCGTATTTAGCAAGTGAAAATAAAATAAACAAAAGGTGAATCAAATAGACCATTACAGCAAGGCTGGGATGGTCCATTTGGCAAAGTAAATCCGTTGGGCATCTTTCTTTGCCTTTAGACAATAATTCTGATGGCAAAAGAGCCAAACAGGACAGGCAAAAAAAAAAAAAAAAAAAGTCTCATCAAGTGTGATAAGTCCCAGCTGTGCTCTCCTCCTGTGTCCCATTCCCTTGTTATCCCTCAGTGTATTTTAGCCCTGTCTTTCTCTCTGTCAGTGTTGCGTCGCCCCCTCATGCTGTGTGTGTTTCCCTCTGTGCTCCTAGTCTCTTGTCTCCAGGTTTCTTAGAGTTTAGTTTTAGTTTCAGCTTGTTTTTTTGCAAGTTTGTTTTTGGAGTTTTGTCCTATAATTGCAATAAAGCAATTGAATTTACAAAAAAAAAAAGTGATTTAACTCACTTTTTTCTTTTTTAAAGAAACCTTTATTGCATTGAGATGTCAGTGTATTTATGCAAGTAGTCTTTTATTGCTAACAACAACTCAGCTTCAACCTGGGACATTATTTCTGTTTGCAATATTCAAATCCATACAAACACATTTATATTTGAGGTGAATTTCACAAAGTTTTAGTTTTTCTGGATTGAGCAGTTTGTGCCAGTGTTACGTTCCCCTGAGGGGTCTAGGCGGTGAGGGGAAAGTAACAAAAAGTGACCGGGTCAGAAAAAGGAGTCAAGGAGGCAAAAGGGTTAAATCAAAGAGTTTTATTAAAGTTCCCTTTCAAACTCAACTAAAAGAGACGGACAAGCCGCTATCACCATTTAAGAAAAACAAAACTCAGGCATTGGTCAATAAAGTAAAACGTAAGCCAAAAAGAAGGAGAGCAGCTCACTAGCTGCAAACCACAATAACACAGCTCACTAGCTGTAAACACACACACACACACACACACACACACACACACACACACACACACACACACACACACACACACACACAGCTCACTAGCTACAAACACCACAAACACGCACAGCTCACTAGCTGCAACGGCACTCTGGCCCAGAGCTCACCTTTCCCTGGGCTTAAATCTCCTTAATTACTGACGTGAGTCAGCTGTGTAAAAGGGAAAGGTGGCACCTCAGGCAGAAGAGGTAGTGTGACACGCCCACACAGGCACCTTCAGGAGGAGGCCCAGCTAAGGCCGTAACACCAGTGAACAACTGTTTGAAACTTGCTGGTGGCAAGG
This sequence comes from Astatotilapia calliptera, assembly GCF_964374335.1. Lineage (NCBI taxonomy): Eukaryota > Metazoa > Chordata > Actinopteri > Cichliformes > Cichlidae > Astatotilapia > Astatotilapia calliptera. Next base: position 13,320,310 of record NC_137423.1, read on the forward strand.
AAACCCACTTTGTGTTGAATACAAAACGACATACGTTCCAGAGTCGTCTGTTTCTAATACCAGTTGTGCTAACAAGACAGCACAAAGACAGAAGGTGTATTTCAAGAGTTGTTTTTTCCCCTCTAATACTAAATAAAATGATTTATACATATCTACAACACACCCTTCTATATCAATTATATAATACTACATGTATACTATGTACATAAACTAGTGTTGTAAAATAAACGTTTAAAGTTTCATTTGGTCTTCAAAGTTTACGTTTTTGATTTTGTCTCATTTCAGAGAAAAAAAAAAGTGAAACTATAAAACATACACAGATGCTCCAAATATTCAGACAAAAAGTGAGAGTGAACATGAAAGACATCTATCTTTAAACAACCAGGCAGGTCAGAATTGTTCACATAAGACACTAAAGACACTCAGCAGTTACAGAATCACTGCAATAATGAGACACAATCTTTAAATTCTTAAGAAATCCCTCATGTAGACGTTAAACGTGATTCTGAGTCCATGAGAGCCTGCAGATTTGTCTGTGCATCTGCAGTTACACAGCTTATCTAACAGAAGGAGATACTTCTACCTGCACAGAACACAGACGCACTGAGGAACCACATGAATGGTGCCAGACTCCAAAGCCAGGATAAAGAGGTTCAGTGAATGTGGTGTTGAAGGTGTGGAGGTGGATCAGAGAGTCACTGGAGACATTGTAGAAGGACAGAGTGCCAGCAGGACAGTCCACATACACTGCTACTCGCTTAGGGCCACAGGAAGGGGACAAGGAGGATGAGGGGTGAATGACTGATATTCTCTGATTGTGATACACAGTGTAGCCGCGGGCATTAGAGCAGTCCAGACTCCAGGACTGAGGATTCTCTCCAAATCTGCAGTTTTTTCGTTCTCCTTTCCTTGCAATTCCTCTGTAACTTACTGATATGTCAACCTCACCTGTCCACTCCACCTCCCAGTAACACCGACCATGTAAAACATCTTTACACAGCAGCTGACACCAGTCAACAAATCTGTCAGCATGATCGGGATATATGAAGTTGTTTCTCGTATGTGTCACCTTCATGTTATTCATAGACAGTTTGAGATTTTTGTTTATTGTATTTGTGTTGACTGTAAGTTTAGAGAGATCTGTCAAGAAAAGAGACAATGCAGCTGGAGTTAATCTACCAGCTGTTCCTTTAACACTTCACAATATCAGTGATAATCTTAAGAGAATGACACCAAAATATAAAGACAGCTTAATATTTACTGTTTTATCTTTATGAATTAAAAAAACAAAACACTTACACTTCTTCAATCCTGGTTTCAACCACTCTGCTCCAGCAGGTTCCACCCTGAAATGACAAATATCAGCACCATATCTTTCAACATGCAAAAACAGAAATTACATCCAGTGTATCAACACCCATTGTGCTCAGTCATTAACAATAATGTCATCTCATCGACCTTAGGTTTTCCAGTTTCCAGCGTTGATCCTTTACTCCAGTCTGAAGCTCTACTCCTGCATCCTCTGGATGATTGTAACTCAAGTCCAGCACTTTCAGATGAGAGGTGTTGGAGTTCAGAGCTGAGGCCAGAGAAGCACAGCCATCCTTTGTGATCAAGCAGCCCGAAAGCCTGGAGGCACACAAAATGAGGCTGGATAAGCTACTAAAGCAACAAAACGCTGACGTACTGTGATCTATCATTTAATTAAGCTGATTATTATCATCACATTTTGTTTCTTTAATTATAATCCAGACCATTAACTTCAACCAATAATCAGGTGTCCCAATAGAAAACGTAATAAAAATAAATATTATAATATAACAATGTAAGCAGAGAAACAGTCATCTTAATTCACAGTGTAAATACTGATTGCAGAGGCTAATCTTAACCTGAGAGTTTCCAGTTTGCAGTGTTGACTTTCCAGTCCAGTGGACAGTGCCTTCACTCCTGTATCCTTCAGGTTGTTGTTATTCAGGTCCAGCTCTCTCAGACTCGATGACTGGCAGGAGAGAGCTGGAGAAAGAGCTTCACAGCTTTTTTCTGACAGGTTGCAGACACTCAGTCTGAAAAGACAATAATGAATAGGACACAGTGATTGGTTTGAATAAACAAATAATCTAAAAATGAGCATAAAATCTTATCAACTACAGTGGTATGCAAAAGTTTGGGCACTCCTGATAATTTTCATGTTTTTCCTTCATAAATCATTGGTTGTTTGGATCAGCAATAGTGTGCAATAGTTACTTAAACTAAATTAGGCAGGTGCATAAATTTGGGCACCCCAACAGAAAAATTACATCAATATTTAGTAGATCCTCCTTTTGCAGAAATAATGCCTCCAAACACTTCTTATTGCTTCCAATGAGAGTCTGGATTCTGGTTGAAGGTATTTTGGACCTTTCGTCTTTACAAAACATATCCAGTTCAGTCAGGTTTGATGGTTTCCGAGCATGGACAGTCACACCATAGATTTTCAATAATATTCAGGTCTGGGGACTGAGATGGCCATTCCAGAACATTGTACTTGTTCCTCTGAATGAATCCCTTAGTAGATTTTGAGCAGTGTTTAGGGTCTGGCGCAACATATTAGAAAACAAAATTGGCTTTTAAGTTATCTTACTGTCAAATTATACATTTTTATACAGATACTTTAAAAGTCTCAGATTATTTGTAAATAATAGGCTCAGATTATTTACAAACTCTACTGTACAATACATTTTTTCCCATAATTTTCTATGAGGGTCATAGTGATGTACAAATACAGGTAGATGTTTTGTTGAAATCACATCCCAGACAACTTACACAGGATCAAATTAGGTAAGGGTAAAGCACAGTAAGCTGAACTTTTCAGGGGACAGCACTAGTTCAGAATTCATACCTTGTGATTTAAAAGGCACTGAGAGAATTTTTAGATAATGTCTTGTATAAATAACTGAATTAAGAAAACCATGTACCCATAAATTGAATAAATATATTTGATTTATGCAAGCATGTATACTGTGGTTAAGTGCTCTATATGCCATTAGCAATCATGAAGTAACTCAAATGGCTCCAGATGGCCAAATATAAAAATGTTGGTACTTGTATCTGCTTTTAAAGGATCGATAAAGTTTTCTGCTGTGCTGTTTTACTCCCACAGCTATTCCTCAAAGTCACAACATTCAATTTAATTCAGTTTTATTTATACAGCATCATATCACAACAACAGTGTTCTCAAGTCACTTTATATTGTAAGGCATCCCCCCTTCAATAAATCTGTGGCTATATGAAAATCTGTGGCAATGTCAGACTCCCCCTCCCCAATCAGACCAGGAGTGACATGTTTAGCCGTATGTTCTCCTTAAATTGCTGGCTGTCTGAGTGGTGTCCCAGAAACGATGTGGGCTTCATAGATAATTGGCAGACCTTCTGGAGGAAACCTGGTCTTGTTAGGAGAGACGGCATTAATCCCACTTTGGATGGAGCAGTTCTCATTTCTAGAAATATGGACAAATTTATTAAACCCCCCAAAATATGACTATCCAGAGTTGGGACCAGGAAGCAGAGTTGCAGTCTTACACGCCTCTCTGCAGCTTCTCTCCTCCTGTTACCCCCCTAAAACCCCATTTCCATTGAGACTGTGTCAGCTCCCAAACAGACGAAAAACTAAAAACCAGCAATAAACAACTTAAACATAAAAAAATCACAAAGAAAGAACAATACAGTATCCACATCTGAAACAAAGAGTAAAACAGTGAAATGTGGATTATTAAATATTAGGTCTCTCTCCTCCAAGTCTCTGTTAGTACATGACTTAATAATTGATCAGCAAATCGATTTACTCTGCCTTACAGAAACCTGGTTGCAGCAGGATGATTATGTTAGTTTAAATGAATCAACACCCCCGAGTCATTCTAACTACCAGAAATCTCGAAGCACAGGCAGAGGGGGCGGTATGGCAGCAATTTTTCACACCAGCCTATCAATCAACGAAAGACTGAGACAGACTTTTAATTCATTTGAAAGCCTGATGCTTAGCCTTGTCCACCCCAGCTGTAAACCTCAGAAACCAGTCTTACTTGTTATCATCTATCGTCCACCTGGACCTTACACAGAGTTTCTGTCTGATTTCTCAGACTTTTTATCTGATTTAGTGCTCAGCTCAGATAGCATAATTATTGTGGGTGATTTTAACAATCATGTAGATGCTAAAAGTGACAGCCTCAACATGGCATTTAATCTGTTATTAGACTCAATTGGCTTCTCTCAAAATGTAAAAGAACCCACCCACCACTTTAATCACACTCTAGATCTTGTTTTAACATATGGCATAGAAACTGAACATTTAACAGTGTTTCCTGAAAACCCTCTCCTGTCTGATCATTTCCTGATAACATTTACATTTACAATAATTGATTACACAGCAGTGGAGAGTAGACTTTATCACAGTAGATGTCTTTCTGAAAGTGCTGTAACTAAGTTTAAGAATATAATCCACCTACAGTTATCATCTTCAATGCCCTGTACCAATACAGAGCAGAGCAGCTACCTGAACGCTACTCCAACAGAGGTCGATTATCTTGTTAATAATTTTACCTCCTCACTACGTACGACTCTGGATACTGTAGCTCCTGTGAAAACTAAGATCTCAAATCAGAAGTACCTGACTCTGTGGTATAGTTCCCAAACACGTAGCCTAAAGCAGATAACTCGTAAGCTAGAGAGGAAATGGCGTGTCACAAATTTAAAGGATCATCATTTAGCCTGGAGAAATAGTTTGTTGCTTTATATGAAAGCCCTCCGCAAAGCCAGAACATTTTACTATTCATCACTGATTGAAGAAAATAAGAACAACCCTAGGTTTCTCTTCAGCACTGTAGCCAGGCTGACAAAAAGTCAGAGCTCCAAAAACAAAAAGTTGAGCCAACCATCCCTTTAACATTAACTAGTAATGACTTCATGAACTTCTTCACAAATAAAATTTTTATCATTAGAGAAAAAATTACCAATAATCATCCCGCAGATGTAATATTATCTACAGCTACTCTTAGTACCATTGATGTTAAGTTAGACTCTTTTTCTCCAATTGATCTTTCTGAGTTAACTTCAATAATTACTTCCTCCAAACCATCAACATGTCTTTTAGACCCCCATTCCTACAAAATTGCTCAAAGAAGTCCTGCCATTAATTAATTCTTCAATCCTAAATATGATCAACTCATCTCTAATAATCGGCTATGTACCACAGGCCTTCAAGCTGGCAGTAGTTAAACCCTTACTTAAAAAGCCATCTCTAGACCCAGCAGTCTTAGCTAATTATAGGCCAATCTCCAACCTTCCTTTCATATCAAAAATCCTCGAAAGAGTAGTTGTCAAACAGCTAACAGATCATCTGCAGAGGAATGGCTTATTTGAAGAGTTTCAATCAGGTTTCAGAGCTCATCACAGCACAGAAACAGCTTTAGTGAAGGTTACAAATGATCTTCTTATGGCCTCTGACAGTGGACTCATCTCTCCGCTTGTCCTGCTAGACCTCAGCGCAGCGTTCGATACTGTTGAGCATAATATTCTATTAGCACGATTAGAGCACACTGTAGGTATTTCAGGTACTGCGCTGCAGTGGTTTGTATCATATCTATCTAATAGACTCCAATTTGTGCATGTAAATGGAGAGTCCTCTTCACACACTAAGGTCAGTTATGGAGTTCCACAGGGTTCAGTGCTAGGACCAATTCTGTTTACATTATACATGCTTCCCTTAGGCAGCATCATCAGAAGTCATAGCATACATTTTCACTGCTATGCTGATGACACCCAGCTCTATCTGTCCATGAAGTCAGATAACACACACCAATTAGTTAAACTGCGGGAATGTCTTAAAGACATAAAGACCTGGATGGCCGCTAACTTTCTGCTTCTTAATTCAGATAAAACTGAGGTCATTTTACTTGGCCCTGAAAATCTTAAAAATGTGATATCTAACCAGATTCTTACTCTAGATGGCATTACCTTGGCCTCCAGTAACACTGTGAGGAACCTTGGGGTCGTTTTTGACCAAGACATGTCCTTCAATACACATATTAAACAAATATGTAAGACTGCTTTCTTCCATTTGCACAACATCTCGAGAGTTAGAAATATCCTGTCTCAGGGTGATGCTGAAAAAATAGTTCATGCATTTATTACTTCTAGGCTGGACTACTGCAATTCATTATTATCAGGATGTCCAAAAAACTCCCTGAAAAGCCTTCAGTTAATCCAAAATGCTGCAGCAAGAGTACTGACAGGGACTAGAAAGAGAGAGCAGATTTCTCCTGTTTTGGCTTCCCTTCATTGGCTTCCTGTTAAATCCAGAATTGAATTCAAAATCCTGCTCCTCACATACAAGGTCTTAAATAATCAGGTCCCATCTTATCGTAATGACCTTGTAGTACCATATTACCCTATTAGAGCACTTTGCTCTCACACTGCAGGCTTACTTGTTGTTCCTAAAGTATTTAAAAGTAGAACGGGAGGGAGAGCCTTCAGTTTTCAGGCCCCTCTTCTGTGGAACCAGCTTCCAATTTGGATTCGGGAGACAGACACTATCTCTACTTTTAAGATTAGGCTTCAAACTTTCCTTTTTGCTAAAGCATATAGTTAGGGCTGGATCAGGTGACCCTGAATCCTCCCATAGTTATGCTGCAATAGACGTAGGCTGCTGGGGGATTCCCATGATGCACTGAGTTTTCCTTTCCAGTCACCTTTCTCACTCACTATGTGTTAATAGACCTCTCGGCATTGAATCATATCTGTTATTAACCTCTGTCTCTCTTCCACAGCATGTATTTCATCATGTCTTCCTTCTCTCACCCCAACCGGTGGCAGCAGATGACCCCGCCCCTCCCTGAGCCTGGTTCTGCTGGAGGTTTCTTCCTGTTAAAAGGGAGTTTTTCCTTTCCACTGTCGCCAGAGTGCTTGCTCATAGGGGGTCATATGATTGTTGGGTTTTTCCTCTGTATCTACTGTACAATATAAAGTGCCTTGAGGCGACTGCTGTTGTGATTTGGCGCTATATAAATAAAATTGAATTGAATATGTAAAGAGCAGAGTTTTTTGCACACACTGGAAATCCTCAAAAAGGAAACAAAGATACCAAAAAGAGAAAAATTAAAAATAATCATAAGAACTGACCTCAGAGTTTCTAACTTTCGTAACGAATGCTCTAGTCCATCTGACAACAGTTGTACTCCTGAGTCCCCTGGATTATTGTAGCTCAAGTCCAGTTCTTTCAAGTGGGTAAGGTTAGAGTTGAGAGCTGAGACAAGATACCTACAGCCATCCTCTGTAATCTGACAGCCTGACAGTCTGCCGAACAAGAAAACAACACAAGTCCAATTTATTTTCATTTTCTATTTTCAGTATCCCGAGCTGAAAAATTTGTAAAGGATGGTGCTTAGTTAGGGATGAAAGAGGGAGGACACATGACACTCATTGTGATTCCATAACCTGTTTTTTCACAGGTTAAAGATTGTTACATGTCTGATCTGACCATATCAGTTATTTATATTATTTATCCGTACCTTAGAGTCTCCAGTTTCCAGTGTGGGCTCCCCAGTTCAACAGAAAGTGCTTTCACCCCAGAATTCTGCAGTATGTTGTTACTCAGGTCTAGCTCAAGCAGACTAGAGACTGGGTTACTGAGAACTGAAGTCAGAGCTTCACAGCTTGTCTTTGAGAGGTTACAGTCAGTCAGTCTAAAAACAGAATGTGAAAAAACAAACAGATTTTTAAATACTGAAACAAAAGAAATGCTGCTTTCCTGTTTTCAATAAATGTGTACCTGTCTGTGTACTTACATGGCTTTTTTGGAGGCTTTGATCACTGGCAGCAGCCTCAGAAGAGCCTCCTCCGAAGCAGAGTATTTCTTCAGGACAAACTCATCCAGATCATTTTCTGATGACAGTAAGATGAAGACCAGAGCTGACCACTGGGCAGTAGACAGTTTATCCACAGAGAGGGTTCTTGAACTCAGGGACTGTTGGATCTCCTCCACTAGAGAACGGTCATTCAGTTCATTGAGACAGTGGAACAGATTGATGCTTTTTTCTGCAGACAGATTCTCACTTATCTTCATCTTAATGTACTGGACTGTTTTTTGATTGGTTTTTGAACTGCTTTCTGTCTGTGTCTGCAGGCCTTTTAGAAGATCCTGATTTGACTGCAATGAAAGACCCAGGAGGAAGCGGAGGAACAAGTCCAGGTGTCCATTTGGACTCTGCAAAGCATTGTCCACAGCACGTTGGTAGAAGTCTGTTTTTACAATCTTATTTTTAGGCGTTTCAGATGTCTGAGATGCTGTTTGTTCCTCTGGTAGCACGCTGACTCCAGAGTTGATGAAGGCCAGATGGACATGAAGAGCAGCCAGAAACTCCTGAACGCTCAGATGGATGAAGCAGAACACTGGGTTCTGATATAGCCCCTTTTCCTCTTTAAAGATCTGTGTGAACACTCCTGAGCACACTGAGGCTGCTCTAATATCAATGCCACACTCCGTCAGGTCTGATTCATAAAAGATCAGGTTTCCTTTCTCTAGCTGGTCAAAAGCCAGTTTTCCCAGAGATTCAATCATCCTCTTGCTTTCTGGACCCCAGTGACAATCTGTCTCAGCACCACCATCATACTTGATCTTCCTTACTTTGGACTGAACCACCAGGAAATAGATGTACATCTCAGTCAGAGTCTTAGGTAATATTCCTCCCTCTCTGGTTTTCAACATATTCTCCAGAACAGTAGCAGTGATCCAGCAGAAGACTGGGATATGGCACATGATGTGGAGGCTTCGTGATGATTTGATGTGGGAGATGATCCTGCTGGCCTGTTCCTCATCTCTGAATCTCTTCCTGAAGTACTCCTCCTTCTGTTCATCGGTGAACCCTCTGACTTCTGTCACCATCTGAACAAACTCAGGAGGAATCTGACTGGCTGCTGCAGGCCGTGTGGTTATCCAGACATGAGCGGAGGGAAGCAGTTTCCCCCTGATGAGGTTTGTAAGAAGCACACCCACTGAGGCGGACTGTGTAATATCAGTTAGAGTTTCACTGCGGTGGAAGTCCAGAGGAAGTCGACACTCATCCAGACCATCCAAGATGAACACAACTTGGAAGTGTTCAAACCAGTAAATTCCTGCTTTTTTGGTTTCAGTAAAGAAGTGATGAACAAGTCCCACCAAGCTGAACTTTTTCTCTTTCAACACATTCAGCTCTCTGAATGTAAATGGAAATGTAAACTGGATGTCCTGGTTAGCTTGTTCTTCAGCCCAGTCTAGCGTAAACTTTTGAATTAAGACTGTTTTCCCAATGCCAGCCACTCCTTTTGTCAGCACTGTTCTGATTGGTTCATCTCTTCCAGGTGACTTTTTAAAGATGTCTTCTCGTCTGATTGTTGTTTCTGATCTGTCTGGCTTCCTGGATGCTGTTGCGAGCTGTCTGACCTCATGTTCATTATTGACTTCTGCAGTCCCTCCCTCTGTGATGTAGAGCTCAGTGTAGATCTGATTCAGAAGGGTTGGGTTTCCTGCTTTAGCGATCCCCTCAAACACACACTGGGACTTCTTCTTCAGATTACTTTTAAGTTTACGTTGACATTGTGGAGCAAAAAGTTCTAAATGGACAGAAATTGCATCAGTGAGCAAAAATCTACCAAATCTACCAAATCTGCACAAACAAAGTTTACAGTTGTAACAGTACTGTATATGCCTTGTGAACAGTAGGTGCTGTTATTTTCCCATCTTGGGATAATAATGGCAGAAGAATTCAGAAGGTAGCAGAAATATAATGAAGTACAACAGAATATGCTGTTATGGTTCTTCTCTTGTTATCAATAAAAGAGTAAATGAACCAGTAATTTAAGAATTAAAGTAAAAAAAAAAACGAATTTGAAAAAAAAAAAAAACCCAAAAAAACAGTGTAGTATAATTTCTTGTTCGTTTAGTGTTATTGGATACACTTAGAAGAGATTCTCATTTAATCTAAAATGTTCAGTTCCTATTTTGGGAATGAGAGTGTAACCTAGGTTATTTTCACATTTTTCCATAGCAACTGTGATTCAAGTCCAATGTGGTGGATGACACTTGAGCAACCTCTGCATGGTGTCATGTGACAAAACTCCTTAAAAAAAAGATACTGAACATTTTATTGATCCTTGCAGGCAGCGCAATTTATAAGTGCAAGTAAATAAAGGACATTTCATATCCTTCTTTTTTAATGTGTTACTGTAACCAATTATAGACCACCTAATTTGAAGTCTAAATCTACTGAAACAAGGTACCAGCAGCAGCAGCGCAATAGTAGTGACACGTAAGCATAAATGTAGCTCAGGTAGTGTTTTCACTGGAAATTTCAGTATAAAACAACTGCTAAATACTTTATTTTAACAACACCTAAAGTAACTAAAACTGGTAATTCTTTAGGAACTGCACAATAATATCACATTATGAAACATATTTTACATAACAAGAAAGAGAAACTGTCAAAAAGTTAACAGAAGGAGAGGGAGAGAGAGCCTGAGCCCGAGGACGGCCATTGCAGGGACAACCGCAACCCCTACTCAGAGAAGAGCAGAGGAGAGCCCCGCAGGCTCCACCAGAGCAGTCTGAGCTCCAGGCACACAGACCCGAGACCCAAGTGCCATCCACCCCGCAGCAGGGGCCCAACAGTGCCAGGGGGCCCATGTCCCACCAAGCAGTTTAATTTTATTTATACAGTGCCAAACACAACAGTAGTCACCTCAAGGCGCTTTATATTTTATACCAGGGGTGGGCAAATCCAGGCCTCGAGGGCTAGTGTCCTGCAGGTTTTAGATATCACCCTGGTTCAACCCACCTGAATTAAAGGATTAGTTCATTACTAGGCCTCTGGAGAACTACAAGACATGTTGAAGAGGTAATTTAGCCATTTGATTCAGCTGTGTTGGATCAAGGACACATCTAAAACCTGCAGGACACCGGCCCTCGAGGCCTGGAGTTGCCCACCCCTGTTTTATACTGTAAGGTAAAGACCCTACAATAATACAGAGAAAACTCCAACAATCAAACGGCCCCCTTGAGCAACAACTTGGTGACTGTAGGAAGGAAAAAATCACTTTTAACAGGAAGTAAACTAAAAACTGAGACCAGGTTCAGAGAGGGGCAGCCATAGTTAGTGAAAAAACTAAGACCACTCAGTGCATAGGAGGTCTCTGAATGGTCTGGATATGGACCACCAGTGACGCTGACCCCAGCCAAATCCAAAACCAGTGAAAAAAGAAAACATCAGAAAGGATGAGGAGAGAAAAATGTCAGTTTCTCCACCTTTTGGGTGTTGCCTCATTGTTCCCCTTCTAGTACACCTGTTGTTATTTCTTGAACATCAAAGCAGTTGAAACAATCCCCAGAAGTTGAATTAACCTGTTCCTTTGTTATTTTTTGGGCAGCGTTGTTTCTTTGGTACTATATTGCTATTAGATGCTGACAGTTTGCAGACATGCCTGGGTTTGTCTCATGCACTAGGGAACTTAAATTGCATTGCTGTAGAAATTATATCATGATGCGACCCTTATATCACATACTAACTTATATTTACCATAGACAATATGATATTGCACAGCCCTATTTAAGAATTTCTACACTCACAAAAATCAGTTATTAGGTTTTTTTTTTGGGGGGGGGTTAGGACCAAAACTGCTAATGTGATGAGTGCTAATGTGCTAAGTGAGGAATTTTCTAAATAAAAGACAGAATCGGTATATGGTTCAGGAACTGAATTTTTAAATAATTGCACCCAAACAGATCAAATATAGTACAATGTGCAATTTCTGTCAACTGCTCATCCATGAAAACACTGATAAATGACTGCAATGATCTGTCACATTTACTGATCAGGCTCATTTTACTTACTGTTCTGCAGATAGTCAGCCATGCCGTTCTGTTCCATTTTCCTCAGGAAATGCAGGGCGAGCTTCACCAATGCCTCTCTGTTCTTGTGTTCTTCACCCTCGCCCCCCAGCAGCATCTCTTCCTCCATCTGACTCTCTGAGTTATCTGGAAACAACACCTTCTGGATCTTCTTCAGCTCATTTTTCACAAAAGTGATAATGTTGTCCTCCAGCAGCTTGAACAGGATATAACAATTAATGAAACCAGATTTAAATCATCACAATGACCATCAGACACAAGTGCAGCATGGAGATGACTGAGAATAAAACACATGTAAAAGAAGTTGTTGTACACACCATAAAGATAAAGACTGAGTCCGGATGTGATTGATGCTGCTGGGCAGGCTGATCACTTGGAGCCTCTGTACTTTCCTCGTCAAATCTGGAAGAATTGTGAAAAATTAGCTCCCATCATATCTGTTCACACAAAAACAACCACAAGGCAAAGGTCCATCTAGTAACATTTGGTCTCAAACAGTGAATGTGAGTGACTGTGAGCAGTGAGTGATGCTGAAGCTTTTAAGAATTAACAGGTTTCTGTAGCTTTCAGCATCCTCAGCTGGGTCTAGTCCTAACAGCTTGCACTAACTTAGTGAAACTTCAACGTTTCACTAAGATGAGCGCTAGTATTCAGTTTTCACTATCATCCTGAAGTACTTACGCCTCGTTAACAGAGTCGAGTTCATCGCTGGAGTTATGAAGAACAGATTCATCGCACGTTGTGGGTGCTGATGAATCAGGTTCAGAAGATGCTGGTATCTGTTGTAACCTGAATAACAGCAGATAAGGTTAAATGAAGAAGAAAAGATGCCCCTTGGCTGCAGTGAGTGACAGATGTTATTGTAAACAGCTGATGTCTGGCTTGGTGGACAGATGTGCTACCACTACATCTCTATGTTCAGGTTTCTTTTAGTCACAACATTCTCAACCACATGCTTCGTCTCCTTGCAGCTCTGTAGAGACAAAAACAATGAATAATTAGTAAGATGTAATGCAACGACTTACTGTTTCACAAATAATCTTTGTAATAAATTCACGATCGCATCCATGATCCAGTTCTTTATGAAGGATAACCAGCTGCATATGGGCAAGAAAACACATAATTATAATGAACAGCATGAAGTTAATTAACTCCTGGTTAAAATGTTTTATTTGCTAAAGTCCAGTTAAATATTTCTGGTAGCTTTCCATCCTTACCCTTCATTAGCAGGCAGGTTCTGACTGTTCTCTGTATCTCGGCTGAAATCAATATATCGCTCATTTGAGCTGCTGCTCATCGTGGACACACAGACGGGTTCAGGTTTAGGAGATTTTTTTCTCCGATGTTTCCTGATAAAATATCGGTAAATGTATCAAAGGTCACACATTCAGCTTAACTGTAAAACATTTTAATAGAGAATAAATTGTTAAGTTTTAATGCTGACAACAACTCACTTTGTGTCTTGTGATCCTTGTTTGAAGTCAATATGTCGCTCATTGGACTGGTCGCTCATCATTGACACACAGCTGGGTCCGGGGAACAATAGGAAATGTATCAAAGGTCACAAATTCAGTTTAACTGTCACAGATTAAAATAATATAATAAATAAATACAGTGGTTTGAAAAGTATTTGCCTCCTTTTCTTTGTAAAATTTACATGTTTCTGGCACACACTTGACTGCAGTCTACGCTGCCAAGGGTGGCACAACCAGTTATTAGGTTTAGGAGAAAGTACTTTTTCCACAAAGGGCAGGTAGATTTGATAGATTTTTGGCCTAAATAAATTTAAATTTAAACAACTCACCTTGTCTCCACTGGTGCTTGTTTGAAATCAATATATCGCTCATTTGAGCTGCTGCTCATCGTGGACACACAGACGAGTTCAGGTTTAGGAGATTGTTTTCTCTGACGTATCCTGATAAAATATTGATAAATGTTTCAAAGGTCACATATTCAGCGTAACTGTTAAGTTTTAATGCTGACAAAAACTCACTTTGTTTCCTGTGCTCCTTGTTGGAAATCAATATAGCGCTCATTTGATTGGTCGCTCATCACGGACATACAGTTGGGTTCAGGTTCACGGTGGGCTGTGTGGGGTCTGTGCTGCTTCTCTGGGCTTCACACACACAGTTTTACATGTGAATAAAAATGATGGTGCAGTGATTTAAATGCAGAGCTGTAGCATGCAGAAGAGTCCCTGGCAGTAAAGAAAGTCATCTGACCTCTGAGCTTTGGTGATCTCGTCTCCACACAGAGTGGCTTTAGAGGGAGGAGGAAGCTCCACTTTGTTCTCACACAGCGACATCACAGAGTCAGCTGAAGCACAGAAACCTGCAGAAAAAAAAAAGATTTCTCCTCATTCTGAGTGTCACAAACTCACCGCTCTGAGTGAAGCAAATCAGAGTCAGAGCCCAGCAGTGAACCGTAGGCCTTACTCACCTCTACACGGAGACAATCATCTGCAGCTTCACAAAGACATAAAATGAAAGTAAATAATAACCAGGAAGCGATGACGTCACTGCAGGCTGCTACGACTCTTCTTTTATTCTTTTAAACATGTAGGAGCAATACTGCCCCCTGCTAGGCTGGAGTGGGCAGGATAGGCAGGATTTTTAAATGGGCCAAGAAATTCATCCACAAAAACATAAAAAAGAGCTACTTTACTGTGCTTCATGTCACTCCATCAAAGTTTGTTCATAACTTTAAAAATGAAACTTTTTGCCTACAGTTTATACCGAGTGCCTCAGTTTGACCAAACACTTCACAGTGTAGAAATGTTTTCCTTTTGTTCCACGTGCTACTATTCTTCTCAGTGTCCACAGCAAACTCCTGAGACGTGCATTAAAAATGAAGGCAGAAGTTACAGAGAGGGAAGGATAAAAAAAAAAAAAAACCCCACAAAATTTAAAATTTTGCAGCCACAATAAGTCAAAGTGTGTCTCATAGTTTCACCGGTTTTATTTGTCAGTCAAGCAGACAAATCGTCTCTTCTCCTTGAACTTTGCGTCTGCCACACTAACACCAACACCCAAAACAACTAAGTGCTGTATCCTACCAGACCTGAGTCCACCATCCATCCATCCATCTTCATCCGCTTTATCCGAGGCCGGGTCGCGGGGGCAGCAGCCTAAGCAAAGAGGCCCAGACCTCCCTTTCCCCAGCCACCTCCTCCAGCTTATCTGGGGGAACTCCAAGGCGTTCCCAGGCCAGCCGAGAGATATAATCTCTCCAGCGTGTCCTGGGTCTGCCCCGGGGCCTCCTCCCGGTGGGGCATGCCTGGAAGACCTCACCCAGGAGGCGCCCAGGGGGCATCCTTGTCAGATGCCCGAACCACCTCAGCTGGCTCCTTTCGATGTGGAGCAGCAGCTGCTCTACTCTGAGCTCCTCCCGGATGGCCGAACTTCTCACCCTATCTCTAAGGGAGAGGCCAGCCACCCTTCGGGGGAAGCTCATTTCTGCCGCTTGTATCCGCGATCTCGTCCGCTTGTATCCACTTGACCTGAGTCCACATTAAAGGAAAATCTGTTTTTATGTTTTAAATAATATTACAGATTTGTTTTATGTGTCTCTGTGCTGTATCAGTAATAATCTCAGGCTGCCAGCCCCTATTAAAATTCTCTTGCTCCCCCCACTGCCTGTCAGCCAGGTCAAAGCAAGAATTTATGAACCCATTATTGCTTGAAGTGAGACAAATATAATAACTAATAATATAAACTAATAATATATTTTTTTTAACTACATGCATGAGCATCTGTGCCACAATCAAAGCAACACTGCATGAATATTACTGGTCAAGTCAAAAACCATAAACTGTGCACAGTATTGTTTATCTGCTAACCAGAAGATTTTCCATAATAATAATTATAAAAAAAAAATAAAGTTATACTAGCAGAGTTCTTGCAGCATAACGTTAATGCAGTATTTGCTGGGATATGCAGTATTTACAAAGGTTGATTACAGTTTATTCCACAACATGGCGATGTACCACCCTAAATGACACCAACACGCAGCTGTTTTCATTATTAGGCGGTTTTTCTTTTTCTTAAGGAGGACCTGCTGCAATAGAAACTCTGCTTGAAGTTCCAAAGAAGAACGATTTACATTAACAGTGTTCATTATTAAACTGTTATATGAAAAATGTGTAAATGACTAAAAATAAGCCTTCTTACTGTTACAAATTGACTACAGAGTTTCCATTTAATTTATTCATTTTATATTATTTATACAGCGCCAAATCACAACAACAGTTGCCTCAAGGGACTTTATACTGCAAGTTAGTAATACAAAGAAAACTCGACCAATCAACCTTTGATGAGAGCAGAAAGGAAAAACTATTTTTAGCAGAAAGAAACCAGTCCCAGTATCAGGGATGGGGCAAAGGCACGCTATGGAAGAGAGCCACAGATTAAGAAGAAACACTCAGTGCATCGTGGGAAGATTTGTGCGAATAGCCGCTTCATTGAGTTGTGTTGCTAGATGCTGCCCTCTAGTGGGTGTTGTGAGCCCTTAGAGGGAAGTTGAGGTGAAAATAACAAACAGCTTTCACTGTAGTTATGAGAGTGACTTTAGAGCTCCAGGTTCTTATCAGCCGACCGCAGGCAGAAAGTCAACGTCTGTCTGCAATTCTACTGAAGCCAGAGTCTTCGCTTTAGGCCTCAGATATGACATGAAAATCAGCTCTCGTAGCACGTGTCGACATCACGGAGTATTTATCTGACAGCAGGCCCCTATCTCTAAGTAGACGATCTGTCACATGAATGTCACATTATTCTGAGAAGAGCCGATTCAGAAAAGGAGAGCAGTGTGATTAAAAGCTTTTATTTATGTACAATAAGAAATTTCTGGCTCCCTGTCATGTGGAATGGCAGCGAACATATTTACACATATTTACATGTCAGGGTTTTAAAAACAATAAATCCTGTTATAATTTTAATCTGACTTCAGAGCGAAACGCCAAAGCTTTTAACTGCAGTCTGTGGAAAGTTTGTTAGCAGGACGTTTAATTATAAACTTGTAAAACTCACTTTTCTTAATATAAGAAACACACAAACAAATGTACAAGAGGACGTTAGTGTGCAACACACATACAGTCCGCATGGAAGGCAACATTTCATGTTATGACTCTGTGGATGTGCCATTTTCAACATAAACAGGATTTTAAAGTACAGAACAAGAGAGCAGAAGAAAGAACATCTAAAACTCATTAAAATGATGCGTTTAATCATTTTGAATATATGTAAGGTACATCCAGTTCATAAATTAAACCTACAACTAAGAGGTAACAGAATATGTTGACCCTCTGCTTGTGTTGAAAATGTCAAACTCATCTTTTCACATTGACTTGGTCAATTGAGCTTATCTCTCTGAGATAAAGTGCAGCACATAAAGGCCAGATAAACACTTCTACATGTGGAGGTTACAAAGTGAAATAGCTAAGTTATACATGAGATCTGTTTAAAAATCTTTTAGCTGATCGTATTCAGTATGAAACATTATGCGCTGATGACTACACTATGTCAGTTTTACTCCTCATCACCGGACTTCCTTTCTTTTCCCTACAGATCACCAATCACATGCTAACAGTGCACTACTGTGTATTAACACAATATTACTGTGCACATCACCTCCATACTGACCGTCTTTTTCACAGAAGTTCAGACTTGCCCCAAAAACAAACCTCGGAGGAACACACAGAGTTCTTTGGTAAATATGCAGCAAAGAAAAATTCAACTTCAGTAAAATTCTGACATCAACATGTCATTCAACTATTATACTACACATAACAAGAAGATACTTTTTGATTTGACCAATAATTGCAATCCACCTGAAACTGATCCAATTTATAAAACTATAAAAATAGCTCCACACAATCACTCTGCAGCACCAACACTAAAATCTTTAATCTCTGAATAACTCAAGCAGCATTGCGTAACATCGCTGGCCACCGGTGTGATAAAACTGTCTGTGTGACTGAGCTAAAGGTTTGATCAGATGACTTACACTGTCACCAGTCTCTCGTTTCAGAGACGCTGGGCTCTATTTGCTTTGTGCTCATTTTTCCAAGTAACTCAGTGTGACTCCTTTAATTAGTAAAATGTGTCCTAAAGACCCCTGAAGAACCGCAGAGAGAGTTCATAGGTCAGGAACATGGTGGAGCTCATTGGGAAGCCTCGGATGGCGTTCACTGATGCTCCCCTGAAGAACACCTGAACATTAAAAAAAAAAAAAAAGAGAAAGTTGGAATTAAATATGTTAAACTGTCTACACACATCTGTTATCATTCCAGATCTTTGGTGCCGCGCTGACAGGAAACATGAGTGAAGGTGAACACAGCCCACAGACCGCAGTGATTTTTCTTTGGGGACGCTGGCCTGTAGTAACCCAACTCACTGACCTCTGTTCACATCAACAGTCCAGTTTACTTTCTCAGAACCTGACCCCTCCTGATTTCTGGACACTGCGATAGCTTGTCTACAGTTTACAACCTTTGACATTATGAACAGCACGAATCAGACACACAGATGCAACATTTGCTCGTCTCAGGCCAGGACACCAGCCGTGTGACAAATGCTGACCTGACATAACCCCACATAAGGTTCTGCAGCATGTGGCCCGTTTTATTTTATAAGAGGATATTTTTTTACAATGAGGAGTTTCACTTTTTCATCCTGTACAGGTCTTAGCAAAATTATTAGAACCACCACCCAAAGTAAGGTTTGTTGCCACAGCTGCCCAAAACTAACAATACTGATAATTACTGCAATTATCAGCAGTATGAACGGCCTCTTTCATGGAAATATTTTTAATCCTAAAATATAATTCTTGTTGTTGTCCATGTTAGGGTCTAGAAATCTCTGGAGGTGCAGAATGAGTGGGAACACCAAAGGGCAACTTTCAGCAGCATCTCTGACATCACTTTTGGTGTTGGCGGTGACAAAGGCAGGTGTAACAGGCCTTTTAAGCCTCGCTGGGGAAGAGGTTTCATGCCAAGTATCTGAAGAGAATTCTTTCCTTGTAATTTAAATATTTTCAGCAGAAACATTTGAGGAACCAAAAAGTGAACTTCAAACTTCACACATGTGAGAGCATTCAGTCTGCTTATTGGACAGATGTCTGTAGCAGCTATATGGCCCATTGATGCCCAGGGAGTGTCATGACTTACCCATGTGGAGGCGTGTCATTGAGGCTCAGTTTGGTAAGATGTTTGTAAAATTTCTTTTTTCTTTAAAATAGATATTGATACGATTTCAGGGACAACGTGTTGACCCAAGCACACACAACATTCGTTCAGGAAGCCCTGAGATCGGTACTACAGTGTCTCTGATGGACAAACTTTGTGCATCTTGGTTGATTTCTTCAGGCAGAAGCTTCAGTGTTCAAGCTGCGGTAACTTGTGTGCTCTGCTGGATCCTCAGATACAAAGCTCACATGGACACAGCTAAGTGTCCAAACACAGCGGGTAGCTGAGTTTGCATTGTGTTTTTGCTGTTTGTGTGGAGCCAGATTGAGGTGCTTAAAAACAGTGTTCTTATAGTTTTGGCTGGTTGAAGTCATTACTCACCTGTACTCCCTCTGTCTTGTAGCTGTGGATGATGCAGTGTAAAACTCCCTTGTACTTCCTCTGCAGCTGAGCATCAGCCTGCATTCGACTCTTTACCACGTCGGTTGGTGTGGCTGTGACCCAGGAAATGGACCCTGAGAAAGAGGAGAGAGCTCTGAACTTCCTGCTGATGTCATGGTGCAAGGACTCTAAACCAGGTGGAAGTCACATATGGAACCAGACAAGGACTAGAGCAAACACATAACAAAATCTCAGACTGTGAAAGTCTCCTCTGATACTGAGATTTTGTCATTTTATTGTGTAGGTCCAAAGATCACAGTTCAGCTCCTGGAACCTTTTACTTTTGCCAAAAAGAGGATCTTTAACTTCCTAAGACCCGAACTCTTCCCCAGCATGCATTTTTAATTGCCCTTTGATATTGGGCATATTGGGGCCCGATGAATGCAAAAACAAAAAAAATTAGCAGATTTTTTTACCTTATTTTTGTTTTTAAGAAAAATAAGAGCCACATATGAGGATATTTGTTTAAAATTTTGATAGAACAGTAGCAGTATAATGTCCCCGTAAGTGGATATCAGGCCCATGTAGAGCAAAATTGAGTATTTTGGTCAAAATAACCCAAAATGTGATGTCCACATATGTGGACGCCAAGTCCTAGGAGGTTAAATGAGGGTTACAGGGCTCAGCACAAACTTCACATGCTGCGTTCAGGCGCTCCTTATAACATCTGTAATAGATTCACTCACACAGCCAGCAGTAAAGAAGAAATGACTTGACATCAGCTGATACACGAGTTTAAGGGTCATTTAGACTTTAAGACGTACAGAACATAATTAAAACATTTACTGTAACTCATTGTTGAAGGTTTGGAGGAAAAATCATCAGGATATTGTCCGAGTTTTAGTTCAACTACGACGGATTCAGGCCTAATGGGAGGCTAAACATGGCAGCATTTCAGATTTATGCCGTCCAGCTGACCGAAGCTCTCACACTACATTTTTCACTCAGTCAGATGTTCACAGCTGGCTGGTCTGCATGTGGAGCCTGCTTTAACCTCTGAGACCAAACAACCCTGAAACTCCAGCCTCTGACTCCATGCATCCGTTTGCACCAGCCAGAACTTGATTGGCCTCAGATGTGTTTGCTCATATTGATTTCTTGCTATTGCAGTTCTGTGGAACCTACGAATGAACAAAGATAAGGTCACATGTACAGTCTTCGCCAGGTTAATAACAGCCCACGGACGTCATTCAGAGGCCGGTCAGACAAACAGAAACCACCCACAGCTCAGTCTGACCTGCTCGGATCAATACTGGTGTTTATGTACAGAGCAGAAGGTCTGGGACACAGCAGGACAATGATGTGTGTCAGCAGAGGAAAGTAAAGGAAAAATAAAGGTACTGAAAAAACAAAGTTACCTTTAGGTCTGGATTTTATCCCCAAACCCTCTGAACCGAATAATAACAGTGACCTATTTACAGCCAAACTGTCGGAGGCAATGATTCTCCACATTTGAGGCCGTTCCAGTTCATACCTTGTTAACAGTGTGTGAACATTACAGCTTGAACCAAGTTTAAAAAGGACTTCATCACATTTTAGCCTCAGTGTCATGAATTGTTAAAATAAGACGCAACTGAAGAGCTGCGACGTTTCATCAATAACTGAATCAGAGGAGCGAGGGCAAAGATAATGTGCAACTTTAGTTTTTTTGGTCATTGAATAGATGCTACAGTGATTTAATTATGTAAAAGTATTGATCAATAAGTATCAATAATAGCACTGATCTGACCCCAAACTAAAAATATCTCAGACTTTATGTGTTTTCTGTCATTTTATATAAGAAAAGAAAACGGTGTCAGCTGTTGTTCTACAGTACAGTTTCATCCGAGTCTATCAGTTCATAAAGCTGAAGAAAAAAAACAAAAAAAAAAAAACAACAACTGTCAAGAATCGGCTTCTACAACGCTGATAGGATAGAAGGGAAAAAAAACAAAAGTAACATACTCAACGATTTATCACTTAATGGAATTACTGGTTTGTCCGTGCTCTAGTCCCATTTGACAAACCAAGAGTGATTTCTGACCATTGTTCAGAAGTTCTTGATTTCTTGCCAAATTCCTTGTAATTGGGGGTTACTGCTGGCTCTGGTTGTGCAACAGTTTGGTTTAATGCCGACTGGCATCAGCGGAGGAGTTTACTTATATCTTATTAATAATTAACTTTTATTATCTCTGTGAGGTTCTGCCAGTGTAACTGATACAAGTAGGGAAATATAAAGAGGTTTTAGCAAAAATACGAAAGAAGAAAACCTTAAGATCTATTCGCTTTTATTCTCAAATGTTCAGCTGACATCGACCCCCTCTGGTTCATTACTAACAGAAGGACAGCTCTGAAGAACAAGGTTATGTTAAGGTTAAGGCAGACACTTCAGAGTGTGTGAAGGTCTCAAAACATTTTCAAACGTGTTGGACTCTGAAATAAAACCTTAAATAAATAACAAAGGTTTTAATAGCAGGTTTAACTGTGCTCTGACTGTGCACCTAAGGCTCGTCTAATTCTTCTACCGCTGCAGCGCTGCCACATCACATCCAGTCCAGTCAGGCTCACATTGAAACTGCCACTTCAATCAGAAACACGCACTTCATTAACCTCCATGTTAGCACTGACTCAACACGCTGCTCTTCAGGACAGCGTTGCCACGCCCCTCGTTAAAGGGTCAGAACTGCTGCATTGACATCCCAGGTTAATGTTAGCTACTGTTTGTCCTAACAAAGTCATCAGCTTCCTCCCAAAGACCCAGAATCAGCACTTTGAGTACGGCCAGCTGTCTGTTCACTCCTTTTCTCCTTTGTTGTTAATTTGGTGCACAGTGACCCATCACCCAGCTCAGCGGTGAGTGGACGAGGAAAGAACTTCCACAAATGTTTTCCTGTACATCTGACTCACAGGTCTGTGGCAACAGGCATAAATTTAACTGACGTCTAAAGTCACCAATAACTCAAACAATGCTAATGACACTGAAAATATCATAGGAAACTTTGTTTTGGTGACATTTACCTGCCAGTCCTCCTGCCAGCCAGATGGAACATGGATGTGGGCTCGAAGTGTTGTCCGGCCTCAGCAGGTCGCAGAAGATGGCGTAAGGGATGAAGTAGAGCGTGTATCCAGGTACGTCCCTCAGGATCATGGCTCCGGCTCCTCTGTACAGGCCCTGGAGGCCCTCGGTCTGCAGGATGCTGCTGATGCAGTGGATGGGCCCTCGGTACAGCTGCTGCTGGCTGGGAATGCTGACGGAGCGCAGACGGATGTTGGTGCCATTCGACATGTTGCCCGCAAGGTGGAGGTTCTCTGTTTAAAAAACAAAAGTATATGAGAGTGAAGTCAGTGAGCAGGTTAGTTAGGGATCTGCTTCATCCAGTTTGTTCTCCTCTCCGTGTCCTCGTCTCTGGGAACTTTAAGCAAAGGTGTTTCAACTTCAGGGGATTTTCAGTCTCAGCAGAATGTTTTTCAAACTTTTTTGTTTCTTTCTCACAGTCCAAAAATGTTGGTGTCTGAAACACAGGAAGGTGCTCGAGTCTTTCCATATCACGTGGAAAAGAACCAACCGACAAACGCAATACCATTAATATGTAGCAGTCCTTTTACATTAGAGTGAAATGACTTTCTGTTTTAGTGACGGTGATCATACCAAGTATCGGGCTTAGTAAGTCAGTCATGCTAATCGCAGTATGGAATGCTGAGTTTACAGTGAAATGGTTTCCTGATCCTGGCTGAACTCGCTGACACTTTGCTCCATCATAAAAGAGTCGGCTCTATTCAAAGTCAAGTCCAAAGTATCACTGAGGAAGATAATGAAAGAAATGTGACCGGTGGAAGATGTATGAGCCTGCCAAACACTGTAAACATGTAGAAAGCTATAAATGTCTGACTGGAATCCCTCTGTGCTCGGCTTTATTATTTTATTGTTTAACAGAAAGACGCAGGCCAGAAATCACAAGACCAAGAAACAATATAACGACAGACTTTGTATTCATGCAAGAATGGGTTCCTAACTGTGGAGAAAATTGACATTTAGTCCTTAAATCCATCATTCAAAGGTCCTAAAAATGCTACAAACACAGAAAAATTCGATTTTGTTAGAAAAGAAAAATCTTTGTACACAATATGACAGCACACTTAAAGACCAGGACCCTCTACCAGCACTGCATCGGTGCATATGAGGGATAAAGGGTTAATAAGTAGAACTGAAGGGAAACTGTGTTCTTCTAATGGCTCAGCTCCTCAGATCTCTTTTAGATGAACAGTTACCTCTCTGGCAGCTGTTTATGGCCACTTTCATATTAAACGTTCTTTATTAATATTTACCATATGCTGTCAAACATCCTGATACACTTATAGATGCTGTAATGTTATTCTGTGTATCAGTGAATATCAGCATGTAGTTATAGAAAAGATGACACGAGCAGAAATGTTTTCTGAAGCATGTTTTGATGTCTGTGTCATCAGGACATATTCATATTGAGTTCTGAGGCTATGTTACCGTGACACTCAGTCTAGATAGGTCTTGCTCGATTTAGATAATAAATAAAAAAGTAAACTATTTAAAAAAAAAAAAAAAAAGTACTCCTACTGGCAACAATTCTGCAACCAGCTGGTGAAGTGTGACTATCAAAGACAGCAGCTCGGCGAGAACTTTGTATCCCCAAAAGCTCATGGTGTAATAAGAAGGAAACATTGCAGAACAGAAGCTGGAGCTGTGTCAGCATTTCATGTATTAATGTCATCTGATGAACGCCACATGGCAGTTTGTGGCTGGCCTGTAATTAACGAGCAGAAAGGGCACAGCTTAACTCTCTTTGATGCGATCCTTAGTCAACTTGTTCTTTTTGAAATTTTAGAAAAGAACGAGGATTAAAAACAAAGCCATTATTTGAGCTTCCTCTGACAGAGGTGTATTTGGGACAAAGTTGTTACTATGCTGACAAGGCTGCTTTTTATCTGGGCGTGTGCTGTCTATGTGCCAAAATCTTAGAGAAGTTAAAAAGAGCAAAACTTTTTTTTCAAGGCTAAGATACAAAAACAGAAGGTTTTTGTATCAAAACCTGAAAAAAGTGATCCCCACGTTACCTGCTAGAACCATCTGCGTTTGCATTTGGAGTCTGATCTTAACCAAATCCACTGGAGCTCCCAGGCTCACGGACATCAGTCCGGTCAGCATGCTGGCCATGGTCAGGTCCAACATGCTGCAGGGATGCTGCCCGTCACCATAGCGATAATTGCTTATGAATCTTTGAGTGTTACTGAAGAAGCCAAACACGGCCGAGTTGTAGACCGTGATGCTGGCCAGGGGGAAAGACATGCCCTTAAAGAATCCTGTGACCTGAAAAAGAGTCGAGAGGGAAGCAAGAAGGTCAGCACAACATGTGAAAAAAACATACATATGCACGGGTAAAAGCAGGAAAAGTGTGGAGGGAACAGTAAAGAACTGTAAGTGAGGCGTTTACACTGATGACATGCACAGAATTAAATACAGGGTGCAGCTGCTGCCAAATAGTATGGAAACCTTTCCTCGGGCCAACCTGAGGAGGCGGTTACAGTCTGGGGAGACATATGCTGGGAATAAAACATAGCTGAATAAATCATGTGACCTCTGAGAGCAGCAGGCCTGTGATTTGTAACGGACACACCGAAAACTTCTTATCATATGACACCCCAAAGAGATAAAACCGATAGATGCAGCTTAAATTCAACCTTTTGCACATATTTAGCCTCACCTAAATGGATTATTTTTCTGTAAAATAAGCTGCTATTATCACTCAGCTAGTTTAAGCTTTTCATGGTGGTGGTAAACAAAAGGTCCAGCTTAAAGCATCCAGCTGGGAAACTGGGTCACAGGAGAAATAAAGCGACTGGGAGCTGTGGAAACAACTTAAAGCGACAGAATGACTGTGGATGTTTGCATATTGTGCAGTGCTGGCTCTGAGCTGAACGTGGTTTTAGGTCCAATCTATAATGAAATGATTAACTCGATCTTAGGCTCTGAAGGACCACATTTTGTGTCCAGATCCTATAAATCTGTCCTAACCCTGGCTCTGAGGGACTCTGATGTACTGACTGGAGTTGTGTGGAAAAACACTGGGACAGATACAATATATCCAAGTTTCTGATTGCTGCCCAGCATTTGTACTGCCATAGCTTCAGCCAAGTTAAAACACACAACAGAGCCAACAAAGCATTTGGTTAAATATACTGCAGGGTGAATGAAAAGCATATTTTCAAAGCATGTCAGATAACTTATTACCGTTTATACTGTTTGGAGCGATGCAGAAATGGAGGAAAGAGAAGAAGTTTGAATGTTTACCGTTTCCTTCCTGTAGATGGTGAGGATGCAGTGCAGAGTGTTTTTGTAGCCATTCCCTGCCTGGAGCCGAGTCTGAAACAGTGCCACTGACTTTATTCAAACAAGTAATTTCCATATGAAGAATAAATAAAGTTGATTTGGGGGGTTTTTTCCCCCCGAATGTGAAACATAGGTTTTCAGATTTCTTATTTTGGAGTTTGTTGGACAAAAATATTCAGGCTTTTCACCTTGGAGTCATTGCACACATCTCTGACTAAAGACAGTTCATAACACTCACACTGGTTTTGAGCACATTCAGATCATTTCTGATAAATGCTTCCTTCCTTAGCTGCTACACATACTAAATTATTTTTGGCAAAAGACATATGTGACATCAAAACATCAATTCAATTATAATTATAGGGAAGAAACTGACTCTGTGTGTCATACAAACACAGATCCTGATTTGTAGGATGGATAAGGACGTAAATAAAAAAAAAAGTGGCCCAAAAGAATGTGCAACAGAGTGTATATGACTTGATGAGCTGCAGGCTTGATCATTTTTATAACAGCTATAACACAAAAGTGGAGGAATGCTGTAGTAAAATGATTCCAGAGGTCTGACATACCTTTACTGTATCCAGCGGATGGCCAACAACCACACTGGAAGCTCCTGCAGCCAAAACAGAAAGAAAAGAGGAATGAAGCACAAAATGCCAGAGAGATAAAAACAGAGACAACTTTCCACAAAAATCTCAAGAGTTTTACTCATAACCAACATGCTGAAAGGCAACGTGTCTCAGCCAAAAACTAAAGCGTCTTAAACTGTTTTTACTGCAGGACATCAGACCTGCATGTTTGCAGTCAGGGCTTAAAGTTTACTTCAAATGAGCAGCCATCACAGGGGGGAACGTGAGCTACTGTGTGTGTGCATGAGTGGGTATCAAACACACACAACATACATGCCACAGGATCTCGCTCAGTTGTTGCCCAGATAAGAACCAGGAGTGCATGGTCATCAGGACATGAATATTGTATCAATGCAAGGACACCAAATATCAAATAAAAAAAAACAAGAGGGTTTGCTGCACGCACCGCCATCAGGAAGCAGAGCAAACGTAACATTACATCAAAACCATCCACACACAGCTTGATGAAGGTACCTCATGATTATTCCACCTTCTGTGACCAACTGGAGTGTGGAGACTAAATAATTACCCACAGCTTGAAGGTGTTGCACACTGAGCAAGACTTAGATCACATGGTGACGGCACAGGTGGGCCGATAGAAGCAAACCTTTCTGCAAACAGTCACAGTCTGACTGGATTTTTAAAGGTTTTTAAATAACTTCTGTCTAATTTATGAATGCAAACAGACTGACAGCATGCTGCCACCAATCTGAAAGATTCTTTATCATCGAGCACAACTTCAGGGGACTAGACTCAACTGGCTGCCAGCTGCTGGTATTCTGGTTATACTGCTATAGAACTGGAAGGTTGGTCGACATATTGCAAATATTAAAAATCACAGTGATTTCATATTAGTGCTTTGTTAGCAGTGTAACCCAGCAAAATTTATATATATATATTTTTTAAAAACGTCAGTTCACCTTTGCTGTGAAGGCAGTGAAACACAAAGTGAAGCTGCAAATAAGGCCGGACATGTTTCTTAACATTTTATAACATTCAGGGAAATCTGTGAGATATTCTTTAAGGTCTATTTCTAGCTTTCTATTCTTCTTCTTTTTTCTTAAATTTAAAGTTAACTGCATTTTGCAAAGCAGCCAAAAAACGTGAAATCTTGGTGATGACAGAAAAATGCAACGCGCCCCTGGACACTGTAGTTTAAAATCAGATTAGAAGTCCTGCACTTGAACCAAACTTGTGGGGTTTTTCTGAGTTCATCATCGGCCTCCAAAAAGCTTTTATTGATAGGATCACTGCTATTGCTTCAGCTGAACATTTGGAGAAAAGAAGTAGGTCTACATAGATTTCCGGCATCAGCTCGTTGTGTAATCTTTTCTTTGTGACTGCAAAAGCTCCACGGCTGTGACTCTGACATCATAATAATGCAATGTCCAACTGGCAGCATGGCTTCACATTGCAAAATAAAGCTTATCAAAATTAATTAATAAGCCCAGAGACTGTCTTAGCTTTTCAGCTGGAGCTAGTTCCCATCCAAACCAGACTTGCTGAATATTAACAATGTCAGGGTTTTTCTGTGTTTTGTATTACAGCTGGGATTTAGAATATCACTATATGACAGCTTAAACATAATGTGTTTTTGCAGGGCTTTGTGCTTTTTTGTTTTACATCTTTTTATAATTTCAGTTTCATAGAATAATTAAAATAAAGCCCCTAGCGGCTAGCCCTGACACAGCACGCATTAAGCTTGGAAAAGGCGAATTTTTGTCCTTAGAATAAAAACGTGCGCAGACTGAATCCTGTAGACTGACCCAGGGGAGAGAGCATTCAGCGAGCAGCTTTCCGAGTAAACGGAGGCGGTGAGCCTGCGTTGCAGTGACACTGTGGGAACATGAGGGGTTCGGGTGGGGGTGGGAGTCTGCGCAGAGCCTCCACTGTTTATCTGGATGAGGATGCACGCGGAGCTCATGACGTTTTTTCCCCTGATAAACGTGTTTTTACAGTACAACAACGGAGGATTGTGCGTATCTGTGGAGCTCTGTGTGAAGCTCACTGGACCCAAACAAACGCGCTGTTGAGCCTCCCTTCACCTCCCACCCATGCCATCTTCAGTTCGCCCCCACACACCCCACAAAGATCCACTGAAAACACGCATTGACGGAGTGTCTGACTGAGGAACTCACCTGCAATCCATCCTGCGATGAAATCATCCACGCGGAAACTTTTGGAGGTTTGCATCTTCCACTCGGAGCTGCTCTGCGCGCCCCACGCCAGTAATCTCACAGTCTGCGCGCTCTCCACGGGACAGAACACTTACTGCTGCCGGTTGCTCCCGCTGATCACGTATCGGCCCAAACTTTTTTCACAAGAAGGCAAAAAAACGGCTTATAGAAGGTAACTCCGGGAGTTGTCACTAGCAACCAATCAGAGCAAAGCCTGAATCTGTGAGGCCGTTCTGCTGGCCAATCAGGAGTGAGCTATCCAAAGCTATGCGGCCTATAGAGAGGCCGGGATGGAAATGAGCCATGAGGAAAGCTGAGCAGAAAAACAGATACTGCTGCACATTTTGACCTTTCTCCTACTTCACTTCAGCCTGCCCAATAAGAGTAAAACTCTTAAAGACCGACAAGAAAAAGTAACTTCCTGTATGTGCTGTAAAATGATCATCATGGATGTAATTAAAGCAGCTTGTGCTTATATTGATCTTCTATACACTTCATATATATGAATGGTGGAGTGTGATCAGTGACACAGCTGTGAAACAGAGCTGCACTCAAACAGACTGAGCTGGATAAAAATTGTCTGCTGAAGGGAAAAGTTAAAAAAAAAAAACAATAATAAAGAGAACATCACAGAAGGTGTTTGATGAAGATCTGATTTCTTTAAAAACAAGAAGGGTTACAACAGGGGTGGGGAATTCCAGGTTCAACACACCTGAATCAAATAATTAGTTCATTACAAGACCTTTGGAGAACTTTAAGACATGTTGAGGAGGTAATTTGGCCATTTAAATGAGCGGTGCTGGATCAAGGACACATCTAAAACCTGCAGGACACCGGCCATTTGAGGCATGGAGTTTCCCCACCCCTGGGTTACAAATTGAAGACTGCAGTTACACAAACTGCTTATAAATATGATTTCAGTTTTATTTTTGTGGCATCAACAACAGTCACCTCGATGAACTTTATACTATAAGATAAGGATCCTCAAATCATATAACAATACATTGACCTCAAGACGTCACATGATACGGTGGGGCTAGGTTTCACAGCAGGCTCATCCTTGGCTGATTGTGACCAGTGCTGGGGAGTAACGGAATACATGTACCGCTGTTACGTATTTAAAATACAAAATATGAATAACTGTATTCCGTTACAGTTACCATTTAAAAAGGTGGTATTCAGAACACAGTTACCTGTTTGTCCTATGTTAGGCTGTGCCTAACATAGGACAAACAGGTAATTCCACGCCAGTGGAAACCTAAACAAAACGCGCATTAAGAGGGTCTAATGCCTGGGTCTCAATCTCGCGGCCCATGTCACCTCTATTTGTAGCCCACAAAATGACATGAAGAAATATAAAAAAAAATATTCACAAAAATAATTTAATAAGAAGGTAATAGGCAGAGTGTTACAGGCATAGCCCTAAAGAATGTAGCCTCATAGGCAGTGTAGTCCGTGCTGCATGGAGAATGGACTGCCGTACCCGTTATGTGTCTGTGAGTGCAAGGAGAGAGAAAAAGGACAGTGGAAAAGTACGAGTTGTCACCGGGCCTGACGCGCCCAGTTGTATGTAAGCTATAAAGACTCGATGGACTGTACAGTTTGTTCGTGTTTTCCTCCGAAACAATAAGTTCCGTTGCAGCAGCCTTTCAACGCCTCTCTCTGTCTCTCGCTAGCAAATTTGACCCAGACAACAAAGTAAAGCTAGTTTTCAGCTACAACCCGACGTATTAGCTAGAGGTCACTTTACGGTTTTACGCCTTTACGGTTTGGAGCAGTGGACCTGTTTTATATACGCGCGGAATAGTTTTCTATACGAGATCGCTGCAAAAGTGCAGCCTCCACCCTACTGTTGCTCATTTTATATTAAAATTTAAAACTCTAGTTGGCATTGGTATGCCAGTAATAGTAATAAATCACACAGCAATAGTACATTCATGTAGTTGTAAAAAGCATGATAATATATTAAGTAATCCAAAGTATTCACAATACGTTACTCTCACTTAGTAACGCAACGGAATGCCTTGCAAAAATACATTTTGGGGCATGTATTCTGTAATCTGTAGTGGAATAAATTTTAAAAGTAACCTTCCCAACACTAATTGTGACCTACACCCGTTTTCACACCTTGGCTTGTGTGATTAAGTAAAGGATCAACAGGGGGTTCATGACCCCCTTGGGGGACACTACGACTTAAATCTGGGACTCTCCACCATTTGACCTTAGAACTGAAGAAGCTTCTCTGATGAGAGGTGAAACGTCTTCAAGCAACTTAAAGAAGTCCAGACGCTTTTCTTTCCAAGCTCTTTAGAGAACAACACAGAGCTATTCAAAAGGTGCAATGCTGAATGCACAACGTATTAAAAAAACGGACTTATATCGCATAGGCCACAAAACATCTCAGTTCAGATAAAAGTGAAAATGTATTCGGCCCTGAAAATCTTAGAAATATGGTATCTAACCAGATGCTTAATCCAGATGATAGCTTGACCTCCAGCAACACTGTGAGGAACCTCAGAGTCCTTTCTGAGCAGGATATGTCCTTCAATGCACATATTAAACAAATATGTAGGACTGCTTTCTTCTATTTGTGCGATATCTCTGAAATGAGAAACATCCTGTGTCATAGTGATGCTGAAAAACTAGTTCATGCATTTATTACTACTTTACAGTATTCCAGCGTTTACATGATAATGGCCATCTCTGAATTGAGGAGAAGGGAAATCTGTCACAAACTTACAATGCTGTGATTATAGCCAGCTCTCTGGGAATGTTATTCATGGTTGCTAATCAATGGTCACAACAATTTGCATATTAATGACCATGAAACTTGACCTTTAGTCATGGTGCTGGTGTCAGCCGTTATGCAGAAGCATTGTTTATAAGGTTGGGGAAACCTGCAGTCAGCTGAGACTGATGAAGTCACTCAGATGTTTCTTCCACTGAAAATCCAACATCCAGATGAGCAGAAACAACTTCCTGTGTATTGTAACTCACTGTTATAAGGTCGCTCCCATGTTATCTCTCATATTAGCTTCTTTTCATTGGTTCCTTGCTACATTCAGAACTGAATTCAAAATCCTTCTCCTATAATTCAGAATCCTGAATTATCCTAACAGAGCTCTTCACTCTCGCACTGCAGGCTTACTTGTTGTTCCCAGAGTATTTAAAAGTAGAACGGGAGGCAGAGCCTTCAGTTTTCAGGCCCCTCTTCTGTGGAACCAGCTTCCAGTTTGGATTCAGGAGACATAAACTATCTCTACTTTTAAGAATAGGCTTCAAACTTTCCTTTTTGATAGTTAGGGCTGGATTATGTGAACTCAAACCACCTCTATGTTAAGCAGGTTCAGGCTGCTGGGTGATCTCCTTTGGCTGCTCTTCTCTGTATCACTCCTACTGGAGATATATGGCAAAACTGCACGGCATTATTGTTGTGTCCTCTGTCTCCTGTATCTTTCTGCCCTTCAGCTGCATGGAAAAGGAAACTTTTCGTCCGTTGTCTTGTAAAAGGTCTTTTTAAGTTAACTGAAGTTAATTATTAGTTCCCCGGGCTTTTGTCCTTTGCTTTTGACCTTCCTTGTAATTATTAAGAAGGAAACAGGGTGGCAGCTCGGAATCATCTCCACTTTTCAGCTCACTGCTTTGGTGAAAAACAACATTTCAGGCACCAGATGTGAGTTACTGGGACAAAAGTGGAGCTTTGTTTCTATTTTATAACAGAGGCTGATATCAACGTTGTATCGATCCTTCTTATTTTGTCAAAATCCTGCAATATTTTTCAACAACAGCTGGAAATAAACTCAGACAACAAAAAAGAGATGTTAGATATTAAATATTCATATGAAAACTTTGAACACAAAAACCAACAACAAAGTGCTACAAAAACACATCAACTTCAGTCTGTCACAAAAATGTAAATTACTGAGGAAACATTCTTGTGTATTATACAAGTGTAACAATGAGCACAGCATTCATACTCTGTCCTTTAATTTAAGGATCCAAATGAGAAGACATCTAAACTTTATGTGCTTAAACTCTGTGCTGTGCTGGGAGTGAACACACAAATATAATTTAGCCTCAAAGAAAAAAGATAAAACAGAAACCAGCTGAACGTAAACTGGATGTGAAGGGGTTAAATCATTTGTAAACACATGTACTTCCCCTGAAATCACATGACCTTATGTCTTTGTGGTGAACACTCCCCCCTTTCCTCCTGCACCTCCACATGTGCTCCACCCTGCGATAAGACGCTGATAACAGAGACACAGCGCTTTCGTACTTTATGGAAAATTACCAGAAAACACAAGTGAGTCAAGTTTGACCGACAAAGGTTTAAAAAAAACAACCAGCAAAGAGCAGCTCCTCTATTTCCCTCCTCCCCTTCAGCTTTCACTGAAATGCAAAAAACCATACATGAGCTCAGTGCTGATCCATTAATGTCCATCTGTAAAAATAAAGGGAACATCATTTAGAAAATATTCCTAAAGTTGAGAAACTCAAAACAACAAGGCAACCATTGATTCTGATATGTTGAAGTTATTGAGGCTTTTAATTTGACAGGATCTCAGATGTTTTTGGTACGATTCCAGGAGGGAACTTAAAGTGGATAATCAGGCTGGGTCAGGGACTACATCCACTGTGATATCAGGGCCAAATAAAATATACAGATCTACCTGCTTGGGAAATAATAAGGAACAAGGAAGCAGCCAAGAGGCCCGTTGACTCATCCAAAAAATAAATAAAGCAAAAACAAAACAGTGTGTTTGTTTCTCCTGTCACTCTTTTACTACTGATTGAGGCAAGCATTACATCATTTCACGTAAAAGTCAGTCTGAAAAGCCCAAACATTTATCTCCAGAGTTGTATTATTAGGACAGATTTTGATACAATGACAGTTTTGGTTTGTTAACTTAGAAAAGTGAGTAAAATGAAAGACACTGCCCCAAGTGAGGGGAGAGGAGGGCTGAGAGAGAGCGAAGTGGCTGATTCTTTTATCCCACCCTTACATATAGACACAAGCTCTGCGTGGTGTCTGAACGAATGAGATAGAAGATAGGAGTGTCAGAAAAGAGCTTCCTCAAAGGTGGGTGGGCTCAACCTCAGGGCCCCATTATGGTTCCTTGTAAACAGCAGACATCAACATTTCTCTCTGAGGCCGTGGGTACCTGCTCATGAATGATGGGTGTCACTGCTCAGACAAACATTCATATCAGCGCTGGTAGAGGAGAACTGTCCTCCAGGAAGTCACATCTCCCAGCTGTTGCAGCATCTCTCTTTGTAGAATCTGAGTCTGAACTTCTGCACTGATAGATCATTGAAGCAGCAGTAAAACAAGCTGGTTAGGAAGGTAGCAGGTGTACACCTGTTGGGTTATAAACTGGAGAGATGCATTATTGGCCGAAGTTACACCAAAGTGCAGTTCTCGGTTGTTTGTGAGGATGACAATAATGAGCCCTTCAGTTTTTCCTTCCCACTGTCGACAAAGTGCTTGCTCATAGGGGGTCATATGATTGTTGTTTTTCTCTGTATGTATTATTGTGGGGGCTACCTTACAATATAAAGCACCTTGAGGCAACTGTTGTTGTGATTTGGCGCTGTATAAATAACATTGTTTTTCATCCATCCATCCAATTCAATTGAATTCAATCTACAGGTTGGTTAGCATTGTAAACTTAGAGGGGTTTCCTTGCCATAAAGAATAAATGTACCCCACGTCTGATCTGTTTTGTCATGCTTTCATACACGGCTGTGTCATGTATGTTGTCATATCATATAATGAGCTTTCATTCAGTGTGAAACTTAGAAAAGCAGTAATACTAAACTGTGAAACAGAGGTGCACATTACATTTTTGAACAAAAACCTCTGGAGTTCCTGTGTATCCACGAGTACATGCTATTGGCCAGTGTGAGGTATTGTCTCATATATCTTAAATGAGTGACCGGTAAACTTTCATTGGCAGCAGAAACACAGAATGAATTATTTGAACCATATTTCACAGGTTTGAATGAATGCCATCCAGGCCAGCTGTCACAGAAAGATGAAAACTTTTTTGGCTGTTTTGTTGAAGCTGCAATTATTCCAGTATATTATCTGGACAAGTGGCTCAAAAACTTTCCATTGCCTGAGGGTAATGCTGTGCAGGGGAGGGTGAAGAAAAATATTAACCGCACAGTCTTAAAAATAGTTTTTTAATAAAAAATACTTCACGCGTTCATTGTGATGAAGAGAACAAAGTGCAATTCTCAGTGTGTCTACACAAAGTGATCACTTCATTTTTACATTTCTTCACTGTGAAAGTTGAGAAATTCTATGACTCACAAACAACTTTGTCACATTTACCAGAGGCTGACAGCAGTTTTAAAAGCTTTATTCACAGGAACTCGAAACTCAGTACTGCTGGGAATGGCAAAAGGAATTTATGCAGATAAGTTTCTCTGAATACAGAAGCTCAGCGAGAGAAAACAGGTTTTAGACTTCACCACAATTATTCTCGAAACCTATTGTATGAATTCTTTTTTTGAAAAATAAAGGTTTTCTAAAGTAAAAGTGTCTCCCTCTATCAGAACATAGAAAAAAGGAGATGT
This sequence comes from Astatotilapia calliptera, assembly GCF_964374335.1. Classification (NCBI taxonomy): domain Eukaryota; kingdom Metazoa; phylum Chordata; class Actinopteri; order Cichliformes; family Cichlidae; genus Astatotilapia; species Astatotilapia calliptera. The sequence goes on from NC_137423.1 coordinate 13,355,573, forward strand.
ACAGAACAAATTAAAGTGACATGCTATTTTCCAATTGAATACATTTTTGGAAGGAATCAAACTACAAATGACCAAATTACAAAACGTTAAATTCCTTCTGTATTAGCTGGACGTATAATATGGACCTGGTAAAGGTGGACTGGTCACCAGGAAGATGGTCAGACAGATAGAAAATATGGTGTGTGTGTGTGTGCATGTTTAGACATCTTTGTGAGGACAGAAAATTGGCATGCCTCTCTACTTATGGGGACCAAATGCCCGTCCCCACAAGTTTAAGGCATTTTTTTGAGGTTCAAAATGTGGTTTTAGTGTCAGGATTACACTTAGGTTATGGTTAGGTTTAGGCTGAGGGTTAGGCATTCATTTTTTATGGTTAGGGCTATGGAAAGTATTATGTCAATTAGATGTCCTCACTAAGATATGAAAATATGTGTGTGTGTGTGTGTGTTACACTAAAAACCGTGGATTGTGTCACAGCATCATGTGACTTCCAGAGATTATAATAGATGATCTAACCCACTGAATCTTTTTCTTATATCATAGTTCTTCCAATCAAATGTATGGCGCTCAACACTGCTGCATCCAGGTTAATCACATCAGCGTGAGCCGACCTGGTAACCGGTACAAACACTCTCTGATTTGGCTCAAAAACATTTACTTCCACAAAATCTGAACAGGAACAAAACCGCTGAAGTGTTTGAGTTATATAAGTGATAACTGGTCATTCTCTTAAATTTAGACTAAACAGTGACTGGCTCGATGAGCGAGGCGGTGACATGATAGTAAACGTCAGCAAGTCACGGCCTATATAATAGAAAAGAAAAATAAGTGTAAAATGTACCTGCCTCCTGCTGACACTAGAGGGCAGAATAACTTCATCTTTGAGTTTCAGGGGGCCAGTTAATTATCCTTCTGTTTTACCTCTTCAATGTCATTTTTTCAATTACGGATGACCTTTTCCGCCTCCAGTAGTAGCATTCTTGCGACAGAACATGTGATTCCAGAGGAATTCCTAAAGTGATCCAGTAAATAAAGTAATGGTAATACACATTATGACTCATGGAGTCCTGAAGAAGCAGCATGGGTTTAAAAGCACACTGCCTGTAAACTCATGTTGGTATAGAAATGTCCTTATTGGAAGAAATGTGAAGAAATTTATCCACGCTTACTGCATAGACATACATTGCCTAATAACGCTTAATAATTGACATTATTTCAAATAAAAGCAGTATTAAAATGCTTTTTGTTTTTGTTCCTTTCTCTATTTATGCAGAAGCTATAGCTTCATAACATGCACATACCTACAGTATAGAAGCTTGGTTCAGTTATTAAAACAACAAAAATGTGGTCAACAAGTCAAAACTTTGGGTTATTATCTCAAAATCTCAATTTAGCAGCTTGAATTTTTCTGTTATATTCTCAAAAATGTAAAGTAAATGTAAAGTGAGTAAATAAGTCAACGTTTTTAAGAAAATAAAGCTTTAGATTTGAGTTTAGTCACTGAAATGTAATCAATACCTTTTCCATAAAGTAATACTTTCATTTCTCACATTTAGTTCCGTTGTGCTTAAATTTGTGTATGAGGACCCTGCTGATAGCTTTAGTGCAATCAGTGCTGGGGAGTAATGGAATACATGTACAGGCGTTACGTATTTAAAATACAAAATATGAGTAACAGTATTCTGTTATAGTTACTGTTTAAAAAGCTGGTATTCAGAATACAGTTACTTTGTTGAAATAAATGGATTCATATGTTTCATATGTTATGCTATCCCCTCTCTAATTTTGGTAATTCCATGCAGGTGTAAACCCCAAAAAAACCACACAATAAGAGGCGCTAATGTAAGCGTCCTGTTAATGTTGTTGGTGTCAGTTACACCACGGACCCGGGGCCAGCACAACAGAGCTAGCAGGAATGCATTTCTTACTTGGAAAATCAGAAACCACTTCACATTTAAAGAAGAAAGGGATGAAATCTGAGCAACCAAGCTGCTCTCTCAAAAGACTCCAACCTAAAGAAATATCTGGAAGTAAGTTCATTTTTAAAAACTAACGTTAGCCTGTTGCAGCTCCCTTGTTTTACTTGTGGTAGCTTACCTGGGTTATCTGCCACTTGAGTATCTTCGATTGCTGTGTTATTTATTACTATTACTGAAGGCTGCATTACAACCTGCTAGCTGCTGTTCTGAAAGCAGACAGAAAGAACGAGATCACTACAAAAAGTGCAGCCTTACCTAATGTCCACCCTACTGTTACTCATTTTATATTAAGATTTTAAAATCTAGTTGGTATTGTTTTCAGAACTGAACATGATTATTTGCAGCTAGCACGTTGTTAATGTTATCCATTAAGTCTAACAGTCTATGAACTAACAATGTTAGCTCGGTGGCGAGTAGCCTTCAGTAATAGTAATAAATCACACAGAAATAATACATTTATGTAGTTGTAAAAAGCATGACAATATGTCAAGTAATTCAAAGTACTCAGAATACATTACTCACATTGAGTAACTTAATGGAATACGTTACAAAATACATTTGGGGCATGTATTCTGTAGTGGAATACATTTTAAAAGTATAACCTTCCCAACACTCGATATGCGATATGCTGTGAGCTCTAATCTACAACTTTTACGACTCCCGACTGTTTATGAACCCTGGATGTAATTCATGGCATGGTAATGTGAACAAACTCATTCTTTGAGCAGGGTTACACGCTCCTTTTAATGTCCTTTCATGGATACTTAATTCACTGGATGATATAACACTTTCTTTGTAGAAAATATGAACCCCTGATGGCATTTATAGAACAAAATTAAATTTGACTTTGAGCCTAAATAAATTCAATCCTGACTCTTCTATGTCCCTCCTGTCTGAGCGGTCCGGCTGAAACAGGAAAAAGGCTCTTTTCATGAATTCTATTAACGTGTGGGTGGTTTTCAGACTCTGCAGACCGGAACCTAAAATGAGGTGCAGTCTCATTGCCGTGAGACTCCTAAATGACATGGACTGAAATATGGTTTAATGAGCCCAAGTCCTGAGGCGACAGAGTAAATTTTTTATTTGAGGCTCAGACTGTGAGACATTAAAAATATATAGAAAGGAGGTAATTATTCCTCAAAACAGGGGAATGACAACAGAGAAAGAGGTGGGAAAATGCAAAGAAAAAAAGAGAAAACGCTCAGCAGGAAATTAAAATCAGATAATCAACACTAAAGATTTCACACAGATGCCCCCCAGAGGCGTCAGTGTGCACTACACCTCACAGATACAAACGGTTTAACGAGTCACACATGCTGACATATGAAGAGGTCTGATGGGGCTGAATGGGAATGTTTCCCTAGATTTGCAGTTGGCAGCTTGTTTCTACACCCTGGTGGTAAAAATAACCTTCATCTGCTGGTGTCTTCCACGTGTACCACAGTGACTTGGAGGATGTAGAAGTTTCCCTGTAGGCATAAAAGGAGTTGCTACATAAGTTAGGTCCTAAATTTCCTGCAGAAATCTAACTCAAGCTTTAGATTTACACGTCAAGGAAACTCAACTTGCTGCTGTGTTTTCTACATTTCTAAATATTTTATTATCAAAGGAATATAGTAGAAACTGAGGCAGCTGTGCTGCAACGCATGTCTTTCAGCTCATCACAGAAAAGACAACGGAACAAGAAATAAGACTCATTTTCCATCTCCATCATACAAAGACTGCTAATCACATCCATTATGCAACTGATCACAGTGAACCTGTTTGCACACAAACTTCTCTGATGAGCATTTAATATCACGCTGACCTTTCAAGTCCGGTTGAATGCAGAGATGCATTTCTTACTTTGAGATTGGACTGTTGTGATTTCTCATTGTCCTCCCTGAAACCCCCTCAGTTGATCCAAAACTCAGCAGTGACGCAGTAACAAGGAGAGATATTTAATGGTTTTCTCCAAATAAACTCCTTAAAAAATTATTTATACACAAACACATCATTGTATGCACAGTATTCATGAATTAGACAAAGTACAACAATTAGAAAAAATTCTGATAAAAGAAAAACAGAAGTACAACTTTTCATTTGCAGCTTGTAAAGATGGAGCACATCTGTTAAGCTTTTGGGCATTTTTCTTTTATTTGTAAGCATTTTAATATTACGTAAAATTAATAATAATAATAATATTAATCATGCAGCAAACTACATGTAGTAATAACATTATTCACCCGAGTGTCATCGTCCAAACCACTTCCTTACACACACAGAAGGTCTGTACTCCTCAGCATAGTTCAGCAAAACTACTGATGCATGCTGTCGTTTGATGTTTACAGCTCAGGACACTTATATTTATACTCTACTGTTTATATGGGAGACAGTTGGTATTAATAAACATGTGTGTATTGATCATTAGCCAATAATAATTAATAAATAATAATAATAGAGATGGCACGATACCACTTTTTAATGTCCGATACCGATTCCGATATCATACATTTGGATATCTGCCGATACTGATATGAATCCGATATAGCGTATTTTGTAATCAATAAAACTGTTTTTTATAAATATCTTGCTGCATTTTGTATAAGTTCATACTCAAGTTTGAAGCTATTCTGTTATACCTGTATGCAAAAAATACACTCCACCCAAAACATTTTATAGTTCAGCAACACTGATCAATCTAATAATTTTAAACCTACACCATCCTCCCTATTCTGGTATTTTAAAGAGTACTTATCTACCTAACTAATAGGGTTGCCAACTCCCAGCAAAAATATTAGGGAACCACCCCTGCCCTTAATCGATGTAATCAACTTTAATTTAATGCAAGTGTAAAACAAATGCACAGGAATCAATTATTTTTCTACTATAATTAAATAGATTCAACATCTTTCTTCAACAGAATTGCAGACTGCACAGATGGTACCTTCCCAAAGGAAAAAGTACTATAGCTTACTAGGGTGTATATTAGACTTATTAGTTACTATATACAATAATGGAGTTCTATACATTTAATCAGGTGACCAATTTTGTTGTAAGATTCAGATAATTATTTATTCAAAGTTTTTAAATGACATAACATTGAAAAATATTTATTCCCCCCCCCTCATTTCCCTGTTAATGCCCAACCTGCCCCCCTGGCAAAACTTTGCTAGACCCACCCCTGCACAGTTACCAGCAGCCAGCTATGTAGAAAAGGATCCTGGTGTTATTTGTCTCTCAGAAACCGTTCATAACTTCCCTTCAACTCATTAATGTCACCTAAAAGTTAAACCTGTTTCTCCATCACCTGTTCAGCTCTGATGATATCCAAACTGACATCATGACCAGCAGCTTTTACAGCTGTGGCTCCAGCAAACCGAAGCTGATACTAGAAAGTAATATTAAATACATTCTAACAACAGCTTATCACGCTTAAACGTGCCGCTGTTTATCCGCTGATCTCCTCTTTCTAGCGCAAAGTGGGCGATAAACAAACAAGAAAGACGGGACTTGGGCAGAAAAGCCGATCAGCTGATCATTGATCAGTTTCATGTTTGAAGTAATAACAGGAGAGGAAGGGGGAGTGAATGAGGGAAGTAGATGCAACTGCGCAGCAAAGACAGAATAACTCTATAAATCTATTTTTTTTAATTCTAGCTGAAGTACGTGACAAATCGCGCCCTTTTCACCTCAATATGGAACTCCGATGGCCAGTCCAGCGGTGGCTCAATACAGGGAGTGCAGAATTATTAGGCAAGTTGTATTTTTGAGGAATAATTTTATTATTGAACAACAACCATGTTTTCAATGAACCCAAAAAACTCATTAATATCAAAGCTGAATGTTTTTGGAAGTAGTTTTTAGTTTATTTTTAGTTTTAGCTATTTTAGGGGGATATCTGTGTGTGCAGGTGACTATTACTGTGCATAATTATTAGGCAACGTAACAAAAAACAAATATATACCCATTTCAATTATTTATTTTTACCAGTGAAACCAATATAACATCTCCACATTCACAAATATACATTTCTGACATTCAAAAACAAAACAAAAACAAATCAGGGACCAATATAGCCACCTTTCTTTGCAAGGACACTCAAAAGCCTGCCATCCATGGATTCTGTCAGTGTTTTGATCTGTTCACCATCAACATTGCGTGCAGCAGCAACCACAGCCTCCCAGACACTGTTCAGAGAGGTGTACTGTTTTCCCTCCTTGTAAATCTCACATTTGATGATGGACCACAGGTTCTCAATGGGGTTCAGATCAGGTGAACAAGGTGGCCATGTCATTAGTTTTTCTTCTTTTATACCCTTTCTTGCCAGCCACGCTGTGGAGTACTTGGACACATGTGATGGAGCATTGTCCTGCATGAAAATCATGTTTTTCTTGAAGGATGCAGACTTCTTCCTGTACCACTGCTTGAAGAAGGTGTCTTCCAGAAACTGGCAGTAGGACTGGGAGTTGAGCTTGACTCCATCCTCAACCCGAAAAGGCCCCACAAGCTCATCTTTGATGATACCAGCCCAAACCAGTACTCCACCTCCACCTTGCTGGCGTCTGAGTCGGACTGGAGCTCTCTGCCCTTTACCAATCCAGCCACGGGCCCATCCATCTGGCCCATCAAGACTCACTCTCATTTCATCAGTCCATAAAACCTTAGAAAAATCAGTCTTGAGATATTTCTTGGCCCAGTCTTGACGTTTCAGCTTGTGTGTCTTGTTCAGTGGTGGTCGTCTTTCAGCCTTTCTTACCTTGGCCATGTCTCTGAGTATTGCACACCTTGTGCTTTTGGGCACTCCAGTGATGTTGCAGCTCTGAAATATGGCCAAACTGGTGGCAAGTGGCATCTTGGCAGCTGCACGCTTGACTTTTCTCAGTTCATGGGCAGTTATTTTGCGCCTTGGTTTTTCCACATGCTTCTTGCGACCTTGTTGACTATTTTGAATGAAACGCTTGATTGTTCGATGATCACGCTTCAGAAGCTTTGCAATTTTGAGACTGCTGCATCCCTCTGCAAGATATCTCACTATTTTTGACTTTTCTGAGCCTGTCAAGTCCTTCTTTTGACCCATTTTGCCAAAGGAAAGGACGTTGCCTAATAATTATGCACACCTGATATAGGGTGTTGATGTCATTAGACCACACCCCTTCTCATTACAGAGATGCACATCACCTAATATGCTTAATTGGTAGTAGGCTTTCGAGCCTATGTAGCTTGGAGTAAGACAACATGCATGAAGATGATGATGTGGACAAAATACTCATTTGCCTAATAATTCTGCACTCCCTGTATATCAGTTGTTAAGCTTAACGTGTAAATACTATCCAAACATTCAGGGATGAGCTTACACACTTGCTTTACTTCTCTGGGACAGTTTTCGCCGAGATGAAATGCTGCGGTTAGGAAGCATGTAGCGAGCAATGTTCCCTCTAAGCTGCGCGCGTGCGCAATTGCGCACTGCTGGCACGGTCTCTGCGCACAGAAAATCTGCGTTGCGCACAAAAAAAATCTAACCTGAATTGAAATTAAAATTAATACTTTAACAATTCTGTCTTGCAGTGTTAGCCAGTAAGTGACTGGCTGCTCCCGTATGGGATTAGAACGATGCTACCTTATCCCATAGTCCAGCCAATGATGCGATTCACATTCGTATATATGCAGCTAATCAACGTCGACAGGCTGTGACAGCGTCGTTATGTGCCGAAAATAGTGTTTTAGCTAGCAAAGCAGCGTGGCTGATGTGGAATTTGATGCAGAACACCTGATTGTTCTGTAAATAGTTTGAAATGTTTATTTAAAAAAATGCCTTGGTTGCATTTTTAGGCAAACAGAGTACTTAAAAAACGCTGTTGTTTGCATAACTCAGTCACTTTTTTGAAGAAGTAACTGTATAATTGCCCAACATTGGTCATTATATACTGTATTTTGAGTCACAGGACTTTCTCCCAGACCACAGACTCATACTCATAATACAAGTCAGAGCTTTAGATAAAAAAATAAGTTGTGTTTTCAAAATTGGACTTCAAGTTATTTTTACTCCCAATAGTGTTAACTTACTACACAGGTCATGAACAAGATTTTTTTAAAATTTTCATTGTAAGTGGGCTAAAGCAGTAAGTAGTCAAACATAAATGTAAATGCTGTAATTTGATTATTTTAATAAACCATGTAACTTGGATGGATTCAATGCTGGCGTGACCACAGTGCACACGTCTGTTGTTATTCACAGGTGTCTAAGGCACCGCTCGGGGAGTTTATGTGAAAAATTAGAGGGAACATTGGTAGCGAGCCTCCAAAGGCTCCAACAGACCACCGACAGGTCTCGCAGACAACAGCCGCTCTATCACGTGACACATACTGCTCCGATGCGCCAAGCCAAGTAACGCATTTTGTGAGGTGATTTTGTGATACTTCAGATTGGATTACATTTTTTATTTCTCTCCGATATCCGATCCAGTAATTTAGGTCAGTACGTAATATCGCATCTCTAATAATAATAATTGTCAATCATTTATTTCTTGTGTGCACTTTAAGACTTTGTCCTGTAATTTTTTCCATATAAATGTGGGGACTGCCCTCTACAGGTCACGGACGGTGCAGGAGTCTTACTGTTCCCTCAGAATTAACTCATTGTCTTCTTGCATTTCACCAGATATTTACCAGATTATTTATGCTTCTTAATTATCAATTTGTCCAAAAGTGCAGAAAAAATAAACTACGCTAAAATGAAAAAGTAACAACTTCAAGACGATCATCCAGTACTAAATGTAACAACTGATAAAGTGACTCTGGACTGGGCTACACCCCCTTTCAGTCACCGTGGTCTCCTCAGCACCACCCCTTGTCAAAATGAATCTCACCAGGAGCCAAAGCTCCAGCCTACATATACAGCAGCTCTCCCCACTCCAAGAAACAGCAACTAAGTACCAAGTGAACTTACAGTGGTCTCTAATCTATTATTGAACAAGCCAACAGTGGAAAAAACATGTCAAATCACATTAACAGAATGAATCTGCTCTCAGACTGCTGACAATCAGCACAACCTCCACAGATCGTCCAAACGTCCCAGCCTTTATTCCACGTGTGGCACAAACCAGTCTGAACTGCATTCAAACCCAAGAGCGGAACAAACAATGTCATAACGTTCGTTATGATAATAACATAATAACATTAGGCTCTAATATTGTGATGCCTTGGAATCACAGACATGAACATTGTTGCATTTTGTCCCTGCAGGTAAAAGCTGGCTTTGATCCATATCAGCTTAAAAGGGAACTTTCTAGAATGAATAAGTCTGAGTGCAGTTCTTCAGGAGCAGTATGAATCTAAGGCTGGAGGATTTTCTTAGTTAGTACAGATGCTACACTTACTCCATGATGATACTTTACTATTACTCTGTACTTTTCAAAGTGAAATACATGGAGAATTGGAGCAAAATTGGATTTATTTGCAATGCCAATGCAGAAAGTTTCTATTTATACATTAAAAATTGAAAAGTTAGTGGATGGGTATGTGAACAACTCTAAAAGCATTAGAGCCACAGGAATTATATTAATGGGAAATAATATAATTCCTGTGGCTCTAATGCTTGGCTCTATTAGTGAACTTTTAATAAGATCCTCAGATGTTCTCATGTGGTCAAATAAGATAACAACAGCAGCAGAAAAAAGTATTATAAACAGATCATTTTAATGTTTCACATGCTGCATGTTAGAAATGAAAAAATAATTTTTCGTGAAGATCTTTGAGTGGATAATTAATTTAAACTTATATCTATATTTATTCATATTTGTCAGTGGTTGTCCTGTTACCATAGGCATGTATAAATTAAACTTCAGCTGCCTTTTGAATGCTTTATCTTTTCAACCACAAGTCAAGGTCAAAGGATCTGAGCTAGCAGCTGAGCTCAGAAATTCACCGTCCTGAAGGGAATTTCTTTCATGAGAGCGAGAAAGCCCGATAAAACGACTTGGAGAGCGACTCCTCAAGCACAACGTCACGTCTTCCCTCATTCCTTGGTGGTAAGAACTCAGGCGATGAATTTAACTGTTCTTCAACTGATCATTAACTCAACAGACTAGAAAACGTAGAGGGACTTTTACAGCATCCAATCAAAGATATAAAAAGTGAAGAGAAAGAAAAATGATCTGTTTTTCTGAACCAAACGGCTTCTAGTTCTTATTTTCTCATCTCCTTAAACTGTTTATCTCAAAAAGATGCACCTACTGAAACAAAAAAGGAAGTCACAGTGTGATTTATATGTTTAATATGGAAGCCTTGGACTTGGATGCAGACCACAGAACTGCATTTAAGTGAAAACTGCAAGGAAAAATATTCAACATTTCTTTTCACAGTAAAAATTAGTCAGTAAATAATAAAAATGTGAGCGTGAGAGGCCTGATATCAGAGTTTTCCAGGTGTTTGCTTTAGTATTCAGTTTGTGACCATTCAGATTATTAAACACATGTTGTTTGAGGTGCCAATAATTCACAACTCCAATCATGAATTTTCACCAATAAACAGTAATAATAAATGTCCTTGACTCACAGGCCAGCCCCTTCAGAGAGGCCACGCCTCCACTGTGATGATGTGCATGGCGTGTTCAAAGGTGCGGCTGCTTCTGAGCCAGGTGGGATCTCACCTTAGCTTTCTGTTCTCTACCACAGAAAAACAAAAGCTGATTGAGTGTGATTTCAATCAGATGAATACCACACGGTTCGTCTCTTAGAGGAGCTCAGCAAAAAACAAAGCTGCTTGGGTAATCTCTCATTAATTTCCTGTAGGATTAGTACTGAAGCGACGTATGGCACCGGAGGCCTTTGTATGACGTGTCAAACTCTGAGAGCAGCAGACACGTTTGTCTGAAACAGCTGAGAGGTGTCAGAGGAAGGTGTGAGTGCAGATGAGAGGACGCTGCATAATGGTTCCTAAGCCTATGAAGACGAATTCAGTAAATCAGATGGATGAGGCTCGCTAGGACCTGCGAACAGGAGCATTTACATCCTTCACGAGGGTCAGATTCTACAAACCTCTGTTTTTCCCACGAACCTGGTTCTGTCAGAGGTTTCTTCCTGTTAAAAGGGAGTTTTTCCTTCCCACTGTTGCAATGCTCACTCATACAGGGTTGCTTGATTGTTAGGGCTTTCCCCAACACTGTGTGAGCTTTACCTTATCCAGACCCTTGAGGTGATTCCTGTTATGAATTGGCGCGATATGAATTTAAATTTCTAGAAGTGTCTTTGGATATACATTTATATACTTTTTCCAATTCTTCACAGAAAGGAGAAACAAGTGGAAGACCACCTGCCTCAGTAACTGTTTAACTTATTTAATTAGTAAAAATTTAAATTTGATCAATCCTCTAATCTTTGCTCTTTGCTTCTCTTTTACTCTCACACTGTGTGATGGAGACTGTCAGTCACTCAGGACCTGAAATCCAATACATCATTAATAGGAAATGTGAATTTTACAATGCAGGAAAATTAAACATATGCTTGGGGAACAAATATCTATGTGTGTGTGTGTGTGTGTGAGTGAGAGATGTGTTGATGTAAAACCAGTTTGCTGCTGCAGCCCCCAGCAGGTTGTTTGAGGTGAGCATCCTTAATGTAAAGTGACAGTAGTAGAAGAATAGTGTGCACAGGGCATGTGTGTGTGTGTGTGTGTGTGTGTGGGGGGGGGGGGGGGGGGGGGGGGTAAATGTGTTGACTCTGCTGGCCGCAACGTTGGAAAGGAGGCTTTTTGATGAGGAGAGAAGAAAAAGGAAGCAGCACAAAGTTGAATTTTGCTGTGGTGTGTGAGCCATTTGTGCTCAAAGGTTAAGTGCTGCAGTGTTTACAGGCAGAGCAGGGCCGAAACACGATGCCAAATTGGATGGATAAAAGTGTGCTCCATAGGAAAACGCATGCATTTGCCGGCAGCGAGAAGACAGAAATTCCAAGGTGGCTGTTTTTAGACCAGTCTCCATTTTTACCTTAAAAGCTCAGCGTGTATTCGAACAAACAATGATTGTTCACATGTCAGCCTGAGACCATCCTTTTTCACACGGCGAGCATTTAGCTGCTATTCTCAGCGCTTTCTGGGTCAACATATTCCTCTTTCCAGAAGAATACTTTTCTTGTTTGCTTATTATTTTACCGAGAGTGTGTCTGCTGAGAATATCATCAGCACTAATGACCGTGTCCTGGAAAACAGAAAGGACAAAACCTCGACAAGGGGTCACACTGAAAACATGAAAGTAACAGGATGATCACTGGGGTAGGAAATTAGGAAAACACGCAATGCTGTTGCATAAATAACACATTCCACACATTTCTCTTCTTATTCTCAGGCATTTATTAAAATTGTATAGTATCCTGTGTCTTTTTATGGACCGTAGATTAAAGTGAAACACATTATGCCTGACAGACAAAGCTTAGATGTCTGCCATTATGTAAATAATGTCATTTGGTTGACTTTTAAAAATCTGGATGTAACCAAACCAGCTAATCAACACATTGCACATGTGCATACATATGAATATATATCAGTTATTTCTCTTACAGCACTACACATGGATATTACACACACAAAACAAAAGCAAGCAATGTGCTGATTTGTGATTGTTTATTTTCTAATAATCAGCAGTGCTTATTTTCATGTTTTTGCTTTCCTTTTTATATCAGATAGAGACAAAGAACAACAATGCTGTTTGTTTGATGCTCTGACTTTTAGCTCTGCACTGAGTAAAATTAGCAATACAGAAAATCTGCAAGCACTTTCACAACAATCATTAATAATGCAACAGAAGAGTGGAGCATATATTTCAGTTTGTAAGGTATCTCCATCTCTGAGCTGCAGGTTTGAAAAGTTAAAGCACTCACTCACACACACACACACACACACACACACACACACACACACACACACACACACACACACACACACACACACACACACACACACAAAACTCTGATGAATAATACACAGACGATGCTAATCATTTAAGCTAGCAAACACTCAAAAATGCTTCAGTGTGTAGTTTGTGTTTGCACAGCAGACCTCTATCCATAATTCAAACAGCAGTGGAACCTTTCTTGCTGTTTTCTACAAATATGTTCAATAACGTAACTTGAATATCAACATATTTGTCTGTGAGCAGCATCTCCTGTATCTGACAGCAGCTCGGCTCGGTTTCTCTCCAGTGACTCCTCTTCACCTCCTACCCCTCTTTCTTTATTTCATCCTTCTCTCCCAGACTCCCCAAAACGCCTCCCCCTCCTTCCTCTCTCCATTCAACACTTTTTTTTTTTTACCTTGCCCCGAGTAGCAGCAGAATGAAAAATAAAAATAAATAAAAAAGGTTAGCTTGGCTCCTGTGGGTTGTGCTGTTTTGTCTTTGGTTGTGTGTTTGTGTGTGTTTTTTTTACCTCCCTTCAGATCTGCTTTCTCACTGACACCAGGCCCGTGGGCACAGAGAGTCTAACCTTGGACTTGACATCTGAAAACCGATCAAGTGACGGACCTGAGTGCTCCGAGACAAACTGTGGTCATGTCTGGCCTGTCTGTGCTTGTGATGCAATGACTCCATGGCAAAAAGGCAACAAAATCAAATGTGCGCAGGTAGACTGCACTGTCTGCAAAACACCTGCTTCCATGGCTCTTAGTTAAAAATACCTTCTACATATTTGCTGTGTTTCTGCTTTATAACTTTAAGCTGTATCAAATTGAAATCAATAACGATTGATTTCAGAGTGATGCGGTCATCCTCTGGAGAGCTCAAAAGAGCTCATACTTGAATCATCACCAGTAATCTCCAGAAGCAGACGGCATGCAGAGTGATGGTTATAGGACAAAATAAAAAAATAATTCTTCTATCAGAAGTAAAGAGGAACAAACTTTTTGCTCATGGGTTTTTTCTTATGTACTGTGTGTCACATATTATTTCTCATGGTAAAATAAATTAAGGGACTGCTGCTGCAGAAATAATGAGATTCATTCACCTATTGGCTGATCCAAATAGTATTAAGCCTCCAGCTCCAACCTGCTGCTTCTTTACAGACGGAGAGTCCAGAAAAGACAGATGAAGAAAGAAGTCAGAGAGGGGTGAAACAGACAGATGCACACTTTTAGTGAAGTGATCACATAATTAACCTTCTCCAAAGGTCCAGCTTTGGCTCACTTTTTAGTCATAAAATGCTTTTTCGTGCTGATTTCTCTGCCTCTGACAGCCAGCCTCCTTCCTTCTGGCTCTGATGTACTCCTGCGTTGTGCTGAGAGAGTCTGATGTTGCCCAAGACGTAAAAAAAAAAAAAAAGCCCGTGACAATCACGTCATGTGACATCCTTCCAGGTGAAAATAGCTTCTGTTGAGAGACGAGATGAACCGAGTGTTGAGCCTCGAAGCTAAAATTAAGCCCAGAGCATATTTTTACACACTTCAGTTCAAAGTTTCCCACGTCTTGACCTTAATGGCCCTGACACACCAACACAGTTGGCCTTCGGGCACCAACCTGCGCCTGCAGTTTCTGCAGTGGGTCTGCCAAGGTTCACTCTTGTCGACTCTTATAAACAGCATGAATTGGCTGATTAAGCGTGTTAAAAACACCTACAGATTCACTTACTGCTCTCAGTTTTTACTTATTTTTCCCTTGGCCTTTAGGCTTACATAGTGAAACACAGCAAAACATCATGCAAGCTGCAACTTTTAATGAAACATTTTAGATAGTTATTTAACAACATAGACTATTTATGGCATCTTTTAATGAACTTAGAAAAGGAGACAGCCGACACAGGAGCGAGCTGGACCCAACACGTGTAACAGGCAGGTCTCAAACTTTGTTCAGTTACAAATCAGAGTGCGAAAAATGTGTTTCTACCATAGACTGTCTAGTCTCTAGTCTCGCTCTGCACCTGCACAGGTAATGCATAAAAGCAGATGCATGCTAACGAGAGCATGTGTACTAACAAACTGATAAACAACTCGAAAGCCATGCACCGAGATCACTGACTCCAACAGTGGTGGAGGTGAACCCTTTTTTTACTAATTTAAGGAGTCGCCCTCTAGTGGCCATTTAAGGAAGTACAATTCTAGCATTCAGGTTGCTGCTTGGTTGTAACCGCACCTCAAGTCCCAGATTCATCATCCTGCAGGCTGGCATCACTCAGAACTTCAGAAATATCCTAACATCACAAGGCAAATAAGATTAGCGAGTTTCTGAGAGGAATATTTCTCCTCATGCTGTAAACAGTAACGGACCCACCTATGCTCCCAACACTTCACTGGGTTTAGACCAACGCGTCAGATTTCAGCTTGTTTATCAGTCTGCATTTGCTGATACAGCCATTACTGGAGGATGTGTGGGTACTGTATCAGTGCTAGTTTACTGAGGTCAGAGGTCACATCTTATCACCAGATAAATGGAGACAATAGAGCAGAACTGACAGCGAACTGAACAATTTTGTGTTTTCTCAACAGCTTACATCTGTTTGGCTTTGAGACGGTGCTCATCAATATCACATATCTCTCACACTGCTGAGCAGAGTGTTTTTGACAGATGCACATTTTGTTATCTTTGCTTGATATGAGTGAACTATGCGTGCGAGTGGGTGTGAAATAAAATCACACACACACACACACACTCAGAGGTCCGCTCTCACAGAATCCTGCGCACATGTAAATGATGGAGATGCGTGACAGCGTCTGTAACACAGCAGTGTCCGTCTGTTCGCTTCACAGATCTGTTTGACTGTAACTCAGTTTCTTTGAGGCTGTCATGGTCTGTTTGGATTTTCAGTCTTTGTTTTCACATCTCTTCCTTAGTTTGTGTGCTTCCAGAGCTCTAGCTACAAGTTGTTTAAAAACATTAGAGAAACTTTTCATTTGAAGACACACAGTTCATCACTCAGCCAACTAAATCTTGTCGTTTTCCAGGTGTTTTAACAAAAACATTTTTCCTCGTGCTTTTCATGATTAATTCTGCAACATGTGTGCAGAGTTTGCCACCGTAAAAACAAATTAATTAAAAAAAAAGTTTAAAAAATGTGCAGAAACTGGTAAGAAGGGAATTATACCTTCCATGTCCGTGAGTCTGCTCAGGTGTGCTTAGGTCCCAGTGATGTCATCGAATGGTTAGTGTGAGGGTCTGTGCAGATGTCTGTGTGCCTGCCTGTTTTTTGTGAGTGTGTGGACTCATCTGCACCAACCATGCATTCACCTCAGGCAGCAAACTTCAAGCGGATGTCATAGAAGTTTAAAAGACACTAGTCTAGACTTTACTCCAGAAACCTGGAGGATCGAGCATCCATCAAGACAACCCACTGCTTCATTTCTCTGTGATGCACAGCTGAATGTACCTGACATACATTGACTTCAGGAATTTTTTAACGTTAGTTTTTAACTCATGAGTCATAAAATAATCAGGATGTTGTGCCCTGCGATAGACTGGCTGCAGCCGTGACCCTGATAAGGATAAGTGGAAGGGAATGGATGGATAGAACCTGGATGTTGCTTAAAAATGATTTCCCACAACATGCAGTGTGCAAGCTGCAGAGGAGCAGCTTTAAGAGTCCAGCTCATCTGAGCTGAACACCCCCTCCTTTCTTTCCTCACAGCTCAGGTGCGAGTCAGCCAACAACCATGTAATAAAATAATCTGTAGCACAGTTGATGCCATTTCTGCAGTGAAGAGAAGCCAACTCTCTACACCTGTCAGGGAATGCAGGACACTCCAGAGATGGTGGGCTATCGGTCTGAGGATTCGGGAGATATGAACCAGGGCGATATGAAACCTCCCAGAGCATCTGCTGACTCACCGCTCACATGTTCCTGTGCAGCTGACGAGAGAGAGCAGAGCAAGGCACTAACAACGCCAGTGCTAAAGGTTCGGCATCTCCTGAATTGAGGCATACTAAAAATGACAAAGCATCTCGGAAGACTCCGTCTGCCAAATGGCTTATTAGATTATTTCCATTTATTCAAAAATCTTTTTTCCTGCTCAGGAAGTGAAAATAATGAAGTTTTAAATAACAGTGTAAAAGCTGGGACTATTAACATTTTGAATGTCTGTAAATATTATTTACATATATTTAGATACAGGAGTCTTTGCAGTAATCATAATTACTCAATTTGTATAGCACTAACTGACTTGAGGAGTGAATGTGTATGAAAAGCTGAGTGTTTTATCACGTGGATATCCGTATGTGTGTGCGTTGCTTACTTGGGGAACACCTGCTGGGAAACCTTGTGTCCTGCCATCCACGTGGCTGTTACTTTGCAACAATGCTTAGGTAGGTGGTACATGTCAGAACATGTACACCCTTTCATGGAAACGGTGCTCCCTGATGGCTGTGGCCTCTTTCAGCAGGATGATGCACCCTGCCACAGCAGCAACAATGGTTTGAAGAGCACAACAACAAGTTTGAGGTGTTGACTTGACCTGCTCTTGACCTCCCAATTCAATCGAGCATCTGTAGGATCTGCTGGACAAACAAGTCCGATCCATGAAGGCCAAACCTCATAGCGGACAGGACTTAAAAGATCACCACACAGCATGCATTGAGGGCTCTGGTGGGGTCCATGCCTTGATGGGTCAGGGCTGTTCTGACAGCAAAAGTTCACAGCAGTTCACTGTATGAAAACCTATAGAGTCCCAGAGGAGGATGCTTGAAGATGTCCCTGCTGGAGACTTCATTGTCCTGCTGGAGAACTTCAGTGCTCATTTAGGCAATTAAACTGAGACCTCAGCTGGTGGGAGGGACAGCCTGCTGGAACTGTTTTTTGTTGGACTTAACCACAGTTTGTCCATGAAAAACTCCATATTTGTACACTCATATTTATGTTGTTTGAAACAGAATGTTAAAATTCAGTGCAAAGCACAAGCAAAAACATTAAGAAAAGCTTTCCTGCAGCACATTAACTGTTTTTTATCTTGTTTTGTGCCTCTGTAGATTAATATCTGATTTTGTTAGAAAGCTAAAAAATGTTTGACCACTTATTCCCTTGCACTGTTGTCTAAAGGACCTTTTATACTCACTGAATTGGTCATGTCATATGCAAGCGATATCTCCAGAGCTTCATACCTTTTACACCAGCACTGAGGGTGCAGGTACTTGCTGCAGTATTCTTCTGAACGATAGGTGTCGCCATTCAGAGAAGTGCTCCACGTCAGTGCTGTGCAGGAGAAGAAGAAATCAAACCTGCAAAATAAACTGTTTTTTTCCTCTCTGCATATGTGGGGATCTCGGAGCTTCTGTACTGATATAACATGAAAACCTGCACAGTCGTGCCCTTGTATGTTCAAACCTGTGGCACCAGCAGATGTGAAGACTTTTATACATGCAGCAGCGTTCACAACGCCAAGAACAGCAACTCTAACGGACCCATAAGCTCTCAGACAGCATATGCATTTCAAGGTTGATATTATCTGTGGATCAATACATTCTTAAGCCACACAAAAGCAAGTGTGTCACAATGCACTCTGATAATCATCAGAGTTGATCTTCCATCGCCCCAGGAGAGGGCATGCTTGTTTTTCTAATGTGTGTGTGTGTGGTTGTACAGTATGTGTCTGAGGTTGTGTGACGCAAAGTGTGGAATGATGTACTCTTCTCTAAGCTGATGCTTGTGTTTGTGTGTGACTGCTGCATAAACCCTCCCTGCAGATACAAGCATGTGTATAAATATTAAACACCTGAATCGCATCTCTGATGTCATTGGTTATTCAGTCTACAGGTTTATTGTGAATGTTTGTTTTTGATTTACAAACTGAAATGATCATTGCTGGAGGTAAAATATATAATATCTGCTAAAAAGAAAAGGAGGACTTAGGAAGGACGGTCGGTAAGTGTGTGCGTGTATGTGAAAGCTGCATCTCTTGCTGTATATTGACTTGTCTTGCAGCATCAGCATCCTAAAACAGAACATTAGAGGGTCCTCATGCTCCCATTTCTTCTTGTTACTCATGCTGTTTGGGGTTGAATTTGTTTAAAGAGTCATGTTCTGGGAGCATTCCTAACTATTGGTCACACTACATATTAGGGGTGCAACGATATTCGTATCGATATTGAACCGTTCGATACAGTGCTTTCGGTTCGGTACGCATATGTATTAAACAATACAACATTTGTAACTTATTTTATCAACTTTCCTTCTGACGATGCTGTCTGTGTGGAGCGCTCAGTGAATCTGCGTTCGACTACTCAGTGGATCTGCGCTCGACAGTGCAGCCTAGGCGGAGTAGTCGAACGCAGATCCACTGAGCGCTCCACACAGACAGCATAGTCAGAAGGAAGAGCGCAGGGCAAGCTAGCGAGACAGAAGTTAAGCTCTCCTTGCAACATGGCAAATTGAACCTCTCCCACCCTCATTCAGATCTGGCGTTTAGAATTATTTTGGTTTTCATGTGACGTATGACCCTGAAGGTAAGCGCGTCATGGACTAAAGTAAAACCGTATGTTGGATGTGCCACGCAATGCTCAATTACATGGGTGGGAGCTAGTGTGTTAGCGCAGTTAGCTCGTTAACGTGTTGGCCGTCTAGCCCCATGCACGGGGCTATCAGGGGTAGCTCGTTAACGGAGATTTGCCGTGTTGTGGCGTTAAGGTCATTTTAACGAGGTTAACCTGAAAGCACTAGTGGGAACACAACGAATATGACTGCACATTTACGCCGACATCATCCTAGTGCAAAGACAAAAACAACAAGCATGCATGCTACAAACTTTACCCGAGTCATTTAGACAGCTGTTAGCACATGAGTCTCCTTATGGGGACCTGATATGTTTAATATGCTGCTGAGAATATAGCCCAGAAGAAGCGGATAGTATAGCTTTTATTTTGGAAAGAGACATTTCTCTGTAATAAACTCTTTTCCAAAGATGAGTGATTCCTCAATCAGATACAGGGCTCCAAAAATCGCTAGCCCTGGGGCTAGCGATTTTTCCAGTCGGGCTACCAAAATCTATCTCTGCCCTGCCCGTCCGGCTATTGTAGGAAGGAAAAATATATGTCAATGCTTTTGCATTCTTTCGGAAATGTAGCTGGGTAATTATGTCATTGGCATCGGTGAGCCACTGTCAATATGTGACATATTGAAATCGCGTTTGAATTTGCGCTTGTTTTTTTGCTTTCACTTTGCAATCGCGTGAACTGTGTATAGAGAGCGACAGTACTGATTGGTGAGTGATGATAATTTGTGCACCAATTCCTCTGACATCGTCTTATCAATCGCTAGCTTACTATGCAAACATGACAAGTGAAATCTCCCGCAGCAAGCTTAAACATGTAAGAGGTTGATCGCGCAGAGAATCGCTGAGCTTATGTGAGTGCGTGTGTAAAAGCAGCAGGATATATATTTTAGTTCTGCTGAGCCAAATAAGACAGGTCAGGGTGAAGAAGTGACAGCCAAAGAAAAGCTTACCACAAAACGGAAAAGTTATGACAAATCAGACTATAAGGCAAAAAGAAAGTGCAGCTTTATGGTTTCATGGACAAAATAATTTCTGTGGCTGCAATATGACGAGCTAAATAACCAGGGGTGCAAATAAGTGGTCCGCAGGTGCGCATTCTGTCACGGCGACGGATGGCCGGTACTGAATAGGACTCAGGTGCAGAAACCCAGAGCGGAGACAGTAGATGATTTAACAGTTTATTACGGTTAAGTGCAAGGGGGGAAAAAAGGGAAACGTGGCAAAGACGAGACAGGGCATCAGCCTTGGCGTTCTTGGAACCTGGACGGAAAGAGATGGCAAACTTGAAGCGATCAAAGAACAGAGACCAACGGGCCTGGCGGGCGTTTAGACGCTTAGCTCTTTTGAGGTAAGTAAGGTTTTTATGATCTGTGAAGATGGTGAATGGGTGTTCAGCTCCTTCCAATAGGTGACGCCACTCTTCCAGGGCTAACTTAATAGCCAGCAACTCTCTGTCTCCTACATCATAGTTGCGTTCAGCTGACGAGAGTCGACGTGAAAAAAAAGGCACATGGGTGTAACTTGGCCTTGGAACCTGAATGCTGTGAAAGGACCGCTCCGACGCCGACGTCGGACGCGTCTACCTCTAGAACAAATGGCTTGGAGTGATCTGGGTGACACAATACTGGAGCTGAAGTAAATAGGCGCTTGAGCCTACTGAATGCTACCTCAGCTTCAGGTGTCCAGATGAACTGTCTTTTGGTGGATGTGAGTGTAGTGAGAGGAGTGGCTACCTGGCTGTAGTTGCGAATAAACCTCCGGTAGAAATTGGCAAAGCCGAGGAAACGTTGTAGGTGCTTGCGTGACGTGGGCGTGGGCCACTCCAGGATCGTGCGGATCTTGGCTGGATCAGTCTTCACCTGCCCTCCTGCGAGTATATAGCCAAGAAAAGTGACAGATTGTGCATGAAACTCACATTTCTCGGCTTTGACGTAAAGTCGGTTTTCCAGGAGGCGTTGGAGGACTGCTCGGACGTGGACATGGTGTTCCTGGGGGGTCTTGGAGAAAATGAGTATGTCATCAAGATAAACAAAGACAAACTGGTTCAGGAAATCACGGAGCACGTCGTTGACCAGGTTCTGAAAGACAGCGGGGGCATTGGTTAACCCAAACGGCATGACCAAATACTCAAAATGACCTAGGGGCGTATTAAAAGCCGTTTTCCATTCGTCCCCCTCCCTGATGCGGACAAGGTGGTAGGCATTGCGGAGATCCAGTTTGGTGAATACGGTGACTTCATGGAGGGGTTCGAAGGCTGAGCTGATAAGGGGTAAAGGATATTTGTTTTTAATGGTGATGTCGTTTAACCCTCTGTAGTCCATGCATGGACGGAGTGATTTATCCTTCTTTTCCACAAAAAAGAAGCCGGCGGCCACTGGAGAGGAGGATGGGCGGATGATACCTGCAGCTAATGACTCGTGGATGTACTTTTCCATGGACTCTCTTTCTGGTCTGGAGATGTTGAATAGCCGGCTAGAGGGAAGCGGAGCACCAGGTAGAAGGTCGATAGCGCAGTCATAAGGCCTGTGGGGTGGTAAGGACGACGCTTTGTCTTTACTGAAAACTTCCTGGAGGTCATGGTACTCAGGTGGGACGAGTGTGAGGTCAACCGGATCAACGCCCGAGGTGTTAGTGTCAGGGGCACCCGGCGGTAGGGCAGACTTGAGGCAGTGGGCTAGACAAAAAGGGCTCCAACTAGCGATTTTACTTCCAGACCAGTCTATATGAGGGTTGTGTTTCTGTAGCCAGGGGTAGCCTAGGATGAGTGGTGAATCAGGAGAAGAGAAGGTGAATAAGGTAATGGCTTCATGGTGGTTTCCAGAGGTGACGAGGGTTACGGGGCCAGCCTGATGGGTTATCTGAGAGAATATTTGATCGTTTAATGCGGTAACAGGGATGGGAGGATCGAGAGTCTTGAGTGGCAAATGAAGGCGTCTAGCGAGAGCTAAATCTATTAAATTTTGCTCTGCTCCGGAATCAACGAGAGCATGGAGGGGGTGAGAAACCTTATTTAGACACAGGGTGACTGGTAGAATTAACCGGGGTTTGGAACTGAAAGAGGATCCGCCCACCTGTATCCCCGAAATTACCGGCGGGCGGAGCCTTTTGGCCGAACCGAACACTGCACTAACCTATGCTCCACTGAGCCACAGTAAAAACACGCGCCCGACCGAAGCCGTCGTTCTCGCTCCTCTGGTGTGAGACGAGAGCAGCCGATTAGCATAGGCTCCGGAGCGGCGTCCGTTTCCACGGAAACGGGAGCGGATGTTGACACCGGACGTGACGGTGGAGGAAGTGAAAACGTACGAGGCGCAGGTTTACGATGTTTCTGGTTCTTTTCTGCCTCCCTTTCCCTCAGGCGATTATCTATCCGAAGGGAAAGGGAGACCAAGTCTTCAAAGGATTCGGGCTCATCGCGGGAAGCGAGCTGGTCTTTGAGCTCGTCGTTTAAGGCGCGACGGAACACTCCCCGAAGGGCATGATCGGGCCAATTGGCCTCGGCGGCTGCGGTACGGAAGTCGATAATGAACTCAGCGACACTCCGGCTCCCCTGTTGCAACCCGAGCAACCTTTCATCAGAACTACCCTCCGATACTGGGTGAGTAAAGGTCTTTTTAAACTCGCACAGAAAATCATCAAACGAGCAGGTTGGGAGCGGGTGAGCCGACAGGTACGCCTCGGCCCATAACAGCACCTTGCCCTGTAGCTTAGCCACCAGATATGCTACCCGAGCTGATTCGCTAGTAAATGAACGGGGTGAATGCGTGAACGCGAGAGAACATTTCAGTAGAAAGGCCGTACAGCGGCCCCGCTCCCCAGAGTACGGCTCGGGTTCTGGGAATGCAGCATCGCGAAACACGGAGCCCGAAGGGGTCGGAGCTGGGGAAGACTGGGGAGGTTCTGCCACGGGCGCAGGGGACGCGGAGGATGGGCCTGGAGGAGGGGAAAGAGCCGACTGAATCTCCTGCAGGGAAGCTAAGATCCTAGCCTGGGTCTCGCCTATGGCTTGACACCGGGTGTCGAGAACCTGCAACGCTTGCTCATGAGCCCCTAAAATGGCTCCCTGCTTGGAGACTGCTGCACGTACTGGGTCTGCTGAGTCCATTTGTTGGCCAGTTCGTACTGTCACGGCGACGGATGGCCGGTACTGAATAGGACTCAGGTGCAGAAACCCAGAGCGGAGACAGTAGATGATTTAACAGTTTATTACGGTTAAGTGCAAGGGGGAAAAAAAAGGGAAACGTGGCAAAGACAGAAAATGACGAGACGTGGAGCCTTGGTGTGGCGTGCCCAGGGGAACGTGGCTAGGGCAAGGGAACGAGGCCTGAGAAGTGGAACGGAGCTGAGTGGGGAACAGTCACACTGAGGGGAGAGGATATAGGAGTTAGGCAGGTAGTGAAGGCAGCTCAGAAGTGGCCAGTATAAGAGCAGCAATTCTTACTTGCAGTTAGGGACCTGGAGTGTTTGAGAGGGGGATGATGAAGATCCAGGGGAGGCTGAGTGGCGTGGAAAGGCTGACCTGAGATCCGGGGCTCCAGATGGAGTGTGATGGCAGGAGGGCAGGCAGGTGAGGCACAGAGGGATTTCCAAAATGATCACTAGGTATCCCGAGTCCGGAGGTGGAGTGAGCCAGGGTGGGTACAGCAACTGTAGTACAAAAGAGTCTTTGTTAGTAAGATAAATCACAGCGAGAATTTGAAACACAAGACCTGTTACCAACATGGGTTGATGACGAACTGGCAGTGAGTGAACATCGATGTGTGGTTTAAATCCCTCTGGCTAGATAGCCTGCAATAGGCTCCAGGTGTGCAGGAGCTGGAGTTGGCCCTGCCCAGGGGCGGATCCCAGGTCAGTTCAGGAGCCTAATGGAAACTCCAGCCACCCACCATAGACCATGACACATTCGCTGTCAAAATAAAAAACACGCACAAGGGTTAGGGTTAAATTTAAAAACTGTACTTTTGAGTTAAAATATATATTTATAATTTTAATAAATGACAAATTAAAAAGGCACGAACATTTTATTTTGTATCGAAAAAATATCGAACCGTGACACCAAAGTATCGAACCGAACCGAACCGTGAATTTTGTGTATCGTTGCACCCCTACTGTCATGGTTCTCAAGATCTGGAGAGGTCGTGGTGTGTGTATTTTTTGTCTTAACCTCTCCCACCAGGACGGAACTGGACCTTGGTTCCCCGCCTCTGAACCCACCCTGAACACACACCTGTGGCTCATTCACACTGATCCTGGCAGACTACTTAAGATGGCAAGAGAGGCTGCTTCCTCGCTGGATCGTCACACTACCAAGTGTCAGTGTAGCTTAGCCTATGAAAGTGTTCCTTTGATCCCCTAGAGTTTCCTCCTGACTTTGTTTTTTTTTCCTCTGTGTACAGGCCTTCTAGACTCCCTGCCCGTCTTCCCTGCCGTCTGGATTTCTGTGGATGTGTGTGAGTGAGCGTGAGCTTCTTAGTGTGGACATTTTTGAGTTACGGATCAACTGGAAGAAGAGCGTGTGTGTACCCCCGTCTTGGACCTTCCCTTCGGACCCCGCCCTACTCCCTGGAGCCCCGTGTTATCTGTTCCACTGTAAATATGTATATATTCTCACTTGGTGTCACATTGCAAATAAACCCTCACCTTCTCTCTAAACTTCAGAGTCCTGCGAGTGAGTCCTCTGCCTACTAATCTGTGACACCTACTACATATGTGAGGGCACATACTTATAACTTGTGGAAAACTGCCATGTAGGGCCTTTAGCAGCCTGTCTGAATAAGCCAGGAGGAAGTGATGTATTGAGGAGAGTACGTGCACGCGCTGTTGGGAACGAGCGGGGTGCGGTTCGGAGCGCGTGCGTGCCTTACAGCCGAAGACACCAGGAAAGTCCCGCGGTCAGAACTAACCCGAACAAAGAGTAACCGGGATGTTAGTGGGGCAGCGGACGGGACCGCAGTGAGTCTATGCGGAGTTTCCTTCCATGTGTGGAATCCGACTCCAGTTACAGCGGACCTCCGGGCGCGGCGCTGGGGTGTAGTGTCGATGGAGATAGCGTGAGTAGGGGAGCTAAGCGAGAGCTAAGGCTAGCAGCCGTTCCCTTCTAACTCACCTCAGTTTCCCATCACTATAGGTAGAATTTGACTGTAGAGCACGTATAGAAAGCGAGGCAGCACGGCCGGCTGCCTGGCAAAGGACTAGCGTGTTTCCGGGAGGGGAGTTGGACGGCTTTGCTTCGCACTGCCCGGGGACTGCCGGAGCTCCGATACATTCCGCGGACCCGACATTTAGGACTTCAGGAGTCGGCGGTGTTTGGATTACCCTGCCACTCAGACGACGTTCTGGTTGTTCACCCTGCTCCAGCTGGCCGTATGTGAGAGCATTGCTCTTTTCTAACCCGTTGGTTTTTCACGCCCCGTTTCTCGGGAGGCGAAGGTACAGTTCTGTGTTCTTTGTTTCTTTGTATTTTTGAGAACCTGAGACTGGATGTTCTGCTCCAGCTGTGGAATTTCTGGACAACCTAACAGACTGGAACTCTGGTTCACGACAGCTACCCCTAGAACTGTTTATTGGTTCCACATACCAGAGACAATTCACTGGATCGAACTGTAAAGACTGGAACTATTTTTTTTTTGTGTGTTTGGGCATTGCAAGTAATGTGATGAAACTGTGTTAACCATTCTAGATAAGAGAATTTCTGTGTTAACCTTAATTGTTCTTCTGTATTGTGATCTTTGCGCCCTTTTCCTGTGACTAGTGTGGTTTGGGCGGGGTCGAGAACTCATTGGGTCACACCGGCCTGTTTGATTTATTTTATTTTATTTCTTTTATTTCTTTAGTCTTGGGGAGTTTCCTTGCTGTCGCCCTTTACTCTCCAGGGCCCTGTTAACATTGATAATCAGTCTTGGTTCATGAGGGCCATCCGAACAAATAAAAGGGGCCACGTTGTTTAAAAGTCATTGTTGTATGCTTCTGTCCAACCCAGGTTGCCTTGGAGTAGGGGCACCCGAGTTGTCTGGTTAGGTACAGAAAAAACGGAGGTAAGCGAGGCTGTGTTAATATTCAGCGCGCCGGGCACTGTTATTTTCGCAGGTCTGGTCCCCGGAGCCCTTCTTCTGTGCCTGTAGCAGCCAGATAGCTAAAACCACACACAGCAGTAAGTATCCGGGTCAACTGTACTAAGGAAGGGGGGGTCACGGACTCAGATCCCACCACCCTTTAGTCGTTCAGGGCAGCCTGTGTGCCTCTTCACCCCTATATAGCTGGGCTAGTAGCCCCTTACACATACCAAAGACATAAAAGAGGGAGGGCGAGGAGAAGAGAGCAAAAGTAGTTAAAGAGAGACAGAACTTGAAACTTTCAGATTATCCATCCATCTAGCCATCCATCTTCTTCCGCTTATCTGGGCCCGGGTCGCGGAGGCAGCAGCCTAAGTAGAGAAGCCCAGTGTTGGGTCTGCGCTTCCACAGGCTGCGCTGGTTTAGAAACTTATTCCTCATGAAGCAAGGAAGCAAGATGAACAGCTTCAATCAGTTCTTACTTGCTAGCAAGGGAGGCCTGCTCGGTGTCTCAGGAAAGCACTCTGAATCCAACCACACAATGACCCCGACACAAGCACCTCTCATTGTAAACCCCCCCTATGGTTACAAAAGACAAGGCACTATGTGTGTATGTGTGTGCATGTGAAAGCATGTGTATGCATGTGTAAGCACATGTGTGTATGTGTAAGCACGTGTGTGTGTGCATGTATGTGTGTGTGTGCGTGTGTATGTGTGTGTGTGTGTGCATGTGTATGTATGTGAGTGTGTGTGTTTGTGGGTGCGTTTGTGTGACCTCCTGCCCACAAAAAGGTCATAAGAGCAGGAAGCTTACTACACTGGCTGGAGAGGTGGTCAGAGACAAAGGAATGTCTTTGATCATACAGTTTGAACTAAGACTTACAAATTTAAGTAACACAATGACAACATTTAACAATTTGACTCCAACACCCAGACCTCTCTCTCTCCCTGGTCACCTCCTCCAGCTTGTCCGGGGTTACATCAAGGCGTTCCCAGGCCAACCAAAAGATACAATCCCTCCAGCGTGTCCTGGGTCTGCCCCAGGGCCTCGTCCCAATGGGGCATGCCCGGAACACCTCATCCAGGAGGCATATGATAAGAATGTGGAGGAGCAGCGCCTCGTAGTGACAGCAGCGCCTCTACTGTCACTACGTGCCAGTGGGATTAAGGAGGTCCTCAAAGTATTCCTTCCACCGCCCAACAATTTTGTCAGTCGAAGCCAGCATTGCTCCACTCACACTATACACAGTGCAGGTAGAACACTGCTTTCCCCTCCTGAGTCGCCTGATGGTTTGCCAGAATCTCTTCGAGACAGTCCAAAAGTCTTCTTCCATGGCCTCTCCGAACTCCTCCTACACTCGAGTTTTTGTTTCAGTCACTGCCCAAGCCGTGTTCCGCTTGGCCCGTCGGTATCTATCAGCTCCTTCCGAAGTCCCACAGGCTAACCAAGCCTGATAGGACTCCTTCTTCAGCCTGGTGGCTCCCTTCACCTCTGGTGTCCACCATTTGGTTCGGGGGTTACCACCATGACAGGCACATTGTGGTCACAGCTCAGTGCAGCGGGTTCGGCAATGGAATTGCTGAACATGGTCCATTTGGACAATGTCCCCAGCTCAATGTCCCTCAATGTCCCCAGTTCTCCCTTGGAATGCTGTTGAAGCTCTGCCAGAGGTGTGCATTGAAGATCTTGTGGACTGGGGCCTCTGCCAGGTGGCCACTTTCATGACTAAATCATATAAGCCGTATATGATTCACTATATGAAGTAGGCCACATCTTATGCAAGTCTTTTATAAGTTTTTACTATTTCTTTTCCATATGGGCTTTGTCTTGCAGAAGTTTGTTTGAACAAAGATTATATCAGGACTTTCCATAAAACCGCTGCACTGCAAATGTGTTTCTATAGAGCAGTCAGGATCTGTGATCTAAAACAACTTGTTACACAAAAGCAATTGACAATGAAACATTTACAGTATCACCTTAGCATTGAAGAAACATGTGCAAATAGTCTTTGTAACTGCGTTTACGTCTCATCATTAACCTTGGAGCACATTTGCATATTAAAGCCTTTAACACCTCTTTGCAAACCTGCATAAAGTTACAAATCAAATGAAACTACAGCTTTCAGTTGATGCTTTTGATCTTTTTGCAGAATTAGCAGATGAGCAGAGCTAAAAGATGTATGATTTTTTTAAAGGTTGAAGCCAGATAATTTTACCTTAAGACCTTCAGTTTTAATCAGACTTTCAAAGTTTATGGTCAAATCTCTAAATCCATCATCTAACACCAGTAGAAAGGAGTAACAGCATGTAATAAATGAGTGATGAAATAAATCATGTATAAAACCGGATGTGGTCTGCTGCTAAAAAAGAGATAATAAAGAGGAAAAAGGAGAAAAAAATAGCTGCTGTTGCTGGATCCTTATCACTGTGTGTCTGTCCTCCAGTGAATCATTATAGTGGTGTCCAGATGACAGACTGAAATTAGTGATGTGCATGTATTTCTGTATGTCCACGGGCAAAATCAAATTACCAGCCTTCTGTGGAGAGCGATGTTTGTTCCACAAAAGTCCTGCAGTCCTGAAGTTAAAATTATAATGCTAATTGCCTTTGTCTTCTGTCAATAATAATGCCATCTGGAGAGGACGGAGGGAGGGTAATAAAGTTGGGACAACATAAATTGCAGCTTCTTGCCAGAGGGAGAAAAAAACAGGGTAGAACCAAAAATGGATCCAAATGAATTCTGAAAATGGGATGCTGTCATGTGATCAAAGCATACAGTGGGGCAAAAAAGTATTTAGTCAGCCACCGATTGTGCAAGTTCCCCCACCTAAAATGATGACAGAGGTCAGTAATTTGCACCAGAGGTACACTTCAACTGTGAGAGACAGAATGTGAAAAAAAAATCCATGAATTCACATGGTAGGATTTGTAAAGAATTTATTCGTAAATCAGGGTGGAAAATAAGTATTTGGTCAATAACAAAAATACAACTCAATACTTTGTAACATAACCTTTGATGGCAATAACAGAGGTCAGATCTTCTCGAGAGCAGTGATGTTTTGGGGCTGTCGCCGAGCAACACCAGACTTTCAACTCCCACCACAGATTTTCTATGGGGTTGAGGTCTGGAGACTGGCTAGGCCACTCCAGGACTTTCAAATGCTTCTTACGGAGCCACTCCTTTGTTGCCCGGGCGGTGTGTTTTGGATCATTGTCATGTTGGAAGACCCAGCCTCGTTTCATCTTCAAAGTTCTCACTGATGGAAGGAGGTTTTGGCTCAAAATCTCACGATACATGGCCCCATTCATTCTGTCCTTAACACAGATCAGTCGTCCTGTCCCCTTGGCAGAAAAACAGCCCCATAGCATGATGTTTCCACTCCCATGCTTCACAGTAGGTATGGTGTTCTTGGGATGCAACTCAGTATTCGTCTTCCTCCAAACACAACGAGTTGAGTTTATACCAAAAAGTTCTACTTTGGTTTCATCTGACCACATGACATTCTCCCAATCCTCTGCTGTATCATCCATGTGCTCTCTGGCAAACTTCAGACGGGCCTGGACATGCACTGGCTTCAGCAGCGGAACACGTCTGGCACTGCGGGATTTGATTCCCTGCCGTTGTAGTATGTTACTGATGGTGACCTTTGTTACTTTGGTCCCAGCTCTCTGCAGGTCATTCACCAGGTCCCCCCGTGTGGTTCTGGGATCTTTGCTCACCGTTCTCATGATCATTTTGACCCCACGGGATGAGATCTTGCGTGGAGCCCCAGATCGAGGGAGATTATCAGTGGTCTTGTATGTCTTCCATTTTCTGATGATTGCTCCCACAGTTGATTTTTTCACACCAAGCTGCTTGCCTATTGTAGATTCACTCTTCCCAGTCTGGTGCAGGTCTACAATACTTTTCCTGGTGTCCTTCGAAAGCTCTTTGGTCTTGGCCATGGCGGAGTTTGGAGTCTGACTGTTTGAGGCTGTGGACAGGTGTCTTTTATACAGATGATGAGTTCAAACAGGTGCCATTCATACAGGTAACGAGTGGGGGACAGAAAAGCGTCTTACAGAAGACGTTACAGGTCTGTGAGAGCCAGAGATTTTCCTTGTTTGAGGTGACCAAATACTTATTTTCCACCCTGATTTACGAATAAATTCTTTACAAATCCTACCATGTGAATTCATGGATTTTTTTTTCACATTCTGTCTCTCACAGTTGAAGTGTACCTCTGGTGCAAATTACTGACCTCTGTCATCATTTTAAGTGGGGGAACTTGCACAATCGGTGGCTGATTAAATACTTTTTTGCCCCACTGTATCAGCGGGTGAAAGCAAATTCTGCAGGATGGCCATCAACCTCTTGTACGGACAATAAATCAAATTTAAGAGTCACGCTGATTCTGTGCTCAGGAACAAAGGTGCTTTGAGCTAAATGCTGGCACTGACATGTTAATATGCTAATGATCTTAGTTTTTCAATAAGGTGAATTTCAGTGGAATAACAATTGGCAAGATAACAGCTTTTACTCAGCTCTGTTTAACTGTAATTATTAAGCTGCAGAGGATATATTTTGCAGGAGTGGACCCAGAGTTTGATAACCACTAGTATGTTCATTAGAAACAGAGGTAAAGTTAAATAAAATGTATTTAAAATGTATAATTTTTTACGGGTACAGCAGCCTCTGAGGACAATAAATACTCAAACCCAATTTCATGGTAATTTCTTTCAACATTTGTGGACAGACAGAGAAGATGGTGAAGTGAAGGACAGAGACAGTATGTAGATGTAACAATAGTGGTTCAGAGAAACATTTGTATGCAAAAGACATTTCCTCTAACTGTCGTTTATCAGAGCTGCACAAAATATATCATGTTTCCCTTCGCTTTGGCTGACGTTTCACGTGTCCCGTATAGAATGGTTTCTTTTCATATTAGTGATGGAATTATGCACAAGCGTCTAATTTGCGATGTCCTCCTGGCCATGCTGAAAATGTTCGCATCTATCTCGGTGAAAAATAGAAAGGTTTAAAGACCACAGGGGACAGAAAAAAACGTAACTAGCCTAAAATAGGCTGGCTTGCCCCCTCTTTCCCTAACAAAATGTCCTCCTCTGCCATCTGCCAGAGGTGTTGAGGTGTTAATGTGATGCCAGTCCTCAGAGGGGTAGGGTGGGGGGGGATATGGTCACTCTGACTTCAAGCCAGGGGTGTGTGTGTGTGTGTGTGTGTGTGTGTGTGTGTGTGTGTGTGTGTGTGTGTTTGTCTTTTCCCATGCATGCATTTATGTCCTTGTGAATCAGTGCATCTCTACCAGGTGCTGGGCAGCATGTTTCTCTGTGTGAGGCTGTTCACGTATAGAATTATAAAGGATTTAAATGTTCAGTGATAATTACAAGACTGAAGGTTTTTTGTGAAAAAAAAAAATCACGCAAAAGCAATTCTTTCATTGGAATGTGAGTGTGGTGGGGCGTAGTTTGCGGTGCCGTGCAGTGAAGGTGGACACACCTGCGCGCGTCTGCAATCATGCCTGCCAGCCATAAGTAGGGGTATTGGGGTTGTGCGTTTGTTGGTTGTGGTGTGATGCATGTGCGGCAAACAGCTGAGAGCTGCAGCAGAACTAATAAAGATAGCCCAAAATCTTGATCTGTGGACTCGACATGTCTCATTCACACCACAGTGAGTTTCTTTGTGTTTATATTGTGTGACTGTTGCAGGTTGAAAGACAAACAGATGTTACTCACAGGAGTTCGACCAATGAAACAAATGATATAAACAAACAAGAATTCAAAGGTCAGGTGCAAATAAAAAGACACTGGTGCATGCTACTGAGAACGTATGTACTGTATATAATTTACCGGGAGACAGTGTTATGTCCATCCTTGTCACCTGTGTTCAATCAACCAAAGCTGAACTGAACAGCAGACTGAAGTGATCAGAAATTACAAAATAAAACAGAAAATGCCTTAAAACAGAAACTACAAATGACAACATTTTGTAGGAAAGTTTTATCTGTAAACGAGGATTTGTAGTGGCTGCCTGAGCCTTTCTGACACTTTTAGAATCCAAAACATGCTGCTGCATTTCTTGCAAGCTGTTTTAATGAAGATTATGAATATTTAAATTAAGTTAAAGATTCCAGTTATTGGAATTTTATGAATTTTAGTGAATTTAGAGCTCAGTGTAAACCTGAGTTATAAGTTATAAGTTACAGAAATGTAGGCGACTTCAGAAATAAAGAAACACACACAGCCTGTTTCCATCCACTTGGCATTCATGTGTGTTGGCTCACCTGCTCCTCTCCCAACTCTGGCATGCCTCGTCCGCTTTCCTGTCCTATCAGGACCCGGCAACAGAAAAAAAACACATGAGCACTACATCCTGTTCCAGCCATGAGCTGAAACCCTGGCCGTAAACGCTGGCGCAGAAAGGCAGAGATGGAAAGAGAAAAAAAAAAAGGTTCCTGAAAGACATGAGCAGAAAAATATGAGCTGGTGAACTCTTAATTGATCTGCACTTTGAAGCCTTCCTGTTAACGGGTTAGCTTTTTGTAGGTAGAAGTTCTCATACTTTGATGGGAGTGAGCCATATTCATAAACACGCAGGCACAGCTAATTATTGCTACAAAATCGCTAAAAAATTGCTACAAAATATTAGTTTAATCACCAGCTGCTCAGATCGGTGTACGACACAGCAGCCCATAATATTATTAACAAAGCTGTAAAAGTCATCAATGGCACAGACACAGTGGAGAGGTCCACTTCACTGAGTCCAGTAAGTCAAATACAGTTGCCTTTACTGGGACACCTGTCAATCAAAGCATCAGCGCTGCTGACTGCATGTTATCAGTACATATAAATTTGCTTGAGTATTAAAACTTGTTAGTGAATTATCCAGCGTAACCTCTCCATGGTTCTAGTTTTAAAAAACACAAGTAGAAGATGAAATGAAATTAGCTGCCAGGATTAGCTACATATAGCTAGTAAGCTAGTTATAGTGCCTTTTTTTTTAAGTAGCTTTCCCTTCCTGTGTAATGGGAATTAGATGAATTAGTGCATTAGCAGGGAAAAGTAGCCAAGTGAGATTTTTCTATAGGTAATGATTTATTTCTGTCTTTATGATTCTTAAGTCATTTGTTTTCTGTTATCAATAGACAAAACCCGTTGTTGCTGCACTGACAATTTAAAAAAATTACTGTAATTTTCTCATTATATTTTCTTTCTTTCTGCTTTTGTCAAGGTTGTGCAGTGTAGCAGGAAGAATGGGACCCAAATGCAGGACTCACGGACAACGAAGACAAACCAGGAACTAGGAATCGGCTAGGACCACAGAGGGGAAATCGATAGCACTGTGAGGGTGCGACGCAACAACAACGGAGGAAAACGCAGGGTTTAAGTGCACAGGGGAGTAATGAGGGAATGAAAACAGGAGGGAAACGCAGCCGGGACTAATCTGACATAACGAGAAGCAAAGCAGAACACACTGATCTGGGACAAGGACTATCAATGTAAAACAGGAAACACAAGACATTTGCAAAGATGCAGACTTGAGACAGACTCAGAAGGAACATGAAGCACAGAGACAAAAGTAACTAGACTTGGAACACAGGGAAGATGTGGTGACAGAGAACTAAGACTAAGCATTCAACACATGGAGAACAGACTTAAACCTTCACCAGGAACACAGAGGAGGCACAGAAACAGAACAGAAACCTGGAGACCAGGAACTATAAATATAACACAAACAGAAAAGCATCATTCAAAGAGTATAACTTAACCAAAAACACAAAGATCCATTGTCCCGACAACTTTTCTTGGCAAAATAATATTTGATGTACATAATAACAGTATCAGTTAGCATAACCACATAAAATATACAAAAATAACTGTTGCATGTTTTCAGAGATCCTTTCAAAGGTGTCCACACGCAAGTGAGACACAAAGAAAATGTTAATAAGGCAACATTTCACAGCTTTTTGTTCTCTTTGTATTTTCTCTGAAGTCCCAGACCTGCAGCCTCCATCACAACTTCAGCTTAATTATGTCGAATGAGACATCGAGGTCGCGAACCATACGAAGAAAAAGAGCCGAGTGACTCATAACTGAAGTGTTTCTGACTTTTAAAGGTCAGCGTTAACTACCTTTAATCCTCACTGAATACCAAGCATTGAGCTAACCTCCGCTCGTCTCTGTTCTCTCTCTTCAGCTCCATCCTGTTTCATTTTGTCCTTTAATGTGTGTGATTTTCACAGTGCTGGAATTACTTCAGAGATTTCCCAAAAAAGGGTATATGTTTTGCATTTGTGGTAATTAGAGGTGTTGTATGACCTTGAAATGCCAGGTTGGTGGCTTGTTCTCTGCGCACACCTGAACGCTGCTGCCTCGCCAGCTGGTGCCAACAGATTTGAGGAATGAAAGGCTGAGGCAACGCAGGCAGATCTCCGGTTCGTTTATGTAGAGCAGATGGCAAAGACACGATAAGAATTTGTTATCTGCGGCTATTACCGACCGCACCGAGCGCCTTGTTACTGCTTTAGCAAACATTAAAACCCTCATTTCATTTTGTTTGTTCTTGCAAGAGGCTGAAATCTTGCGCTGAATTAGAAAATGCTCTTGGATACAGTTGACCTGTAAGTATTATCACAGAGAGAGAAAGAAAAAAGCGAGCTTGGTGGTTTTAGCACAATCTGTCATTCGGGACCAACTGTGGAAAACAGGCCTGGGCTAATTAGTTGTAAAAGTGAGTCTATCTTGTACTTACAACAGTTCTTTACATGGGGGTTGCTCTCTGAGGAGGAGGTCTTAAGCTGTATGAGTTTGTGCGTGTGGGCTGTTATCACTACCATGTTATTATCTCGACTTTGAACTTTTAGCACGTGATAAAATTTTAGTTGAGCTGCAGCTTTATGTTTTAATGTTCTGATTGGCACTAAAATCCAAAACTTTAATGCTTTATGTCTCTCTGTGTAGCACCACCTCAAACCAAAGCAACACCCTCTAAGCTGAAACTGACCAATATTTAATGTATTATTAAGATATCTGCAGAAGTTACCTTTAAATGTATTTTCTCAACTCTTTTTCTGCAGGTAGGATTTAAGACTTAACACACTGTTTGTGTTTTCATGGATTTGCTGCGGGTTTTTGCTTTTTCATGATTGAGTCTCAACATGTTATATTAAACATTTTTTAAGGATGATTTAAGATAAAAAACTACAACTTTTCCCCCCTCAGCAATCACTGCATACATCAGTGTCTCGGGATTACACTGAATTTATTGTCTAATCTTTGAGAGTTTACCTCAGAACGCTTCACGATTCCCACCAAACACAAAATTATAATAAAGAGTGTTTTAGACCAGGAGCCTTAAACTCCAGTCCTCGAGAGCTGGTGTCCTGAAACTTTTCCATGTGTCCCTGCTTCAACACACCTGAATAAAATTAGTAGGTCATTAGCAAGAGTGTAGAACTTGACTGCATGTTGAAGTGGCAACCCTTAACTCTACTCAAGTAAATTTAAGTAAATGTAAGCATTTGGAAAAATGTACTTCTAAAAGTACTTTTATTGCACCTTGTTCATTCACTCATGAGATGCTGTAACACGAATCAAATGTCTCAGTTTTCACCTCAGCATGCAGTGAAGTCCTATAGAATCTTGCTAATGACCTACTAATTCTATTCAGGTGTGTTGCAACAGGCACACATGGAAAGGTCTCAGGACACCGGACCTCAAGGACTGGAGTTTGAGACCCCTGATTTAGACGCACCAATTGGTTGGCACATCAGTTCTCATTTACAGATGGCTCTCAGATCATTGGCTAAGTGAGTGCATATGGAGGCCCTTCAAGTTCTGCCTGCTCTGATTGTTGATTGGTAGCTGACAGTTCTCACTTCTACATCATCAGCATCAGTTAACTGTGTGTCCTTTGCTCTGCAGAGGCCGGTCCAAAGGATTTGTAGGTTGGGAAAAATAAATCAAAAACAAGATCAAATAATTCAACATGCCCATCTTCTGATAGCGGGCTATTTTACCTTCAGAAATGATTCTTTAAACAGTTGTTTTCAGCCTTATGTTCCTTTGTTACTAACAGGGCTTTAAAGCTTGGTTATATTCATGTTCTCCAACAGCCCAGATCACACTTATGATGTAAGATGATAGCAAGATGCACAACTCTAAAATATTGATGAATTATGAATTGTAAATATTAATAAGCTGTACTAACGAGACTTTTCGTGTTGCCCACAGGTCTCATGTGTGGGTTTAAACTCATCGTTCATCAAGCCAAACTCGTCATGCCACTAAATGAATGCTGCCCATTCAGCCAGTCCACCTGATGTTGACTCAATCTGATTGAACTCATGAAATAATGCTTAAAAATGTCTTTATGCTAAAGTGTCAAACTTGTGCAGTCATGTGGATGTAGTGCTACATGATAGTTTGACACGTTTACAGCACAGAACTCCAACACAAATCAACAAAGCGATGGAGACAGCTGTGTCTGTACCTGCGGCTGACTGAGTCATCTGTGAGCAGATCAGACAGCCGTCTCTCAGACAGGACGGAGGGGAAACAGCCTCGGCTTCACTCTTTAAGGCTCAGTCTCAAAGGTCAGACAGTTAGGTGATGTGATCACATTGACAGGACCGCACGTGATGTCACACTTCTCCTCTTCATCTCCTCCCCCTCCTCTTCTTTCTCAGTTTTAGAAACCAGCTTTAGCTGTCTGCTGACGTGTGAAGACTCAGCTTTATAAACACCTTTTTTTGGGGGAAAATATCATCTGTGGTCATGAACTCTTTCTTTTCTCACTTTAACTCCATCAGTCAGTCCTTTCTTTCAGCTCTGAGCACAGTTTTCAATTTATTCTTAAAGCCTTTTTTAGATGTTATTAACCCAAAATGTCATTTTTTTAAAGTGTCATTTTTAAAGGAAAAAGGGGAAATAAGCAAGTGGGAAGGAAAAACTCCCTTTTAACAGGAAGAAACCTCCAGCAGAACCAGGCTCAGGGAGGGACGGCCATCTGCCGCGACTGGTTGGGGAGAGAGATTCTACTGATTTTTATTTTCATTCCTTTATGAAACGACAGCAGTAGCAAGATACCAAAGGTAAAGATTTACGCAGGTAAAGATTCAGAATCTGAAAATAGAAAAACAGCGACAGCATTAAATCATGCAGCACTTCTGAAACTGTCGGTCTAACTTGGCCTAACAGACGAGCTTACAGTTTTTCTGGAGTCTACAAAAGGAACTTTGCATGATTCACATTTTTAAATAATCTGTATTTATCTGCTTGAAAATGTATTGTTTAAAAAGTGTTAAGAATATAAAATCCAGCCTGAGACTAAGCATTTCGAGCAGCCTAAAGCCTGAGCTTCTGTCTCACAGGAAGTGCTTGGACATACTGTGACCTCGTTATTTGAAACATGTTTAATATGAACGTCCTCTATGGGAACAGGAGATGAAAGGAAAGAAGGAGCATCATGATAGGTCCTATTTAATCTTTCTTTGTGATACTAAACATGAATAATTTGACTGAAAGAAGCTTTATCAAGTATTCACTTTCTAATCTATGACTCTCTTTTATTTTTAACCTCATTAAATTGAGAAAGATACCTTATTATATTTTACTAGTGCGATAGTTTGTAATTTGTAATTTACTGTGTAAAGAAATGTGATGTGGATCCTTTTAAGCAGGTATAAGCTGAGAGAACAGCATCAGTCTTTGACTGCATGTAGAATATTTGTTAGCAGGATAAATATATTGTTGATTTTAGCTTCTTTTTTATAATAAAAACCGTCAGCTCCACAAACACAGAGTTCAAGCAACAACACCAGCTTTGTTTGACTGTACCCTGAACAAAACGCCTCTGTGTCCTGTTGGTGCAGTCATGCAGCAGTCTGAGTCCTACAGTAGTCTGAAAGCAGTAAATTACCTTCTTACCTCTCCTTCTCCATAACCGCTCTGCATCCTGTTTACCTGGTGTTCCTCTCTGCTATGACCGATGTCCTTTGGCTCCCTGTGTAATGTACAGTATCAAATAGGTTCTCTTAAAGGAGCAATCATGCAGCACTCCAGGGGATGCTGAGCGCAGTAATTGAACATTGTGTGGTGTGCGCTGTGTTGCAGTGTGTTTTGGTGTGAGTTTAGATCCAGGCTGGGAAACTTCTGGCACGCTGGATGTGAATGACGCCACTCAGACACACATAGATGTATTCAAACTGAGAGTAACACTTTTGTTTATCATTGATGGTTTTCTTTTTCTGACACACAATTCTTTATCAGTCATAAACAAATTACATTTGATGTATGATTTCTTTCAGTCCTTTAACTGGTTACCAAATCCTGGCACAAAGAAGACCAAAAAAACTCAAAGTTACTACTTTTTTGTAATTTTTCCATACCTGAGTGATGCCCAGGATAAGATTTGTAACAGTCACAATTGTGTGGTGTATCTTTAAGACAATATAAGGTAAGGGTTAGTGAGTACAACCCACGATACAGATTCCAGCTATTCAGGTGGCGCCTCTTACCCCTGAGTTTTTCCTACTTTTTTGCTTCAGAAGTGTCCAGATCACCACTGGGACTTTAACAAAAAGGGGACACTGTGTGTGTTCATGATTACTGTCAGATTAACAAAGAGTCCTCCTTTATTTCAAGGTGAACATCTTGGACATAACTTAGAACAGCGTTCACACTTTATATCTGCATCACCACTGATGTTGATGTCAAAATTACAAAAATAAAAAATGACAAAAGTTCATTTCACTGATGTTTTAAAGTGTGGGTTATTTACTATTCCATCCACTCCCGAGAGTCTTTTGCAGCCATTCTTCTGTTCAGTGATGAGAGGAAACACACCTCCAGTACACAATGCAGTGTGAATATTAAGACAACATTAGACTGCGGGACACAGTCCTCCCTGTCATATCTCTGCATCATCGCTGCACCTTCAGATGCAAACCAACAACCGTGCTGGAATGTAATTGCATTCAGCAAATATCATGCATGCTCATAAACTCCCCTGCTGGAATAGTTGCTCAGAGACGCACAGGGGCATTACTCAGAAATAAAACCAAAGCGTAATAAAAGCATTCCTTTAAAAATTTATGTGAGCCGAGGCAGCACAGAGACTAAACACTGTGGGTGGTGGAGTGTGAGAAAAGTGTGTGTGTTTGAAAAGTTGGGAGTTTTATGCCCATTCGGTACATGTGTGGATTACTTATTGGTATCTCTGAACTATTTGTGTACACACAGATATATTCCTGTGTGTATGTTTGTGTACGTGCCCGTTATTATGTTATGTTCCTTTTTACCCAATTACTTGGACATGCATGTGTGGATATCTATGGGTGTTTAGGAATCCTCGGTGAACAGATTATCACACAGTTTGCCAAGGGTCTAAAATGGGTCCCAGGCTTCTTGCCTACATATGTCAAATCAAATCAAATCAAATCACTTTTTATTGTCATATGTCTTTATTACTTGAAGATGCTAAGATTGTATTTAGTTCATGTTCACCAAGCAGACTGTTAAGCAGCTATTAAATTCTAAGATATTTAAAATAAACATAACATTTAAAATGAACATGAAAAATAAAACTGTGAAGGTAAATATGTTGTAAAATGTGAGAGCTTGCAAAAAAAGTGAGAATGTGTAGAAAAAGTGGAACTTTTATTTTGAAATCCCGTAATGTCAATTTACAGCTGAGACAGAAACTGGTGAATGCAAAAGACTTTTTTTATGATGCATATTTACATTTTTTCTGCCCTCTTTAGAAAGAGCTGACAGTGACTTCAGGAAAAAATTGAATTTAAAACAGTTAATCAGATAATTTTGGTGATATTAAACATCTACAGTGCTTAACAAATTTATTAGACCACCACTCAAAGGAAGATTTAGATCCCAGCTACCCCAAATTAACAGAACTGGTAATTATCAAAATGTGGTTTTATGTTTCTGTAATTGTTGATCTACCAGTATGTGCAAGTTCCTTAATAAAAATTAAGTATTTTTTTATCCATGAATTTCCACATTTACTGTTTTCCAAAAAAGCTGAAAAATAGTCAAGCGCATTATTATTATTATTTTTGATTAAGATGCTAAATTACAGTTTTTCAATTTTCATCAATGAACAAAAAATATTTGTTTTATCTGTTGAATGTTATGTTTTTTCTGTCGCCTCAGATTTGGGTGTAAAAATGTCAACAGTTGTTATTTGTAATTTTTAGTTTTAAACAAGTTTTTGAAAGATTTCAAAAATATTTGCAGATGATAAAACATTTATGTTGTTTATGGAAATAATACAATATTTAGCATGCTAGCATCCCAACAGACGAGCACCAGACTAGTAATATTTGTAGCCAGCCTGTTTATACATCTTGTGTTTTGCATATTTATATGAAAATATAGCGTTTGTCTCAAAGCTCTGTTATCCCATCATTGGACAATAGAGGGCACATAAAGTGATGCCTCAGAAACTAAAAAGCTTCTACGTCTGAAAATCCAGAAATACAACTTTAAGTTAAGTCCATTAAATTTTGTAAGAAAACACAAACTGTTGTGTGGATGTTGAATCGATCCAACACTGGGTTTTTAACAAGATAACCAGCTGAAGTTGTCTTACTGTCCCTTTTTAAATTTAAATGCAGCATAAGAAGCCCCACTGATTGGACTGAGTACACAGCACTGCTGTTTGAAAGGATCATGTATAACAGAACAGAACACGTTGGTGCCTATCCTCCATTGTTAGCAGCTCAACAAACTCATTATAGTTGATCCTGTGGTGACCAGGATGGTCTGTTCAGAGGTGTTGGGCTGACAGCCCACTGACTGGACAAAGGTAGTGCTGTCTGCTTTTTCTGGGTTCATCATTGGCTGTATCCCAATTCAGGGTCTGCAGCCTTAAAGGCCGCATTTTAAGGCCGATTACGTCACAGCGACGTGACGAAGGCTGTCCCAATTCAAAGGCTGCTCAAAATGTGGCGCTCAAATGAGTCCTTCATTTCCCTGAATTTTACGGATGTGGTGGTGTAGACTTCGTGGCCCAACATATCCCAGAATGCATAGCGCGGCGGTGGGTGTGGATAATTTTGCCGGCAAAAAAAAAAACGGCGGAAGGGGGGTGCCCGAAGAGTAAACTTTTAAAAGTAAGTACTGAATATTAGGTCACTTATTTATGTGCAAATGTTTAACAATGAAGAACATTAAAACATTACTGTTGGCCACATGTCGGCAGAGTTATGTGACATTAGTGACGTTTGTACTAACTTGGTTTTAAAGCCTTTACTTTAAAATATACGCCGTTCAATAGTTGACCTTAATCTTACAGAGAATGTGATGATTTCATGGATATTTAAAGTAAGCACTGAGAGAAATTTAGTAATGACAACATATTGAAAGAACAATATTTGTCTCTTATATATAATACATTTATATATACAGTGTCAAAGAAAACTGTCTTTGAATGAAGATTTAAGGTGACAGGAAATATAAATAAATGCAGCGTGAATCTTTACTGAAGCTCAGTATTTGAAACAGAGATCATTCACTGCTGTAATAACTAATACTGATTGAAATAATAACTTGGCCATATTATGTTTACATTACCAAAGCGAGATGACTTTAGTCTCATGAACCACATTAGGTAATTGTTATTTACTAGCTAATCTTAAAATGACTGTTCAGATTCCCCCACCTGAGCTGTAGATCTCTGCAGCCCGTCCATGGGCCTCTTGGCTGCATTTCCGATCAGCGCTCTCCTTGTTCGGCCTGTGAGTTTAGGTGGACGGCCTTGTCTTGGTAGGTTTACAGTTGTGCCATACTCCTTCCATTTCTGAATGATAGCTTGAACAGTGCTCCGTGGGATGTTCAAGGCTTGGGAAATCTTTTTGTAGCCTAAGCCTGCTTTAAATTTCTCAATAACTTTATCCCTGACCTGTCTGGTGTGTTCTTTGGACTTCATGGTGTTGTTACTCCCAATATTCTCTTAGACAACCTCTGAGGCCGTCACAGAGCAGCTGTATTTGTACTGACATTAGATTACAGACAGGTGCACTCTATTTAGTCATTAGCACTCATCAGTCAATGTCTATGGGCAACTGACTGCACTCAGACCAAGGGGGGCTGAATAATTACGCACACCCCACTTTTCAGTTATTTATTTGTAAAAAATGTTCGGAATCATGTATGATTTTTGTTCTACTTCTCACGGGTGCACCACTTTGTATTGGTCTTTCACGTGGAATTCCAATAAAATTGATTCATGTTTGTGGCTGTAATGTGACAAAATGTGGGAAAGTTCAAGGGGGCCGAATACTTTTGCGGATGCATACGTGTTTATATACATATATGTAAGTATATACGTGTATGTTTGCAGGTGTATGTATAACTTGTACATATCTTTCATGTGTAAAAGTAAATTTGTCTGTTATTGTGTAAATACTTACAGTATTGTGTACTTCACACACATGGAGAAATGCCAAACTGCCTGTCATTGTTCTTGTAACAGTGACAATAAAAAACTATTCTATTCTATTCTAGTCTTCCTGATATTCTCCTGCAGGGGAATCATTTTTCCATTTGCTCTTTGTATTTCAGTATATTTTGCTAAGTTGCCAGCATTTCATGAAACAGAACATTCTCCTTTTCAGCTTGTGCTCTTTGTCTAACCTTTATCTCTTTCTGTCCATCACTTCATCCGTCACTCGCCTCCTGAGTTCTTCCATTATTCAACAGTTCACCTTCTGCACCTCACCTCTCCTGCTGCCTCTACCAAATCTAGTTTGAGACTTTATTGTCCTTGAAATTAGGTTTGCAGCAAAGCGTGCTGCACGATACAGACAATAAACAAAATCTAGTGGAACATATGAGCCACATATTATAATGAACCATAGAACAAGTATAAGATGGACTGACCAGGGACCGGTTTTTCTCCCTCTCTCTCACTGATACTGCATCATCTTTTCATCCATTGTAGTGCTTTGTAACTATTGTATGACTCAAAATGATCAGTATTTTAAAAAAAAACTAAAAAACAGCAATACGACATAAAAACAAACAGTACTGTGCATCCTTCAAAGCATATGTACATAGATTCAATGCCTCCCATCCGTACATGGTTTCCTATAGCTTCTGGGAAAAA
Source organism: Astatotilapia calliptera (assembly GCF_964374335.1). NCBI lineage: Eukaryota > Metazoa > Chordata > Actinopteri > Cichliformes > Cichlidae > Astatotilapia > Astatotilapia calliptera. The sequence goes on from NC_137423.1 coordinate 13,399,162, forward strand.
TAAATTATATGTATGTAAATAAAACAGCTCACATATTCTTTGCAGTAACTGCAGTTTTCATTATGGTTAAAAACAAATCTGAATCTTGTGATCATGTCACATGGTTGCTTCTGTGTTTGTGTTCAGGTGATCATAATCTGAACCCATGAAGAAGTCATGGCAGAGGGTAAATAACAGAAGTCACACCTTGAGCCTGGATCAAGGTGTGACTTGACAAACAATGGTCATCTGTATGCACCATTGTTCTTCCTCTTCAGAAGGTCAGATAAAGTTATTGGGCCAAGTCTGGCAACTACCAGGTTGTGGCTCACATGGAAGACTTTATTTTGGCATTTGCTCTTTTTTGTACATTATGTGAGTACACAGCAAATTCAAAAGTGTTAAATGTTTTGGTGTTAATAGTCTTCTTGCAAAAGTAGAGTTAATTTTACTCTAAGCAGAGTCACATTCTTTTAATGTAACTCTGAGGTGTAAAATGATAGTAGTTAAAATCGAGTGTTAAAAATGAGTGTTTCTCTGTCAAATCTGGAGGTGTTACAATGGAAACATTAACTCTTGACCTCTTAACTCTGAACTCCTACAGGGGCTATGACACCAATAGAGTGAATTCACAGACTCCGCCCCCAGCACGGCTCCAATCGAAGCTGAAGTGAAGCCGTTTCAGAACATTTTGCTCTACATATTTGAGTTGTTTGCCATGCTTGGTAAGTCATTTTTTCAAAGATTGTTTCAATTATTATTATGAGCTTTTACTTCTGTGGCTCTTTGGAGTTGAGACAAAGCTGTGTGGAAGGCATTAGCCATGTTGCTCGCTGATAGCATAATATTCTGTTTTAGCTAGCTGAACGGTATTGTTTGCGGGCAAATACCACAGCCTTGAAAAAGGCTTGCATGTGAATTTTCCGTCAAACTTTTGGTCAAATACACCTAAAACAATGTGCAGAATGTAAATGTTGGTATAATGGTGCTACTTGAAGCCTGAAAACGATCGCCCATAAAAAAAAAACGAGCAAACAGCAGTAGCAGACGTCCTGACTGGGTTCTCCGTTAGCATAGATCCCTCCAGAGTTTTGTGCACACGGTTTAGGTAAAAATGAAAAAGGTTGAGGTTTTACATTTAGTTCAGTATTACCTGTTGCCTGTGTCTTTGTCTTTTGGGAAAATACTTTACACAAGTAATGACTCAAAGAGGATTCCTTTTTTTTTACTGTGCTGCAATTGTTTACTGGATTATTTGTGCCATTAATTAGTGTCAACTAATTTTTATTCAATCTCCGCACAGGATATGCTTGTGAAGATGGAATATGGGGGAGAGCAGAAGTGCGTTGAAGTTCCACAAAGGGATGAATGAAGGACATGCATATTGTATTGAAGAAATAAGTGATGAGAATGCTGTTATTTGCATTTACCATGTCAGACCTTTTGATAAACAAAATTCTAATGAAAGTGAGAACATGTACACTGTTACATCTTTCAGAAAATGTTTTGAAATTGTGGTGCACAGTTCAGAATAAATGTTTTTCAAAAACCATTGCATCTTTTTAGTAAATGTTTATTTCCAAAAGAAATTTCTAGAAGTTCAGAACAGGAAAATTCCCGCTTTTTAGAATGAATTAGAAGATAACTCTTACGTAGTTAAACTAAAATACTCTTTGAGAGTTAATATATAAACTCTTAACACCAAGTGTTAAATTATCAACTCCAGACAGATTTGGTGTTTAACACTAAATCAGAGTTAACGTACCAACTCTCCAAAAAGAGTTAAATTAACACTCTCTGGTGTGGACCCATATAGACACTTTAATAGTGTTGAAATCAAATCCGACAGTGTTAATTTGGACATGCTGGATTTGCTGTGTAGAAAATCTCAGTAGATTAATAACTTAACCTGTTCAGTGCAACCCCATGACCCCCAACCCTCCTGTTTTTGTTTGTACCTTTTAGATGAGTTCCCACATTTGTTTTCCTTAAAAACCATGCTGATAAAATAGTCCAGAGATTCCACCTCGTATCTCCCACTCACTATTCTCTACTACACTCGTCTTCAAAATCTCTGTTACTTGCTGCTTCATCTCTGAGCTAAATTAGGAAAGTCCATTAGATTAGGCAGTGCCATTTCTCAAAAGCATGCCCACACATGTGAACACACAATTGCATACTTGATGCGGACCATAAATCATTGTCTCTATTATAGTTCTGCCAATAGCTCCTCCATGCTGGCTGGGCAGCATCTTTATAGTGTGGCTTTGATGTATATGTCGGGCTCGTCCAGGCGGGTGGGGCAAGTGACAGAATGAGGTTGGGGAATGAGCGAGAAGTTGATTCAAAACGGAACAGTGAAGCGAAAGAGGAGTAGTGGAGAAAGACTGAACAGTAGAAAGGAAGAGATGCAAACACAGCACTGGGGGGATCTGACATGCACCTCTGGACCTGTACGTATTGGTTTCTGTGTCAAAGTCCATACTGCGTGTTAGCAGCATGACATATAACATTAAGGTTAAGACTAGGGATGGGTATTCCATTTTCGATTCTGTTTAACGATTCGATTCTTTATCGATTCTCTTATCGATTTTTAAAAAAAAGGAGAACACTAAGGTCATTAGCTTAGAACTTTGTTTTATATCTTCTCTTTGAACAAGATAGAAATTTAGGAGTAACATGGCCTTACAAACCCAACAATGAGATCTTAAGAGATCCACAGCCTACGGCTCTTCAATGAGGTGTCACAGGGTCCCCAGGAAAAAAATTTGTAAATGTAAAATGATAAAATAAATATTCTTCTGTAGCAATAACAAAGTATACCATAAATTATTCTGTAGCAATTACACAAGAATATCCAGTAATGTCCCTGCCTACAATTAAACACATTCACTTACCGAAAATCGGGGGTATCTGCTGTGGCAAATGGGTGCAAACCTTTTACCACAAACTTAGTCACTGCTCGGTAACATTCGTCTATCCTGGCCTGAAAAAAGACGCTACCGGTACACTGCAGCGAGTATCATGTATCCGATATTACTAAACGAAGACGTCAGGCTTGGATTGCAGCGGTCAGACGAGCGGATATTGAGTTCGCTGCCATCCCCAATTTTTTGTTGGTTTGCTCGCAGCATTTTCTTTCCGGTGAGTTCTAAATAAAGTTATATCTCTCTTAATAGGCTTTTAGTGTTATTTTTTAATGCATAGATAATTAGATAAAACATCCTAATGTGTGATGCTGCAGAACCACATCATGTTGACGGAGTAGCTTATTATTTGGCATTATTGCAGGCAAACCAGCATATGAAGTGGATGTAACAAATCCAGACTGGGCTCCAACGCTGCACATGGGGCACGACGACATACCTGTGTCAAACTCGGACAGGCACGCAAGGCGAATGCAACGAAAGCGAAAAAGAACACTCATCAGAGGTAACCCCCCCCCCCCCCCCCCCCAAAAAAAAAAAAAAAAAAACATACAAAATTGCGCTCATTGTACGCTAATCTGCGCATAACTTTCAGATGAACCACGCACCTGTAATACTGGTGTACATTTACCTTATGTGTATGCACTAATTTTGTTTCACAGGCTTTCGTTATGCAGAGTCTGAAGGTGTGCCCCGTGCAGAAGTAATGGATGAAGATCTGACAGACACAACACTGCTTGATAAGCTTGTTAAGGTGTGCTGTGTTTTGGTGAATATGTGCCCCAGTGTGGTTGTCAAACCAGGGCCAAATGAAACTTGCTCTTGTTGAATATTCATAAAACTGCTCTGTTGCATGTACAGTTCATTGTAAATAATTGTACTTTCTGTAAAGTGGTTTCAATAAAACAGAAAAGAAAAGTATGTTTTTTAAAAAAATTCAAGATCTGTTCACATGTACAAGTATATACACATTAAATGCAAACTATTTACATGGTAACGCAGAGCTGGCATCAATCGTGAATCGTCATATATGGTCAACGTACTCACAACACGGAGGCTTAAAAACAGCCAAATGTTGTACCCAACCCACAATGCACTGCGGCGTGACATCAACTCCAAAGCCCTACAAGGCAGATCGCGCTAACATAATATGCACTGTTAGTTGATTATTTACCTGCCGCATTAACGGGAGAGGACGTGCAAACGTTAGCGCTGCTGCTGGGTTGAGATTCGCGAGTCCAGAGAGGAATTAAAAACATGACATTCATTTAAGGTTATCGTGTGTTTTGTGAGCAACTGCTTTTTGCATATTTGCAGTTTTTCCTCCCTTAAATGAAATATCTACTTTGCAAGTATTGCAAGTTGCCCTGTTGTCATCCGTTCTCGTAAAGTATAACCAAACTTTTGAGCGTTTGAGCCGCCATGTTTCCTGCCAGGTAAATGAAGCTCCGCAACGTGGTGACGTCATTCGGGGCGACTGGAATCGATAAGGGAATTGTTTGCAAAAATGCCAAACAATTCCAAGGAATTGAAATGGTGGGAACCGGTTCTCAACAAGAACCGGGTTTCGATACCCATCCCTAGTTAAGACTGCACCGCATGAGTTCAGCAGTGTAACACATTCTCTTCCTGGACTGGTGTTTCTACACCCCTCTAGCTTGTCTACAGCACATCTTGTCTATCTTTGTAAATGAAACAACAACAGCTACATTACATGACTAATGTGTTTAGCCTTTGAGACAAAGAAGACACAGTTCAGTGGAAATAAAGTCCTGGCTGGAGCCTCTCCTCTCAAAAGAGCACAGAGTTTGGACTACAAGACAGGCAGAGTAGGATAAATCGTCTTTACTTGGTCTAGTGACAAGTATGAGGTTGATAAAGGGTCGGTCTTAATGAGCAATAGCACCAAAAGGTCAAAAGCTGAGACAAATACCTGAAACAGAAAAGGCCCTCTCACTACACGGGAAGACTAATGGCTAAATGTATATTGCTGAACTAATGGGGACATGAAAAACAGCTGTTGTGATCATGCGAATGGCTGGGTCATGGCCTAAGCAGGAAGGCACTAAAGGGAGAGTTGTTGGATAGCTGGGGGACTGCCAGGTCTGAAGAAAGCAGGACTTTGTGACACTGGTTGTAATGTTTGATTTGGATGATGTGGAAAGAAGAGATGAGCAGACAAACTGATTTTGAAGAGGTCAGCCTGCTTAATTGTAGACTCTATGCCAGTGCTAGTTAATGGATGGTTAAGGGAACATTAGACATGGTTCTCCTAGGCAGTATATAGATTTGACTGAATTGCAGATGATACTCAGCTTTATCTATCCATGAAGCCCAATAATACACACCTATTTGTTAAACTGCAGAAAGGCTTAAAGAAATAAAGACCTGGGTGACCTCTAATTTTCTGCTTCTAAGATCAAACTGAAGTTATTGTACTCGGCCCTGAAAATCTTAGAAATATGGTATCTAACCCGATTCTTACTCTGGATGACATTACCTTGGCTTCCAGGAACACTGTGAAGAATCTTACAGTCGTTTTTGACCAGGATATGTCCTTTAATGGCCATATTAAACAAATATGTAGGACTGCTTTCTTCCCTCTGTTCTAAAATGAGAGAGAATCCTGTCTCAGAGTAATGCTGAAAAACTAGTTAAATAAATACACGCAAATAATAAATGATTTGAATTGCATTGAACTGAATGTGTTGGATGTGGATGACCTCCACTCTCCTGAGGGTATCCACTCCTGGTTGACAAACTGGGATCCTGTGGTTAGTTTTTCTCTCAGATAGATTATGTGTCCAGGATAATTTAATGTTTTCACTCTTTGTGACTTGAAAACTTTGCTCAGATGAACGTGTCATATGAAGCAGTGTGACTTTAATTCTTATGATGGTCCTTTGCGTTGTCCTTCCTCACCTTATGTCAGGTATGTCAGGCATAAGGCACCTTATGGCTCTAATGGAGGAGGAAAGCTCTGGACAAGCATGTTTCTGTATTATTGTGCAGAGGCCTGGGAACTTTTTACTGGACATTGTCATTTTTGTTTTTCCTTTACAATGGGAAAAAAGAGGAGGAGAATGTGTCTGTCTTTTAGCTATGAACAAGACATTTTTCATCTGGATCCACAAGAAATAAAATATTGTTGTTAAAAAGAGGCTGTCTGGAAGCTGAGATCAGGATTCTGTGGTGACCATACCATCAGTTAGTAGTTCTTGTTCTTGGCGTTCAGAATAGCACTTTGTGACTGTATGTTTGGGGTATCTGTGCAGCTGCAGGGTGAATTGGGAGCAAACAGATACCTGGATAAGAATCTCTACACTGAAAGAGCTGAAAACCTCTGTGCAATTCTACAAATATAAAAACAAAATGACCTTTTGGGGGCTCTCCTCATCTACCACTGCTAGTAGAAGGTGCTCGTTTCTCCCTCCAGTCAGCCTCAGAGCTCTATGGCTGTTATAATTGCTGTTATATTGTGTGTGTGCGGTGCTGCAGTACTGTCAATACATGCTTGATGACCAAGTCTGGGACTCTCTCTCTCTCTTTCTCTGCAGCAGCACAGATGATATGGATGTTAAAAGGGTCAGCCTCTCTGGAGCTGTTATCCCCCTTTGTCCAGGGCCTTCAGACATTTTTTTTTAAAAGTTTGCTCTTCTTTCTGTTCTCTCCTTCTGTCATCATCTCCTCATATGTTCCCCTTTTCCTTACTCTGCCACCTTTATTTTTGCCTTTTTGTGTGAATAAATCTTTTGGAGTCCCCATCCCTGCGGAATGTCTTTCCCAGCCATCATTCATGTCTCTGGCCATCTCCTCTTCTCCTCTCTTGAGCTTTTGAAAAAAACTGTTTTGGCTATGATACTACAACTCTTTTCTGCTATTTTAAAGATTGTTGCAATGAAATATGTGTTTAGGTCAGTTAAGTCACTAAAAATTTATTTTTCACGGCTTACAATATTGTATTGAAGCATATTAAGTATTGAAAATGGCAGAGATATTTCAACTTTTTAACACACAGATTATAGTCCCATATTTTTTCCTCATTTCCCACCTTTAGATTGATATTAAATGCTTTATCAAAAATATTATTATAATCCTCCAGTGTTTTCCTGTCTGTAGATTCAGCTGTTGGAGGTACATCTGCAGCTAATGAAGCCCAAGCCCTCATGAAAAAAGTATGAGCTTAAATTAGCTGAGGTGAAAATGAAGATCGCAGCCAAAGAATATGACTCCTCTGCTTTTACTAACAAAGTCCCATCTGAAGAGATGCTTACAGATGTTAAGAGAGTGCTACTCATAACTTCCGCTACAGCATCACAGTTTGGATCCTGCACTGTCACGGTATTTCTGGAAACACACAGGGAGAGAATAAGACGAGCACATATACCTGCCAGCGTCAGATATCCAGCTGGTATAATAAGCTGGCCACATCAGGAGATAGTTACAACAGAATGCAGAAAATGAGTCCAACACCCCGGGGCTCATGAACAGCAGAGGGAGAATGAGGATTAGTGAGTGTCAACGGCATGACCCAGGATGAAACAAGGAGCATCCATGAGTAGATCAGGAAGACTGCCCTCCTCCTGGAGATGTGCTGATTTAAGGGTGCCGCCGACAGCTATAGATAGATGGTGATAAAGAACAGGTGGAGGAAATATCATGGGAGACTTAGCCCCTCATGGGATATACCATCAGCAGATGTGGGATTTCTTGATGTCAGCCGTTTGGTCTCAGTGGCTAGAAAAGGATAGCACGGAGGCTCTGATCATGGCTAGGCAAGATCAGTTCTTAAGCATCAGCTTCACAGAGGCAGGAATCTACTGTAGCTCGAACCAAGTTGTGCAAAGATGCCATGAGAGCGCATAGTAGCAGGATGCAAGATGAAAGTTAGGACAGCATACACTGAGAGGCACAATCAGACTGCTGGGATAGAGGTGTAAGATTACCAGTCTCCATTTCCCAATGGGAGAATGTCTGAAGATGGTGGAGAATAACAAGGCTAAGGTCCTGTGGGACTTCAAGTTCAAACAGACGAGCAGCTGACAGCCATCCAAGCACTGTTTAGTGGAAACAGAAGACTGTAACTGTGTCAGATGTTGCAAACCCAGCCAAGCGCAGCATCAGAAAGCATGCTCAGTCATCCAGGTAAGGAAATTCAACACTGGTGATGAGACCTGGAACGACTATAACAACTATAACCCACAACCCAGAAATCAAAATAAAATTATCAGAGGAAAAGTCTGTATTTTTGTATTTTCCAAACCACGGAGGACAGCACATCGGGTCAGCTGCACCGATGTGTTAATTTACTAGTAAAAGTTTATTTTTACCCACAGAAGAAAATCCTGAAATTCTAATTTCACAAAATATATACACTGAATCCCAAATATACTGAAATGTAGAGTATTGCAGCAGAATATTACAGTCAGATGGGGACCTCGAACTGAGTCAGTTTTGTAATTAGTGGGCATCTGGCCTGCAAGAGTAATGAAAAACAAGCTGCAGCCATCAGAACGGAATTACAATGAAACTGAGGCCCATTTCATGGTTCCTCTGATTGCCTGGCTTTCACTGGTGATGTACAATGCAATTACATACTTGCTTCAAGTAAGAAGAGAGTGTGGATTCTGGCCTGGCGGGTATTTGAATATTAAAAGGACTGATAGTTTAATAGCTACTGGTTAGTTTTAGCTTGAATTCAGAAAAAAGGTTGGCGCTATAATCAAAGCTGATGGTATCCTGTGAGGTTTAAAGGCAGTTTATAATCTGCTGTTAGATTCTGAGAGAGCTGGCTCTAAATATTATATTCTCTGTATGAAGCACAGCTAAGGGCTACAGCTCCCACAGAGCTCTGACTGCCTCATATTACTCTTAACTCCTATAATCTGTGCCTCTCTCTTCTCTGTCTTTAGTCACTTTGGGTTATACATAAGCTCATGAAATGTTAAAGAAATTTTATTAGAGGAAAGAGGGGGTAAGTTGTAAGTTGTGGGCGTGAATAATGACTGCATTCTGTGCATGTTAATGATTGTTAATAAAAGATCCAATTAAATGGAGAGTCGGTCTAAAAATGCAGTTTAAGCATGCAATATTGCAAATATGTTAAAAGCTGTTCATGCTCAGACTCACTCAGGTTTACAGCAGCTTTCTTCTGGATACATGATCAGATCTCAGTGCAACAGAACTGCTGAAATTAACACACTTGTGTCTAACTTGAAGATAAACACAGTTGAAGTTATTCCTAAAAATTCAACAGAAGTTTGAGCTTGTCGTTAACTGTGTTTGACAGAGTTTATGGCTCTGGTTCATTGTGGATACAATCACAGACCTGAAACGTATCAAAGGGAACCTGAGCATTTCAGCCATTCAGAATTAGATGTAGCTGTTGCTGAAGCTGTAGATCCCAACGACTGATCTCTGGGCGTCACAGGACACTGTTCCAAGCCAGAATCCCCATCTGTCACACCATGCATGTCCTCCTTCACTCCATAACGATTTCCATATTGAAATATGAAGTCAGATGACCTACAACCCCCAACCCAAAGGAGTGATGCAACAAGATTTCTTGCAGCTCTTGAATTTTTGGTTGAGTGCTTTTCGACATACTGTGGCAGAAGTTTCACAGCCTGCACAAGGAGTTCAAAGTGAACAGATAATGACACCGAGTTTAGACCATATCCTGAAAATAATAAGGGCTTGGAAGGACAGTCTGATAAATGCATTTACATTAATAGTATTTAAAAATACATTTTTCCTTAATTCATGTTTATTACACTCATAATGATAAGTTTCTTATAATTTCAGGACCATTGACAGTACACAAGGTTTTCATGGTTATCTTGTGAGCTGTGATCTAACACATGGTTTTTGTGTAGGCACAAATCATATTTATTTATTTAACGAAACAAATCCATCAGCTTACAGTCCTACACCAGAGCCTGTCAACTACTGACGCTTCTTTCCATCATAACTACACTCTCTGCCAGGCTGCCATCGTAGGGGTGGCTGTAGCTCAGGAGGGAGAGCAGGTCCTCTGCTAACCAGCTTGCAGACTGTAGCAGCCAGAGCTCAAGTCACCAAAGTGTCTCTGGGCAAGATATTGAACACTCTCTCGTGGAGTGTGAATGTTAGAAAGTACATAGATAGAAAAAGTGCTTATGTGACTGTGTGAATGAAGCATGTAGTATAAAGTGGTTATGCTGCTGCAGAAAAACACTATATAAAGAGCAGTTTATATAACTTATATTTATATATTTTTCTGATATTAATTAACAAACTGTGCCTGTCCTATTAGTAAATTGTGCGCACCTGTAGTAAATTGTTAGTTAATTAATATCAGAAAAATATATTACTGTTAGTAAATTGCACGCCCATATCAGGGCTGTTTGGGCATTGTACTCACACACAATTTCTTCTCATTTAGTAAATCTGGCCTTTTATATCTTGTTGGATATAATAAGAGTTTTCTATCACTGGGTGTATTCTGATTCTGGATGTACTCTTTACAACCCCTATCACAGATGTGTAGTAGAATATAAATGAAACCCAACTTCCTCCCTTTTTTTCTCTCTCTGTTCTCCAGATTTTTACTATTTCTCTGCCTCCATTGTCTTCATTCTGCTTTAACATTATATATATATATAATGATTTAACGTCCTCCCCTTTGTGGTTTTTAATTTCCTGCATTGTCAGAGCTCTTTCTTTCTCCAGTCCCATCACTGCCTCTGTAGCCGAGGCTTCTTACTCCAGCTTGTGCTGTTATTACCTGGCGATTTGGCTCTGGTGACCGCTTATGAGTCAGCACCGAGAGGAGGAGGGAGTGAGGAAGGAACCAAAGGAGGTCATCTAACTACCTAAGCCTCCAGATGGAAGTTTTCTTGCTGCTTTGATCAGCCATTTGTCTGTGGAGCCATTCATCTAGTGTGGGTGTGAAAGCATTGTCAGCACTAAGTGATTGATGCTACAAAATGTTATCCTAATATGGCAAGGGATGTACCTGATGGGTAATTTAGAATTTGTTTTCAGAATAAAAAACAGCTTGGATAGATTGCACAGTTTTTATGAGTTTTATTATTTCTGTATTATAAAATATCATTGTTTTTGCTCTGCAAAGTTACAGAAAGGCAACTTTTATTTTATGTCACAGTAATAACTATATATTGAGTGCCAATGACATGTCACAGCAGCTACATTAATGGGACAAATGAGAAAAAACAAAAACCAGCTTGAGAAATATTTACATAAGGTTATCTCTCAGTCAGTTCTCCCATGACTCTGCCATATGAGTCTAAGAGGTGCCATCAGAGCTCAGCGTAGAAGAAGACAACAGAGAGTTAAAGTCATGAGTCCACTCAGCAGCTCCGTGGCTGTGCAATCAGAGGACACTGTGTGATAATGGGACAGGTAACTTTTTATTGAGCCTTTAAACCTACATGACAAACAAGCTTCATCTTTCACATTGTCACTGCCATCATCTCCACTCCTGGAGTCAGGCAGTTTATGTTAGTCAGTGACTCTTAGGCTATAGTAGATGGTAGGTAGTGTCTGCTCCTTCAGGTAACATCTGTGGTGGAGCAGAGCCCTGCATTAAATCAGAGACTAGCTGATATAATGATGCAGTCCAGCTTAAAACTTGTCCTTCATTGTCTAGTGGATAAAAAAAACTGCCTAAAGACCATATTTGGCTCACTGGAAGTAAAAGAAAATAGTGTATTTTAATATTTTGGAGCCACAGAGGGTTCTGAATTTCTGTTCAAAACTCAAACTGTTTGTTTCACAGTGCTAGCTTCAGGTTTCTTCCTGGTATGCTAATGCTGCATGAGCACATCTGGAGGTTTGCACAGAGGTTGTCAGCTCCCACTACTCTCCTTCTGATGACCATTTATAATTTAACTCAAATGGTATTTGAAAAAATGTTGATCTTGGTCTGCTAGAGGAACACCGGTAAGACTTCTATAAGCACTGAGGTAATGCCTCTTATCTTACTTTGTTGGACCACGAAGAACAAGACATGCCAAGTGATTTGGAACACAGTATATACCATTATATAATAGAAAGAATGGGTATCATAACTTCTGTTTGACATTTATTTGGACCAAAGCCACAAAATATATATATATTGAGAGGGAAGCTGGAGGGAGCCGGAGTAGGCAAACAGCTGACTGCATGGACCATCGACTACCTTACCAACAGACCACAGTATGTGAGGCTCCATGACTGTGTGTCCGAGGTGGTAATCTGCAGCTTGGGGGCACCACAGGGCACGGTTCTCTCACCTTTCCTGTTCAGCCTTTACACTTCAGACTTCTGTTGTAATTCGGACGATTGCCATATACAGAAGTTCTCAGATGATACAGCTGTCATTGGATGCGTATCAGACGGGAATGATCAGGAATACAGGGGGGTCATCAGTGACTTTGTTGGCTGGTGTGAGACCAACGTACTCCAAATCAGCACCGGCAAGACAAAGGAGATGATCATAGACTTCAGGAGGAAGTCACCCCCTACAACACCGGTGAACATCCAAGGGAAAGACATTGAGATAGTGGACTCTTATAAGTACCTGGGTGTTCACCTCAACAATAAACTGGACTGGACTATAAATACAGACGTCCTGTATAAGAAGGGCCAGATTCGACTCCACCTGCTGAGGAGACTGAAGTCCTTCGGAGTCTGCAGGACTCTGTTAAGGACATTCTATGACACTGTGGTAGCATCTGCCCTTTTCTATGCAGTGGCCTGCTGGGGGAGTGGATGCACAGACAGGGACAGGAGCAGGATTGACAAACTGGTGCGGAGGTCTAGCTCCGTGCAGGAATGTCCCCTGGAGTCTGTGGAGGTGGTTGGTGAGGGGAGGATGTTAGTAAAGCTGACATCCATCATGAACAACCCACATCACCCACTGCATGAGTATGTGAGTGGGCTGAGCTCCTTTAGTCAGAGACTGAAACACCCTCGCTGCAGGAAGGAGCGCTTTCGCAGATCATTCATCCCAACAGCAGTTAGACTCTATAACTCCTCAATCACGATGTCATAAGTCACTGGACACTGTGAACATCCACGGTCACCAATTCATGCATAATGGACCTTCCATGTGTATGGACATGTGCAGGTATATATGTATGTATATGTATACATATGTATATTTAGTGTGTACATGTGTGTGTGTGTACATGTCTATAAACAGGAATAGTAGTGGTACAATAGCTATATCAAGCTATAGAGTCTATGTCTTCCACTATATCCATAATCACATACTGTGTATGCAACCATTGTATATAGTGTATTATCTTACTTTTTTTCATTGATTGTACTTATTTGTATTTTTGTATTTCCTTCTGATATCTGTACCTGAGCTGAGGTGACGCAAAAACTTCCCCGTTGTGGGATCAATAAAGTCTTATCTTATCTTATCTTATATGTACTTAAGGGTTATATTTAATATGTATGTCAGCTAATTTGCAAAGAATATGAAATTCCAAAGTAAAACTAAACATAGCATACAGAAAAAAAGCAGCAAAGCACAAAAACGTTTAGAACGATGTAGTAAAAAGTACTGGATCATTCAACCCTCCCCCCCCCCCCAAAAAAACAACAAAAAAACAAAACAAAAACAAAAACCAGCGGCCCAAGGCACTATAGTGCGAAAAGCAAGCAAATAATGTAGAAAACGGATTTGAGATGGGAAACTGTTCTTGAAGTACACTGAGAGAGAGAACGAGCTGTGCAGGAAGTGTGATTTTTATTGTGGTGGAAGCAAAACGGCAAAAGTAAGAGGGAATTAATGACGATATCTATCAAATATGAAGCGTAGTTTGGATCTTCTTTTGTTGGTGCTTCATTGAATTTTGGTTGGAGAGTGACAAAACCTGCAGCTTCAGAATCTGTGAGATGTTGCCTTTCAGCACCGACGGCAAGTGATGTGTCATGCAGCCAACTTCCCACTGATCACTTTAACATGTTTAATAAAAAGCAGTGAAGACCTCTGTTAGGGAGTTTTTATTGTTTTATTTGCTTATGCTTCAAAAGTTATGTTATACATATTTCACCAGACAGTTTTCTGTAGAAACAGGAAGCTGACCCTGTGACACTGACAAGTGTTGTTTACTCACCTGACTGTTTGTTAACTGTAAATCTCTGACAACCTCACATTGGCTCATTCTGCTAAACTGAAGATACATTTCAAAGTTTTCTTCTTTTTCTTTGACATGTTGTCTTTTGTAAATATTAATAACAGGAATTAATCAATAGCACAAATGATCTGTGTACCTCTAACCTCAGCAGTACTAAATGACAGCGAGCTTGACTTTAATGGTGGGATTAAAGACAAAGACTAGAACAGAATAGATCTGCCCTTCCTGTTGGTGTACAAGCAGTTTCTAAACTCAGTCTTCACTGACACATGTGCCAATGTGTGAACCTCTGTAAAGCCCACAGCCAGTGTGCAGACAAGATAAACTCCAATGCGGCATTTTCAGATCCTAAATTTATGAGATCAAAATAAAAAGGCAATCAACCTTGAGTCATGTGCTAATCGAATACTTTGAGGCATCATGGACACGAGCACACTCTGCTATTTATGTCTCTGTGTCAGTGCGAGGTCTTACTCAGAAGATAAAAAAACATTTGAGCTTTTCAGTCTTCTCTGTTCCATGACAAAAATACCAATCTTAATAATAATAATAATAATATTTCATTGTGAACATTTTAATCCTTCCTAATCCTGTGCAGCTGCAGCGTTCTATGTCTCTGTCCCATTAAAGTGCTTCCTGTTCATCCGGGCTTTGTTTCTGTCCTGAGGGAGAGATGCTGCCTCTGTGTTTCCATGCATACAGAAGGTGTCCTCTCCACACAGCACAGATGCCAGTTGGCCCGATCGATTGCATCACTTAACTCCTCTCCAAGGTGCTGTGAACTGGTGTCACCAGCCCGCCTGCGCAGCAACTACATTAACTAATTAACTGCCTTTTTCAGCTGGACACATCTCCGATATGTCGGCAAAACACTACCTACGCAGAGGTGTCATAGCTCACACATGCACGTCGGTTTGGAGAGGAGCACTGATAAATACTGCAGAGCCATGGCAACAGGACAGACCCAAACCTACACCATGAAGAAAAACAGTTTCTCAAAGGTTGTTTGGGGATTGCGGTGATATCGGGGTTCTCCACAGATTGAATTACCAAAGACGAGCGATTTATTCACGGAGATGCATGCAAGCCCAAAACAAAGTCCACACCGTGAAGCACAAAATCCAAAAGAGCTAATGAAAACACGGAGTGAAAGCACAAATGAAAGGATAACAGGCACTGCAACAATGACTGAGACGAAGACAGGAGTATTTATACACAGCTGGATGTTGTTTCTTTGAGGCAACAGCAACCACCGTTGTGCTGCTCCTGTTGTAATTTTAGATCAACTTAAAGCCATTTAAAGTTCCTCACAGACTTTTGTATTTGGAGGATATCAGAGGGAGTGAAAAAGGATGACTCGCCGATGTCATTGCCTTAGCATGACAGCGTCCCTACAACGGACAGAGCGATGATACGTTTATCATAAAAGGTAACAAGAAAAAAAGGTCAAACAGGATGTTGTGAGGTTTGCCCAGTTGTGTCATATAGCAGCAGCGTCCCATGACATCATGAGCTCCTCCTTCACTGTCATCTGATAGAGAGGCCTGAGGGAGGAGGGAGGGGTGACTCTCGATGGTAAAGGTGATTTATATGCTGTGTAGGATGCAGATGCTGGCAGAGCCAAGGGCAGCACAGGAGGAGGAGGAGGAGAGAGAAGGATAAAGATGGGGAACAACAAAGATACAGATATGGCAGGGAAAAAAAGAGATCAAGCTAGATGAACAGTAGGACGGTGGGCTGAGGTCAGAAAACGAGCATAATTGAGATGAGAAAGGAAGGAACGCAGGATATGACCGGAGGACTAAACAGCTGTAGCCACGGTGGGAAAACATGCACTGAGGCCACATTTTATTACAATGAATGCACAAAATGCTATTATGTGCACACAGAACACAGCTGTATGCTTTGATTCATTCATTAAGACAAAATAAGCCTGTCCCCTAAGCACTGAGTGCACTGCTACATCCTGGAAACACTTTCAAAGACACCAACTACCTGAATCAATAACTTAAAAGGCCAAACACACAAAGAAACCCTCTTCCTAACTGTAACCATGCCAAAAGTGCAGACACCTGTGAAATGAGTGTGCATGGACTGGATCATCCAAACACAGTCACCTCTGATTCCCAAAAAACCCTGCTTTTAAACTCAATACGAGTTTAAAAGCAGCGTGTCATGTCACAATGTCTACACCCATCTTTTATATACAGTCTGTAGAAGCCAACAGAGGGGATTAGGAAGGAAAGGGGCAGTAAGGAGAAAAGGGAGGAAACAAGACAAAGAAGGACTTAAGAGAAATATAATGGAAGGGAAACAGGAGGAGGAGAGAAACAAAAGGAAAGTGAGGAGGCTGGGTCTGCACTTAGGACCTCAGGAGAAAAATGCACAGGAGATAAGGGAAGACAGGAGGGGAGGAGAGGTCAACGGAGGACCTGGGCCTTAGAGGAGGAAGAAGAGGGAGGAAGTGGGCACCAGGAGGACAGGCAGAGAGGGTGTGTTGGAGAGCAGAGGTGCGGGGGCTCTGAAGGGACAGATGCTGCTGTCAAATGTATGTGTTACTAAAGCAGAGCTGACAGGATTCGTCAAGGCGTTTCTCTCCAGAGGTGAATCACCTTCGCCGGGAGACCAGAGCCGCTGTTCTGTTTCCCCACAGAGGAAAACAGAGAGTCTGACCACTGTAGCATGTCCACACACAGCATGTTACCACACGACTCGGTGATCCAGAAAGATATGTTACTTCTGCCAGCCATCTCTGTTTCCTTCGAGCAAACTTGTCACAAACACGTTTCAAATATTTTGCCCTTCTCAGCGTATATCAAATGTTATTCAAGCTAAACAGATCACAGATTTCGTAAACACCTTCTGAATGGAAGATATTTTATTGAAAAGCTTTAAAAATAGATCCCATCTCCTTTCACTATCATATGCAGACCAGATACATCAGATGCCACCCAGTTATCCTGAATTAGCCTCCATG
Source organism: Astatotilapia calliptera (assembly GCF_964374335.1). NCBI lineage: Eukaryota > Metazoa > Chordata > Actinopteri > Cichliformes > Cichlidae > Astatotilapia > Astatotilapia calliptera. The sequence goes on from NC_137423.1 coordinate 13,416,177, forward strand.
AATCAGCCAGTAAACATGTCAGAACATCTGGATATAAACCTTCTTTGGTAACATGTTATTGTGTGAAACAAAACCTGTATCAAGCTTTTTACCCATTTTTTGGTGTTGTGTATTGCATCTGTCAGTTTCATATGTTAGGAAAGTGACATCCCAAGGTTTGTGTGTTAGGTGAGCTCGCCAGTCACACACAAGCCAAATATTTAATGAGAAAAACACCATGAATGTTGGAAAATCTAAGCCAACCCCATAACACTGTGACCTTTTTGCTGTTCACGTTAGTGTAGTGTAGATTACCAACTCACTTCCAGCAAGTAAAAAAATGAAGCCATGAGCAGATAGAATATTTTCTTCTTACAGTAACATTGTTTGCAAATTGTTTAAAGTTTAGTTCTGCAAACGTTTAAAACCTATAAAGTATTTCAGAATGTTCAATCTTCAGTTCTGTTGCTTTCATGATCAGACAAACCGAACATGAATGCAACAAGTTTTTGCAACACCAGTGAGAAGATGGTAAGTCCATTAAAAGACCTCAGGAGCTTTTTTTCCTGCATCTAGAAAGTTTGAAGCAGAGTGCATTGCAGTTTAATGTTTGCCACCCTGGAGGAGGTGGTCAGTCACAGAATGCTGGCAATGATGATGTCCTTTTATATTTATCTTTATTTATATCTCTATTTCTGCTCTAAATTTTGTATGGTTGCGTCGTTGTTTTTGTGTATATGCTACTGTATATGCCCCTAGCAGGGCCTCTCTCTCTCCTGAGGGTGCCTGTGTGGGCGTGTCCCACTACCTCCTGCCTGAGGTGCCACCTTTCCCCCTGTACAGCTGACTCCCATCAGCAATTAAAGGTATTTAAGCCCAGAGCAGGGTGAGCTCTGGGCCAGAGTGCCATTTGTGTGGGTACAGCAAGTGAGCTGAGTGTTTTTGCGGTGTTTCCAGCTGGTGAGCTGTGTTTTGTGGTTTTCAGCTAGTGAGTTGCGTTTTCCTTTTGACTTTTTGCATTACTGACCAACGCCTGAGTTTTGTTTGTGTTACTTTTATGGTGATAGCGGCTTGTCCGTCTCTTTTAGTTGAATTACTTCAATAAAACTGTTTTATTTAACTGTTTCGCCTCCTTGACTCCTTTTTCTGACCCGGTCACTTTTGTTACTTCCCCCTCACCGCCTAGACCCCCCCCCAGGGGAACGTAACAGCTACTATCACAATTTCCCGCTGGGATTAATGATGCAGCTTCCCTGAAGCTTTACTTAAGTTTTTTTGGGGGGGACGAAGAAGAAGATGAAGAAGAAAAAGAAGAAGAAGGAGTCCCAACTACACAAGCTTACCAGATTGATCAGATTGATCAACAAGTTTTGATCAATCTGAAAACACAGAAGAAGATGCCGCATACTAATACTAATGCCAAAAGGATTCAGTGGAAACTCACAAAGCTGATTTCAGGACAGTAATCTTTGCTCTTTTTCTGGCTTATTAAGAACACTCTGCTCTCTCTTTCACACAGGTTTCACCAATCAATATCAAATGATTTATAACTTTTAACACAACAACATGAGGGCACATGTTTTCAGCTATTGGTGGTCTAAGTCTCTGCATTACCACAGTGAAAGTTCAGAAAACTATTACTGGGACGTGACATTAATTAACTTCCAGAGTTAGTCCTGCAAAGCTGCGTTTATACAGCACAAGGTAAAGCCTGTGTTCTCACTTTCCCAAAAATTCCATTAAGACTTCACACACTCGAGCAAACCCACACACCTCACACATTAGACGTGACAAGTGAACGCCCCAGCAACTGCAATCAATGGACTCCTAAACTCTGGATTCAGCGCAGCATACTAAATGAGAAAAATAAATTTTCCACACTGTGCATGGGCCAGGGTGCTGCAGTAAGCTGTTTTAGGACAGCGCTCACTCTGACCTATCCACATAAAGTCCAGAAGCACATATAAATAACGAGCTGGCGTGTTGAAGAGGACGGCTATTGATTACCGAGGGAGGCTGGATGACACTGCAGCGCGGCTCTGCTTAGGCATCGTCTAGGTCAAACAGAATCTGTATTCATTCCCGTAGTCATGCTCAAATTCATGCATTAATACGGTGCTACTTTGCGTAGTCCTGTTTCACATCCATAAGTATGTTCAGCACCATTTTTCACCCCTGCTCCACCACTACTGGCTGTTGGACTCTGGATTTTGGTGCTGCTCATCGACCACAATATACACTTAAAATAATGACATTATAATGGGATTCGTTGGACATTTTTCCATCCTTTGCTGAATCTGCACATTGTGCATGCCAAAAAGTCATATCAATGAATTACTCTTATACACTTTTCTCTGATTTCAGTCTCTACTTGCTGAAATATCTTCCATTTTTTAAGACATAAAGATAGGATAGCTTGTTATGAGCGGCTTAGTGCTGGTGAACCTCCTTGCACATGTCAAATTGTGAAATGTTGTCATTGTGTTACTTAAATTTGTAAGTCTCAGTTCAAACAGCATGATCAAAGACATTTCTTTGTTTCTGTTGACCTCCCCAGCCTGTTGGTGGGGGAGGCTGTAGTGTTTTATTATAGGCACATCCTATGTGAGGGTTCTGTTTTCTTGTTTAGTAAACTACCTGCCTTTATGACCCTTTTGGTGAGCAGGAGGTCACACAAACGCACCCCCACACACACACATTCTCGCACAGGCATACACACACACATACACACATGGTACCTTATCTTTTATAACCATAGGGGGGTTTACAATGGGTGGTGCTTGTGTGTACTGTAACTGTTTTAAATAAAAGGCGGCAAGCGGAGGCCAGGGTCAAAGTGGTCTGACTGAGTGCAGAAGGGCTGATCCTTCCCTTGCACAAGTAAAATCGCTGTTCGCCTTGCTTCCTTGTCGTTAACGGGAATACGTTTCTAAACCAGCGGGGTCTGTGGAAGCGCAGACCCAACAAAACCCCCACAAGACTCTTGTGTCAGGAAGTTGAACAAAGGCCGATTACCACCACAGCTGTGATAAATTTCTACTGCACCACAGAAAGAGTACAATAAGGCCGTGCTCCCCAGTCGTCTTTCATCTTCTATTTATGGAAATTAAAATCACCATGTTTCTCATCCCTGCACACAAACTGAAGTCAGCTGACTGTAGCACAAAAGCGCAGGAAGAAAAAAATACCGGTGATGCTTTTTCTCCATTTCTATCAACCCATCCTGCATATAGCTGAGGAGCCTTTGTAATATACGGTGGCTGGGAAGTGCAAATCACATTTAAAACATCAACAACAAAATAAAATTTTCAAAAACACTTTTACATTAAAAAAAACAAATAAAAAAAATTTACAAAAAAATAACATTTAAGAAAACACTTTAACAAGCCTGCAACAAATTAACAAGTGGCTCTTGACGGAAAGGGATTGTCTGAAATACCGGAAGTGACTCAACGATAGGGCTTTGGAATTGACGTAACGCCGCAATGTATTGTGGGAGCGCAGCGCCATATATCTGGGCCACGAATCAAAACAAACATGCTGTGTTGGAAGGACGGTTGCTAGAAACATGCTTAAAAGCAGTTTAAAAGAAAAAGGACGGTACAGAGACAGGTTGCGTCCGGATGGAAAGAGACGGTACTTGCAGAAAATAGCGTGCATTGGAAATGTGGACCCGTATGAAATACGGCCGTGGAGTAGAAATCCTGAAGACCTACCGCTATTGACGTAGCCTGATATATTTTCGTACCTTGTCTGTGGAGTCAGCGCGTACAAGGTGAACCAGTTTCGCAATTATAAATCTCTGGAGGGACACATCCAATTCACCAAAGATTGGGTACAAGATTTGTGAGTACGTCGTCATTCAAACGAAGGTAAGTCAGCTTGAGTACTACGAGTAAAATGCGTTTGATTTTCCCCCAAACATTCAGATCAGTGCAGCATAAATTCATTCATGAGGGGGAAATTACAGTGAGAACATGTGGAGGCTGTTAGACATAGTGAGTTCAGTGCATTGATGTGACATTGTCCTGAAGGATTTAGTTATTCCTTATGGTTAAAGAAATTGCAATGATTTATTAATGTTTATTATAAATAATCCTAATTCTATATCTTACTTCCATGTTTGTGTCCTGTGTCACTAAAAATACATTTTATTTTAATTTTATACATTGATTAATGACCTGCAGAATCTCCTTATCATATTAGGTGTCCATAATTGTCACTTAAAGTCAAACTTTATGCTTTCTCCATCTTGAAAGTGATTACATCCTCGCATTACATACTTTAGGTTCGTTTTCTGCAGGCGGGTTTCTGAAAGAGAACAGGCAGATTTAGAATATAACATGCAGCGTTCTATAGATGGATGCATAAAAAAAAAGAAAAATTACATGTATGTGCTAACTTTCTAAACACTTTGTTACATTTATGATAAATGGATTAGAAAGAAGATAAAACACATTTATGTCGGCCTTGGCTCATTAAAGTCCTTGTCTTTAAATTAACTTTGTATGTTTCAGGTACTGCACTCTCGAAGACTGAATGAACCAGCATTGCAGCCATGGGTCATTGTGAGCATCACAGGGAAGGTTGAAGCCGCCCACTGCACCTGTTTGGCCGGAGTCGCGGAGACCTGCAGCCATGTCACTGCTCTTCTGTTTAAAGTAGAAGCAACAGTGCAGATCTGTGGCACAAGGACTGTTACAGATGAATCTGCATACTGGGTTTTGCCTGGTAATATGACCAAGATACAGCCAGAGGTTGGCCATAAGATAGACTTCTCCTCTTCAGCTGCCCCCCCAAAAAAGGCTCTTTATCAAAACATAAACAGACCATCCGTATTGAAAGGTAAAAGGAGACGTCCTCAAAGAAGAAAAATCTCACCTGCTACTGTGGAGGAGTTGTCACCGCTATTGGATACTTTGCTGGAACACAGTAAAGCTGTGGGTTGTGGGAATGACCCATAATGTTTTATCTAGGGGTCTAGATTTATGCCTGAAGTGCACTGCCATGTAAATAATTTGCATTTATTGAATATGTACTGACTGAGTACCACTGTTCAAAAGTTGAATAAAGAAACAAACTAACTTTTGCCTTTTTTTTAAATTAAAACCACTTTATAGAACATCACATCAGTTACAATGTAGAATCCATGTTATTTAAAGTTTACAAATGACAAAATTTTTACACAAAATCATGACTCCGTGTAGATGATATCAACCACTACTAACACTACTTAATTTACTGTATCTTTTGAAAAATTAACGCTATTTATACAGCACAAGACTTAAGAATATTTAACAAGAGTTTCATTCTTCCCTGGTTTTACTACCACACTGATCACCAAAACGCAGCAAACCTTCACCATCTTATCCAGAAGGGTCACCTCTTCACCCTCACACGGAAGAAGTAATCTGATTGGCATGGTGGTATGTTTGAAGCAGGAATTTCGGAGTGCCCCTTGTGTAGCGCTGGAACCCAATCACGATGTGTTTCATCCATTTCATAGGCTGGTTTGCTGCAATAATGCCAAATAATTAGCAACTCTATAAATAGAACATATTTCTGCAAAATCACTCAGTTTGTTCTAATTTGCTATGACCTCAGAGTGCATCGAAAATAAAACGAATAGGCAATAAAGAGTGATATGAACATATTTAAAACTTACCGGAATGAAAATGTCTGGAGCACACCAATAGTGATCTGTCGGTCGCGAACGAAATGGCTCTTAGAGCCGGGTCTTTGACGTGAACGACCAGCCGACTCCTTATCGCTAGCCGTGGGTTTTTTTTTCTTTTTCTTTCTCTCACCCTCTCTCTCGCACTTTTTTTCCGCTTCACTCCGCATGCGAGCCTTGTGTTTTGCGCTGGGAAGAGGGGGGAGGGGCGGTAGTTACACTGGCAATAGCACAGGAACAGACCAGGAGGGAGAGACAGAGAAAGAGAGCCAGGGACAACAACGTCACATTAGAAAGGTATAGTAATCATCCACAACTATTTTCAGTTGCGCATGATAAAGGATTCAGAAAGTTTATTCATGCAGGCCCATATGACAGAGAATATGCATGTTCTTTTAGTTTTCATATTTTAATTTATATTTAATTGTGTTGTGGTTTGCAGTGTTTTGTGTTGTTTCACTTTAAATTAGTTTAAAAGGAAAAAGCTGAAAATTTAAATAGTTAAAAGTTGAAATGTGAATAGTTGGTTTTTGTATTATATGATTTATTTATTACATTTTATGTGGAGTGAATAAATAAAAGTATATTTATGGTGGCCCCTAGAGACAAAGCACGTACAAACACGTACGAACTCCGAAGCCCGTACAAACTCCAAAACACGTACAAACTTCAAAGCACATACAAACTCCAAAACATATTTATATTTAAACATATATAAATAAAACCACCTTTTTTTTACATTAGTAATTCCTTTTGTGTATAATTTTATGTTATTGTTAATAATAAATAAATTAAAGCAGCAACAAGACAACCTGAAGAGCCGGTTCAGAGCCAAAAGAGACGGCTCTTTTTAGTGAGTCGAGCCGAAAGAGCCGGTTCTCTAAAAAGAGCCGGAAATCCCATCACTACACACCAACAGATATTTGGAGATGGAAGAGAACTGGATATCAGCTCATCTCACAGCTGCTATCCAAAATAGACGCCTTCTTTTGGTAACATCTGATACATGAGCTGCCTCATGTTGCTTCCAGGTGGGGAAAGAATGAAAAGATAAACTGGAATATTATTGTGCAGTGAAACACCTTCATTAACCTCCTAGGACCTGGTGTCCACATATGTGGACATCACATTTTGGGTTGTCTAGACCAAAATACTACATTTTGCTCTACAAGGACCTGATATCCACTTACGAGGATATTATACTGCCACTGTTCTATCGAAATTTAAAATGAATGTCCTCATATGTGGATCTCATTATTCTCAGAAACGAAAATCAGGTAAAAAAAAAAAATCTGGTAACTCTTTGTTTTTACATTCATCAGGTCCCAATCAGCCCAAATAGCAAAGAGAAATTAAAAATGCATGCCATGAAAGAGTTCAGGTCTTGACACTGAATCCTAAACATACATCCTTTACACAGCCTCATAGGTGTGTGAGGCTAAAGTCAGACTGAACTGAGGTACTGTTGTATTGTTCCAGAGGGTTAGAGAGGCAGAACCTGCAATATGCAATATGTAGCACCAGCTTTAAAACAATGTCATTGGATTGTTGGTCCAAAGGCCCAGTCAGCTGCCAGGGTGGGGCGCAGCTGCAGAGAGGTTGTTTAGCTCCCACAAAACTATTTCTGACAGGTTAAATTGTGAGAGGGTTTGTCTGCCCGGCTGCACAAGCATTTATTGAGTGTGGAATGAGTTTGAAGGTTTGTGTGTATGTGCAGAAAGAGAACACTGCTGTCTTTTTTCTGTATGTGTGTGTGTGACCTCTGGTCACAGATTAAGGTCACAGCTTCTCTGTCAGGCAGCACAAGATGAGTAATGTTTTAATGTGAACTTATTAGGCTCTCCTGCTTTTATGGGCAGTCTGAGGCTGGAGATGGAGAGCTCGTTTTTCACTTGGATTGACTTGACCGCAGACTTGAACCAGCTTTAATGCCTGGTCAGTCTTTAATCCCCGATATGAGAAAATAACTGAAATTTCATTGGAATTAAAAGAAAATACATTAAATAATTATACCAGTGAATGTCAAAATGTGTGTGCACAATTGTATATATGTAGTGCTTATTGAATGCAATCAGTTGGACAGGTAGCATGTAAATCTCTTAATTTGTTTCATTAATGATTCTAGAATGTATCAAGTACGAGTAATCTGCAAAACAAATTCATGATAATGCTGCTTGTGCTTCTGAATGCTACGCATGTTAGCTGTGGCTGATCGATACAAGGAGTGTGAATATTTTCAATCTCTGATGTGTAAAAACCGTGGAACAGACACGGAAAATATTTTTGCAAAGTGATTAAAAATTTCACTTCATTAATTTTTGGGTGTGAGTAATAAAAAAAAATACTATGTTTGGCTGCTAAAGCTTATTAAATTAAAATTTGCTAAGTCTGTTCTCATTGACATTTTTCAGAGAGGGTCTAAAAGTAGAGCTGTGCATCTTTTGCACAACTAGGCATTCAAAGTATCTGACTGTTTTGCCAACATTTTATTGTTATTACGCCATAAAGCATGATATGTGATCTCAGTATGTAGTGTACCACTAGTTGGGTTATTTGGTTAAACTGCAAGATAAACACAATGTGATTTTCATATCTAATGTGGAGTCCTACAAGGGTCTGAATTGAGGCCATAACTGTTTTATTTTAAACTTAGACTTAGATCCTCCCATGCTTTATGTGGCATATCGGGCGGCAAACGAACACCACCAGGCTCGATCTTGTGCCCGGGCTTCACCTTCTTCCAACGATATATATTCAATGTCTTTAGGTCTTGATGGAATGACCTTCGCCAGGTGTTGCGGGGACATCTTCGTGGTCTTTTAACGCCCAGGGATTGCCAGCGCATCGCTGTTTTTGGAATCTGTGTGTCATCCATGCGGAGGATATGACCAGCCAGTCGGAGTCTTTTGCGTGCAACGATGTTGTGAAGTTTGACTGTGCCACTCCTTCGCAGGATCTCCTCGTTGTTCATCCTCCGAAATACCGCAGCTGCCTTTCCAATGCGGCATTTGACATCCACCTCCACATCGCCGTCATGGGAAATCATGCTACCGAGATAGGTGAATTTCTCCACTTCTTCTAGCTGCTGTGTCCCGATGTAGATCCCTCGTCGTGGGTCCTTGGAGCTGACATGCATGATCTTTTCAGAGCTGATCCTCAGGCCAATCTTGCCAGCTTCTCTTCTTAGATCAGTCGTTCCTTGCTGTAGCTTCAGCTCGTCTTCCTCAAGTAAGGCGATATCGTCAGCGAAATCGAGGTCGCCAAGACAGTCTTGATCAGACCAATGGATGCCAGCTCATGGGCACCGGCTCACCGCATGACGTAGTCGAGGGCAACGAGAAAAAGTAGAGGTGACAGGATGCAGCCCTGCCTGACGCCGGTGGTGATTTTGAAGAAGTCGGTGTGGCCATTTCCGGTCTTAACGCAACAGCATGATCGCAAGTACAGGTCCTTGAAGATGTTGATGAAGATGGTAGGGACACCGTACAAGCGCAGGATCTGCCAAAGAGAATCGCGGTGGATGCTATCGAAGGCCTTCTTGAGGCCTTTATTTGAGAGAAAAATTATATATATATATATATATATATATATATATATATATATATATATATAGTTTGATAAAAGAGTAATAAGTTTGATTTTAAATTTTAGCAAAATAGTGTAATGAAAGTACTGTATATGATCACACTGGGAGGATAAAGGAGAGCCAGCACAATATATAGACACACATAAGGCCAATCGGGGAAGTGCAGACAGCTGGGGAAACAAGACTGAACTAAATCAGATGACGGAGAAAGGCAAGGCACATGGGACAAATAAGTATCAAGTACCAGGGAAACACAAACACACAAATGAATTTAATATAGGCGAACTCTCACAAGAGGAAAGAACAAGGAACACTGAGGGAAGGATGGAATTAATACAACCAGGAACTAAGAACTCAAGACTGAGCAGCATGACGACAGCATGGAGGCTTCCTAAGACAGCAGGAATGTAAAGACTTAAAAGACTGTTGCCTTTTGAGAATAAACTACATGTCTATAAAGAAATGAATGCCAGTAAGAAATAAATAAAGTATGAACCAAACAAATCAACAAAGACTGTCTTGTGAAGCCTACACTGTCCCTTCAAACACAATTCATGTATTTGTTGTACTCTGCACAATATAGCTGAATAAACGTGATCAGATATGAGTGCGGTACAATGTTTGTAGTATTTTGGAGTTATACTGAACAGAGTTTCTGTCAGATGCTGCTTGAGGTTTGGTGACAAACAGTTTGCCAGAGGAAGTGTTCGAGTCACAGACGAAACAAAATGAGCACAGATGTATCACACTGACTGTACAGCAGCCAGCCCGGTGACTGTGCATTTTCATGCAACCATTCTCAGTCTGGTGTAGGTTGCCCCAAGCTCTTCCATTTGTCTTTTTTAAGCCCTTCAGTGGGGAACCAAATGAGAAATCTGGGTTTTACCCTGAGACCAAGCAAAAGACATTTAGCTGTGCTCGAGGCTACAGCTTCATGAGAACATATTATTACTTTTATCATCTGGAGAGCCATCACAGACAGTCCATTTCCTTTCTGAGCTTTGTTTTGTTTCTTACTGATTTTATGTACTGAACTTTACTGTAGTCATACTGTATTCACAGGGCAGCATATAAAAAACCCCACACAATGTTCTTTGAATTTACCAGGTAAATATGAGCAATGTTCCATAATTATGTATAACAGGCTTGAGTTCAAAAAGACTTGAGCTTACCAAAACAAAAAGCACCTAGATCCTTACTTTGTATGCCTTTACACAGATGTAAATGTAAAACTAACAGGTTATATTAACACAGTAATTGAAACCTGCTACATGTGAGACAACTGTTAGCATACAATTATTCATTTGATCATTTTTCAATCTGTCGTCTCTATGGTTATGTAATTTTAAGCAATATAAAAACTTAAAAAAAATTGATATACACACCCATTTTTCTTAAAATTCAACATATCATTAACAGTCCCTGTGCTCACATGACCTTAACTCTGCTTATAGTACCAACACCCATTTTTTAAAAGTATTTTCAAGGACATTTGAAAAAGTACAGTGGTGCTGTTTTATTTTCCCATCTCATGGTGAACTTAACTGAAAAGACCTTTGAAATGACAGCGCAGATCAATTATACCTCACCAATATACTCCACGGTCTCTGCATCGTGTCTTCAACTGCAAGTCAAAGGTCACAGGTACACAGATAGGAAAGGTTTTTTTCACTTCCTCATGTTTTTTGTTGAAATATATAGCCTCGAATGTGCTAAATATCACCTATAGATGTCTTTTAGGCTACATCCACACTAGCATGGATAGATTTGAAAATGGGGTTTTTGTCTGAAAACGCTCCGCGTCCACACTACTGTTTTCAGTCATTTTCAAAGAGTTGCGCATCCACACTAAAATGGCCAAAAAGGCTGACATTGCAGTTCCGCCCACGTGTGAAACGCAAGACGACTCGACTACCAAAATTGTGAGCAAACAAAACAACTGCTGTCCGATGCCGTCTGCCATCTTGGTTTAAGTGGTCATGTGACTACATCATATGACCAACATACGTCATCGTTTTCGAAAATCTGCCTTTTCGAGTTTCCACACTGCGACAGGACAACTCAGTTTAGAAATGTATGCGTTTTCGAGAGCATTTTCAAAACGCTGCCTTTTTCCTTCGGGAAAGTGCCGTCTCAGCGTGGACGGGAGGCCAAAAGAGAAAACAATGCGTTTTCAAACGAAAATGCATTAGTGTGGACGTAGCCTTAGACTTCTAATCAGTAATAAAACATAATTAATAGGGCATTTTTTAGTTGAATAAAGTTGTTTTTTTATTCTTAGGCCCTTTGCTGAACTAATTTTTAACTCAGTTTTTTCCCTTTCTTGAGCAAAAAAGCTACACCATGATTATCAACAGTTATCACAATCCTATAGTCCCTGACTCTCTGTTTCCTTTGACAGAACTCATCTGCGTGGATCATGGTTGCAGGTAAGATCCCAGCTTGTGTTGCTTTGTGATTCACCCCCCCTCCCTGATGATCTCACTCTGGGGACCAATGACAGAGGGGATGGATCAGGCCAAATTACTGATATAGATACTTGGTTAGAACTTCGGGCTCTTCTCTCTATCTTCCTGCAACTCATTTTTTCCAGCAGGCTCTCTGTGAACTTCCTGACCTCAGGCTTTCAACACCTGCTAACTAAAGTGCTGCACACATATCGCGGAGTTAATGGGGATCAGACACCCTCTACTCCCCCCTCCTACTCCCTCATGCCTGATGCTCACCCCTGCCCCAGTCTGCCAAAAGTGTACTGCAGAATGAAAAAAGATGGTGAAAATTACCTTGACATTGCAGACAGTTGGCCCTGTGGATTCTCGTCAGTGCCCCACTCAGGTCAGAGAGTCATTCTTTTCATTGAGACTGATCTCAGCAGCAGCTGATATGACTGAGTGATGTTGAGTATGGAAGAAAAAGTGTAGTGACTCATTTGGTGACAATCAGATGTTGTGAAAACCATGTTTTAATTGACTTCCACTCCATAAACAGTTGAAAAATTGATATATTGTGAACTACATGACAAGTGGAAAAGCACCCTCTTGTAATCACAGCTACATCACATTGTAACAACAACAGATGGCGGTCCCTCACTGAGCTGCAGTGGTTCTGCAGGGGCATTCTCCCTGTTAAAGGAGAGTTTTTCCTCTTCACTGTCGCCAAGTGCTCGCTCATCGGGGGCCATCTGATTGTCGGGGTTTTCTCTGGATTATTGTAACGGCTTTGCTTTACAGTATAGCAGACTTAAAGGTGGCCATTGTTTTTGATTTGGCTCTATGTAAATAAAATAAAATTGAATTAATTTATCAGCCTTAACTTGCCTGCTTCCCAGTTTCCTGTTTTCCTTTGGTTGTGGTAATGGGCAGCTAGACGTAAAACTGTATCACAGACTAGAAAGTGAAACTGGAGAAATATAAAGAATGCAAATAATTTAAATGTCTTATAAAGCTAAGCAGTAATCTGAGTTATTACTGATGAGTTTGCCAGGACCACTTTGTCTATTGTAGGTTTTTTCCAAACAGGTTACACAAGGAAGTAGCCCGCTGACAAATGATCGCCTCTTTCTTGGAACCCTAAATCCACTTCCCCAGAGCTAATAAAACCTGAAGTGTGTGCATTACTGAAATGCCCTTCTTGGCAGGTGCTAATTGAATCAGCTGAGTAGTTTGAAAAGCACATGCTTGTGCATATATTAAAGAAAATTCTTTCATCGCTGATGACCTCAGGTTTTTGAGGGCTTCAAATTAGTGACTCAAAAAGCAGAACGGAGAGGGAATTAGAGAAGATTAATGAAAAAAGTATTTTCTCTTTTGTTGCTTGCTGTTGGGAGCTGCCTGACAAACACACAGGGCAGCTCAGCCAGCACGCTGCACTGGTAGCCCTGGCCAAGCGGGAGCTTTGCGCCTGCATTGCAGAGGCTGTCCGGACACAGATTGATTTGTAGCTATTGAGACAACACCGATACGATACCGAGAACGTGGACGTCAGCAATCGCCTTCCGATTTTTAAGTGGGAGGCTGAGCTGCTGAAGAGAAGAGTCATAGACAAAAAGAGAGAGCAAAACCCAAGGTGAGGCGTTTTCATACTGAAATACCTTCACCTTGCTGTCTTCTTTGCTATTTCACAGCATACTAACGCAGACTGTGCTTCTGTTATCACAGCGCCATTCTTCTTGGCATTTGAGAAATGACTCTGCGATAAGAGCACTCACTGTGAATTTTAAACCAGGCAACGACTGAGAAAAACAACTATCGTGTGTTCCGGGGTTGCATTATGCTTCTATTAAAGCTTAAGTTTCTGTGTCTTATTGTAAACAGAACAAGGACGAAGAAAACTGATTTTCAGGGCTAATGTTCAGCTGTAGGAGCCGTGCGAGGCTCCAGAACGCAATCAGCGGTAAAAGCTTTATTTTCAAGGTAATGAACTCTCCTCGGGGTATGTGTGATTTATGCTCCCTATTGAAACCACTTTGAATCACCCAGAAGTGCCTCTGATTCAGTCCTGACCTTAAAAAAACCTTTCTGTCCTCGTCTTGTTACCAATACAAAAATATGTAGAAAATTGTACCTAAAAGAAACATTAAACACGATCTAGCATCTAGAAAACTTCAGACCAGATGAAACTTTCAGAAGAAATGAAGAACGATCACACATCTTTTGTCAGATGAGAAAAAGGAGGCAAAAAAAACAAAATTATATTCAAGGCAAGGGTGTAGATTTGGTTGTGGCATTGGTGGGGACGGATGATTCAACAATTGAACCCTGCCCCGTTTCTTATTTTTTCCTTTTTGTTTTTGCTTCTTGATAAAAGGAGAAATATACTTGCCTACATATGCTATTCTACCTGCTTTTAAACCGTTTAAAATTATAATTCATAGTTTTATATGTGAATTATATAATGTTAAATTACTATTAAACAAATGACTGACTAAGTATTTTGGGGTGATCGTGGCTCAAGAGTTGGGAGTTCGCCTTGTAATCGGAAGGTTGCCGGTTCGAGCCCCGGCTTGGACAGTCTCGGTCGTTGTGTCCTTGGGCAAGACACTTCACCCGTTGCCTACTGGTGGTGGTCAGAGGGCCCGGTGGCGCCAGTGTCCGGCAGCCTCGCCTCTGTCAGTGCGCCCCAGGGTGGCTGTGGCTACAACGTAGCTTGCTATCACCAGTGTGTGAATGTGTGTGTGTGAATGGGTGGATGACTGGATATGTAAAGGGCTTTGGGGTCCTTAGGGACTAGTAAAGCGCTATATAAATACAGGCCATTTTAAGTATTTTAGACTTTAGTTTACTTCAGCCATATTCCATATAAATCAGGTATCATACAAAAGTAAAAATAGCTTCAAATACAGTCAGGAAAATAAATGAATATGACTTTAAGGACTTAACAACATTAGTTCAGTTATAGTGCACCAACATCTGTTATACTTTGGCACTATGGGAACACTGAATGACCTGGTGGTTTTTATCCATAAAAATACTCGTCTAAGATGACCACAAAGTAAAAGATCTCTTAGCAACATTACGCAACATTTTAGGCACTACTGCCCTGATCAGATCAGCGATGGGATGTTTTATTCTAAACATGAACTACTGTTACAGCAACAGACATGGACTACGTGCCCCACACAACAAACACATGCCTGCTCCTCTTGTTAACTGAGATAAACTGCTGGCATATTTGTTTTACATCTATACTGTCCAGTCTCCCCTGGTGGACATGGCATCACATTATTCATGGTTACATACAATTTTAGACTGATGTGGGCCAAGCCTAGCACCTACTTGCCAACCTTGAGACTTGAGGGGGGGGGGTATACATCACTAATGTATACCCCCCCCCCCCCCCCCCCCCTCTTTTTAGAGCTCTTTCGGCTCCGAACCGGCTCTTCAGGTTGTTTTGTTGCTTTAATTAATTTATTATTAAAAATAACATAAAATTATGCACAAAAGGAGTTACTAATGTATAAAAAAAGTGGTTTTATTTATATATGTTTATATATATAAATATATGCGGTGGCCCCTAGAGACAAAACACGTACAAACTCCAAAACACATTTCTAGCATGAACTGAACTTCCAAAACAGAGCTACCTAGATCACTTAAATTACACAATTGAAAGCATGAAAGCATATGGGTATTGTTTGTGTATTTATACACAAGCATTCATATATAGTCAAATAATAAAATAAAATAAAAGTTCATTTACCTGTTATTACCACACACCAAATCCGGTCGTTGGTACTTGCTGGCTTGTGTAGCCACTAGGTAATAAAAGTTCAACACTGCCCCTAGCATCCTGGAGCACTTCTGTTGTCTTTTGTACGTGTTTTGAGTTTTTATGTGCTTCTGAGTTTGTACGTGTTTTGGAGTTTGTACGTGATTTGAAGTTTGCACGTGCTGCTTTGTCTCTAGGGGCCACCGTAAATATACTTTTATTTATTCACTCCAGATAAAATGTAATAAATAAATCATATAATACAAAAATCAACTATTCACATTTCAACTTTTAACTATTTAAATATTCAGCTTTTTCCTTTTACAAATTTAAAGTGAAACAACACAAAACACTGCAAACCACAACACAATTAAGTATAAATTATAATATGAAAACAAAAAGAAGATGCATATTCTCTGTCATGTGGGCCTGCATGAATAAACTTTCTGAATCCTTTATCATCTGCAACTGAAAATAGTTGTGGATGATTACTAGGGATGGATATCGTTTAGGTTTTATCCGATACCAGTGCCAAACCGGTACTTTTGAAACGGTGCCAGTGCTTAAAGAATGGAGAACACAAACTTTGTCCAAAAACCTCTCATGTTCAGCTGTTTTTTGTAAAAAGATAACAATCTTAGCCTTTTCTGCAGCTATAGGGGATTTATGGTATCACTCTTGGCTGGAAGCAGTGCTTAATCAATGGAAAAAACACAAACTTTGTCCAAAAACCTCTCATGTTTAGCTGTTTTCTACATTTTCTTTGGTCGTTTTAGCCTTTTTGGCCAGGGTGAAGGGAGTATCTGCCATCTAACAAGAAGACAGTCACATGTAACTACAACGGTGTTTGCTAGTTCACCTTACATGCATTAATGTAATAATGTGGTTAGCCTACTCAATATAAATTACACAAGAACAACATTAAGCTACTCACGCAGAGAAGAACGGCTGCTGCTGCCATCATCATCCGTCATCATTTCTACTACACTGGCAGGGCTAGGGGCCAGGACTCTAATCTTCGGGTTCATGGGGATGTTGCTAACTCCGGTTCCGATAACAGGCACCACACCCGCAGTAGATGTGCTCGGTGTGAGGTCTCGCAGCAAGCTATCAAATACGGCGCATTTCTCGGCTTTTAACAAAATGTTATACGTCGCCAGGTGTTTCATCAGATTCGAGGAGTTACCTCCTTTTCACAGTATCAACTTAAAGCACTTGTTGCAGGCTGCTGAATTTGCATCTTTTGCTGTGAAGTACAGCCAGACTTTGACCGCTTTGCTCTGGGCATTTTTAATCTGTAGCTCTGCTCTAAAAGAACTTACGTACCTGGGCCCGCCTACTACGCTTGCAAAAGTAAAATGATTGGCTGGAATCCAAAGTGTATGACATCTCAGGAAAAAAAACAACCACCAAAATAAAGCACCGAAATGTGCGCTGCTTTTCGGTCTGGTTACTACCGTTTATGTCAGAACCAGTGCCATAATGGCACCGGATACCGGTACCCATCCCTAATGATTACTATACCTTTCTAATGTGATGTTGTTGTCCCTGGCTCTCTTTCTCTCTCTCCCTCCTGCTCTGTTCCTGTGTTACTGAGTGTAACTACCGCCCCTTCCGCCCAGTGTAAAGCACAAGGGTCACATGCTGAGTGAAGCGGAAAAAAAGTGCGAGAGAGAGAGAGGGTGAGAGAAAAAAAAAACAGCTGGCGTCGTTCACGTCAAAGAACCGGCTCTAAGAGCCATTTCCTTCGCAACCGACCCATCACTAGTATACATGTACATATATACAAAAAACTTAATTTTAAAGTGTTTATTTATCGGATAAAATAAGTTAAATGTCACCGTTTTATATTGTCCGACCGGAAACAGGCCGGGGGTGTCCAAATTCAGAGGCTGCGTCCACCTGAGGATCCGGCCTTTGTGGTCTAAGTGGGCCGGGTCCTCCGAAAGCCGGGCAGACCGAAAATGAGCGACTGTGAAATTGGACAGTCTAGCCTTCAGAATTACGTCACCTGCCATCTGCTCCTTGCTGTCTAAAATATAACTGGACGAGGCGTAGATGGTCGAATAAACTGCTGTTTTCACACAGCAGTTTATTCAGCTGTGTGAGAACCCGGAGGAATCCTCCCGAGGGATTAATAAAGTTTTATTTAATCTAATTTAATCTAATAACTTTAATCTCAGCCAAAACGATTTACTCACCAACAAATAAAACACAGAAAAAGGCCACTCAATAACATGTTTAAGTTATTTGACGTTTACACAGCTACATTCTCGCCTGAAGATGTGTTAAAAATTTATTTTGCGACCCAGAAAGAGAAATAAGAGTAATATTAAAATTAGGTAGCTGCAGTAATAGTAGCCATTGTTGGAAACTGGCTGGGCCAGTCTGGGATGTGGTTTTCAGTTTTGTTGTCCGGGTGGAAAATCGGGAGAAATTGGGGAGAATGGTCGCCCCGGGAGATTTTCGGGAGGGGCACTGAAATTCGGGATTCCCCGGAAAAATCGGGAGTGTGGGCATGTATGGCCTAGCATAGCCTGTAATGTTATTATGACGGACACATTATATGAGTGAACTTGACTTTAAGTGACTTACAGGTTTCTTTGAAAAATACTTTCTTATATCCAGGTTCTGCCGCTGCTGAAACTAAACAGAGCTCCCTGAAAGGCACAGCCAATCACATTGGCCATATTTGTCACATGACGTAGGACTCCAGTAGAGAACTAATTTAACTCTTTCTGCACCGCTCGCTGAATGAGATGCTGACAGATCTTTTTTTTCTTACTATCGGGTTTGTTTTTCTTTACTCGAAGAGATCAAATTATTGGTGGGGACAATTCAATAATCGCTGGATTTTGGTGGGGACAAGTCCCTTCCGTCCATGCCAAATCTACGCCCTTGATTCAAGGCAATATTTCTACAGTTTTTATCATTTACTGCCTGCTTGTATAATTATGAAAGAAAATTTCCCCTCTCACTGTGGCTGCAGATGTGTTAGTGAGCGGAGTACTTAGTTACTTTGCCAAAATCAATCCAGAGACTTCAAGAATAACACCGAAGGTTAAACCAGTAAAAATGAAAAGCAATACACATTTTAAATATGGAGTTTGCACATTTGTCATAGAAACGGCTCCTCCGGTTCTAAACTGTCTGGGTTTCGGTTCAGTGAGCTTCAGTTAAACATTCAAAACATTTGAAATATTCATCTTTACAAAGCAGTTCTTATGTTTTGAGACACCACAAATAACAGGTTTGCACATTCAACAAAACAGCTTTGCTATTAACAGTCTCACTCAGCTAAACAAAAATGAGATTACCACAGTAAAGAAAAATTAAATCAGTTCTGTGACACTGAAGGATTTGGGGTGGATTCGCCTCCTGTGTCAGATAATATGGATACAGATTACTGGAAGATGATGTGCAGGTGCTGGATAGAATTATAACATCGTTTCTGCTGGTTTCACTTTTGGAGGATGGAAAATAAATAAAAACATGACAGTTTTCTTTTATAAAATCTTTGTTTTCCCCAAATATTAAGTAGAAAATTTTTAATATCCAAACTGAGCTTAATGAATCATCCTTCAGCTACACACATAAGGATCGTAGGAGCCTCGGTGGTGAATACTGTGAGGTGAGAGTCCTGGTGCTGTACGTGTGCTCTGTCATTCGCTAATTTTAACAGGACCACTGTGTTAAACTAAGCTTCATGTGGTCAGTAGAAGAACAGCAGTTTCCAGCGTTTCCACCTTTGCCTAATTTTAATTTCAAAGGTGGGCAGTACTGGACCACACTATTATTTGTACGATGAATACTGTCCAGGAGTGAATCAGGGAACACAAAGAAGAAGCCTGTTTATTTGGCCTCCAACCTCGCCTCTTCAGATTGTGACTTTCGTGTTCAAATGTTGTTGCTTTTAATTTAATTAAAGGGAATTTAGTTCAGCTGATTTTTTTAAGGCGGTGTTAGCATTTGAGTAAGGTGAAAAAGGTGAAACCAGGTTACGGCTGTGGTTATAGTATTAGACAGGGCCGAGTTAGGAGTGGACAGCAGGGATGATCAAATCGCCAGCTTGCAGTTCGGCTAAGCCACTCTCCAAATAAACACCAGCAAACTCTCCCATCCTCTGGTTTTCTCCGCGGGCGTTATGACTCAGATCTGCTGAAAAAGTCTAAAGACTGTTAGCCTTGGTTGGCTCCCAATTTGACACTAACTCGGAAGACATTGTAGAGTGCTCACACTTGAGCTGGAGGTATGTCGGCGAGTAATGGAAAGGAAATCTGGCACAAAAAAAAAAAGCACTGAAAGTCAGTCTGCAATTACTGCAATCTGACTCACGGCTCAACCATTAATCAAAACTCACAGTCCAGAGCAAGAAGCTGCACTGTGGATAGACTGATTTTCTATACAGACAGGTGGACAGGTAGATATTTCCTGGAGAGCTACAGAGAAATTTGGACAGATTGGGAGTCATACAGCTGATGAGCAGGCGTGACAGATTCAGGAAAACTGTCTTCTTCCTCCTAATTAATGTCAGATCTCCAGCTCAGCTCCACCTGCGGCGACTGGCAGCCACAGAGCTCACTGAAAAGTTCCCAGTCACCAGCTGATGTAGGTCAAATCCTCCATTTGGCACATTTTCTTCCACTGATGAATTTTTCTCACCATCCCTGCATGACAATTAGCTTTGTATTTGGTACATTTTAAGCTTTGCAGCCCAGCATACTGTGAACTGAAAGGTTCAGTGTGCAACTCTGTGTCCAGGTCACCAGAACTCACGTGTTTAGCAAAAGGCCTCCAGGGCAGTCCTGGTGGAAGATCTGCTTCTTCTGGCAAAGACGTATGCATCAACTGTTAGGCTTCTCCTGATCCAGAAGATCAGATTTTGACATTTTTGTCCTTTACTTCCCTTTTTCAATATTTTTCAGTGGTAGCACATTTCACTGCTAAACCAAAGTCCACAGTAATCTTAATTAATATGTGAATATCATATAGATAGAAGGAAAATACAATTCAGTTCAATTATTTGATAGCAGGCAAATACTATCAAAACAATGGTGTGATGTTTACGCTGTTCTGTTTATTCATGGTTGATAAATTCTGGGTGAAGGCTTTCATCAGGCCCTGCCACCCAGTCATGAATCATGAGTTTTTACATAGCAGTGAAGAAGGCTTCACAGAAGTTTGGAGACTTTGCTGATTTACTTCAGCTCAGCTGGAGGTCAAAGATGCACATTTTGTCATGTACAGAGCATCTGTAAAATGCATCCATGTGGTGGAGAGTGCACTGTCAGAGTGTGAAAGTGGCACAGGGCACTGCTTTTGCTGTTATTGGAAATGAAGTTTTGTCATCTATGTGTTGATCCACACACCTTCTCTGTTACACTCGGAGCTTTACTATGTCATGCTCATTCACCTCTAGACACGAGGCAATGCTGTAAAGAAAATGGCATGCACTCACAACCGTGTCACACAGGAATGAGGTTAGACCGTCCGAGTGTCTGTAAGACACCAGTCTGTAAAACCCAAGGAATGCACAAACAATATTTTCGTTTTCAGTCCTCATAAGGCGCATCTCATACCTTCTCATCTCATCTCCATATCAGCCAAATCATTCAACCATCAGTCAGTTGTTAGAATTATCAGCCAATCCCAGGAGCTTGCCACTTCATGTAACCAGTGGACATGAAGCAATGGGAGACAAAGAACAATAAACAATAAAAACAATAAGTTTAATAACTTAGATTTAGAGCAAGTTTCAAAGAACAAAAGCTTGATTTATACACACAAAAAAAGACTCAAAGGCAAAAATCTTCAGTCAGTAGATGACATCTTTCATCTGCTTTTTTTTTTGAAAATGTCCAGAGATGGGGCATTGCAAATCTCAGAGGGGGACATGTTCTTCTGTTGTGAGGGATGAAAATTGGGCCTTTAACTGAGGAACATGAGTCAGAGATGCAGTGTAGCGAAAGGGGAGATCTGATGGAGCAAGGGCATGAAGGAATGTAAAGGAAATATGGGACCTGACCATTCTGAACATACACAGCAAATCCAGCATGTCCAAATTAACACTGTCGGATTTGATTTCAACACTATTAAAGTGTCTATATGGGTCCACACCAGAGAATTTAACTCTTTTTGGAGAGTTGGTACGTTAAAACTCTGATTTAGTGTTAAACACCAAATCTGTCTGGAGTTGATAATTTATCACTTGGTGTTAAGAGTTTATATATTAACTCTCAAAGAGTATTTTAGTTTAACTACGTAAGAGTTATCTTCTAATTCATTCTAAAAAGTGGGAATTTTACTGTTCTGAACTTCTAGAAATTTCTCTTGGAAATAAACATTTACTAAAAAGACGCAATGGTTTTTTAAAAACATTTATTCTGAACTGTGCACCACAATTTCAAAACATTTTCTGAAAGATGTAACAGTATACATGTTCTCACTTTCATTAGAATTTTGTTTATGAAAAGGTTTGACATGGTAAATGCAAATAACAGCATTCTCATCACTTATTTCTTCAATACAATATGCATGTCCTTCATTCATCCCTTTGTGGAACTTCAACGCACTTCTGCTCTCCCCCATATTCCATCTTCACAAGCATATCCTGTGCGGAGATTGAATAAAAATTAGTTGACACTAATTAATGGCACAAATAATCCAGTAAACAATTGCAGCACAGTAAAAAAAAAAAAAAAGGAATCCTCTTTGAGCCATTAGTTGTGTAAAGTATTTTCCCAAAAGACAAAGACACAGGCAACAGGTAATACTGAACTAAATGTAAAACTTCAACCTTTTTCATTTTTACCTAAACCGTGTGCACAAAACTCTGGAGGGATCTATGCTAACGTAGAATCCAGTCAGGACGCCTGCTACTGCTGTTTGCTTGTGTTTTTTTTTTTTTATGGGCGATCGTTGAAGGTAGAACAAATAGAACACCATCGGTGGAGTCCAGGCAGGAGATTATGAATACACAAATGAGGGTTTCAGCTACTGAGTCTGAGAGCAAAGGCCTGGATATAGCCTTGGGGCAGCAGAAATTATGCAGATTTAGAGATGGATTTGATGTAAATGAGAGTGTGGAATCCTAAACGACACCCAGGTGGCAGACTTCCAGATATGGTACGATGAAGCATCAAGTCACGTTAAGGAGAGGAATGGCTACTTTTGGAATCAATGACAATAGGAGCCACAATCAAGAGTTCAGTTTGAATGTTCTTCATATTGACAAAGTTGGTTTACAAATTTTGATGCTTTCCAGGCATTTGACAAGGGAGTGCAAAATTTAATGTGAAGATATGAAGATATAATCGTTCATCATCAGCATAGCAGTGGATGCTCAGCCAATGGTGGTGGATGATTTGACCAAGCAAGGGTCCCAGCACAGCACATCTTGCTATATTGGGGCAGAAGAGGAACATGCGTCTCTTAAGGTGATATAATGTGTCCAATCAGCAAGATATGACTGAAACCAGGGGACCACTCCAGCAGTGATGCCAACACACTGTAGTTAGACAGTTAGTCAAAGAGGATAGAGTCAGAGACTTCAAAAGCTCTCCAGAAAATGGGATTTGGCATGTGTGGATTAAGGTGAGGTAGTACAGCGTGAAGAACTACTTACAAATAAGTCACACAATAACGTTGTGAACTGCAGTTTTCTTTGAGTACAGGGTATTAGTCGACCTGTGCTGCTACTCCAGTATTCACTAATTTATGTGGATTTAGGTCTCCAGCTGAATTCAGTCAGTGTTGTTGCTGACCGTAGCTTATTCTTTATGTATTCTAAAACTGCTAAAAAGAAAATTCCATTTGTCCATTAAAGTAAACAGAGTGGGTGCAGATCACATTCCAGACCGCTAAAAGCCCAGGTAATCATGAAACCTCAGTGGGCTTCCTACTCCCCACCTTAAACCTATCTGCCACCTCAACGCTGTCTCACAAGATACATGTCTCATACACAGTGTTGGGGAGTAACGGAATACATGTACCGCCGTTACATATTTAAAATACAGAATATGAGTAACTGTATTCCGTTACAGTTACCGTTTAAAAAGTGGTATTTAGAATACAGTTACTTTGTTAAAATAAATGGATTACACGGCGGTATTTTCCTGTTTCATATTGTCACTGGTCAGGATTGTTTGGGGTTTTTTTGACAGCTATGTTCTGTTGTTCCAGGCGGCAGCGTTACAGTTGCCATGGTTACAGGGTGACGCGCGTTCTCTCTGCGACTTTGTGTTTCCTGGGTGAGAGAACACCTTTTTGTTGTTGTTGTTGTTGTGCTAAGCAGACTGCTACAGGCATAGCCCTGAAGAATGTAGCCTCATGGGCAGTGTAGTCCGTGCTGCAGGGAGAATGGACTGCCATACCCGTTATGTGTCTGTGAGCGCGAGAAGGGAGAGAAAAAGGAAAATTATGAGCTGTCATCGAGCAGAAACGGGAGCTGGAAGCATGTAAATATAATAATAACCACTGCAGCCAAGAAGAGTGCCTGAGGAACCCAGTTGTAAGTAAGCTATTAAGACTCGACTGTACACCGTGTTAGTGTTTTCCTCTGAAACAATAAGTTCCGTTGGAGCAGCATTTCAACGCCTCTCTCTGTCTCTCGCTAGCAAAGTTGACCCAGACAACAAAGTAAAGCTATTTTTCAGCTACGAGCCCGACACGGAACCCGACGTATTAGCCAAATGTCCCTTTATTATGGTTCGGAGCCGTGGACCATCAGTAAGAGTAATAAATCACTTTCATGTAGTTGTAAATGGTAAATGGCCTGTATTTATATAGCGCTTTTCTAGTCCCTAAGGACCCCAAAGCGCTTTACATATCCAGTCATCCACCCATTCACGCACTGGTGATGGTAAGCTACATTGTAGCCACAGCCACCCTGGGGCGCACTGACAGAGGCGAGGCTGCCGGACACTGGCGCCACCAGGCCCTCTGACCACCACCAGTAGGCAACGGGTGAAGTGTCTTGCCCAAGGACACAACGACCGAGACTGTCCAAGCTGGGGCTCGAACCGGCAACCTTCCGATTACAAGGCGAACTCCCAACTCTTGAGCCACGATCGCTCATATAAACAGCATGATAATATATTAAGTAATCCAGAGAGTAACGTAACGGAATACGTTATAAAATACATTTTGGGGCATGTATTCTGTAATCTGTAGTGGAATACATTTTAAAAGTAACCTTCCCAAGACTGCTCATACATTTGGTGAGACATGTACATGCCGACATACATGCACAACTCTCTTATACAGGGATGAGTAAACTCACAGCAAACCTGATACAAAGCTGCACTGATGAAAGGATAATAAAGTCAAGACAGAATCCAAACATGTAACATTATTACAAAACTCAAATACATCACAAAAATACTAAAATTAATAGAAAGTAACATTAAACAATAATCCAAACAGCCAATATCAGGGGAACCAAAGATTAAAACATATAAATCATGGTTCATAAATCAGGTTTTGTCTTTTTGGAAGTGACTGTACTGCATTCTCTGTCTGTAAACAAACGCAAACACTAGATTTACTAAAAGCTCATCTGTTGGTGAAAAAATTAAACAAACTACTTTTATTTTTTTATTTTTTTTTTATCATGTCCTTGCCACTGAGGATTTCTGCTTCTTCAAGCATGCTCACTTTCTTCAGCCGAGTCAAAGCCTTGGTTGATGTTGTGCACTGCTCTGTCATTTATGAGTGCTCTTGACCTCAGTAGGGAACCATCATCAGCAAATTTATGTTTATGAGTTTCAGCGAGGTGCTGAATCGTCTGCTATCGATATCCTGCTCTTATTTAATGTCTACAGCAGCAATATATCCACATCAAGCTGCTGTAGTGGAAAGCACATACATACAAAATTTTTGTTGCCTTTAAACATTTTTATAGTGTTCTGTTTTGTTAAAACACTTGATGTTTAGCGCGTGCAGATAGCACCTAACCTAATATTTTGTGTGAGGAGTGAGGAGGAGATTGGACTCTCAAATAATTCTCTGTGTGTGAATTAAGTATGATATCGTATTCATTGCCATCAGTCCTACCGTTGCCCTAAAATTAGGTTCCTAAGCTGCAGTTCCTACAATGTCCACTGGGTGGGGGGGGGTGGGGGGGGCAGCAGGAAGTCAGTCCCCACACACTCCCATGTCATCAGCAGAAATAAACAGAAGGATTACTGGTCTCTACAGCCAACTGTCCTCTTAGTAACAGCTGAACAGGTGGTACATTCATTTAATTTAACTTAATTTAAGGCTGGACTTTGACATCAAGGTGACTGAGAGTTGAACTTGTCTAAGATTTTTAGTAGATGCAACTAAGGTACCAATATGAAGCTCCTACATCAGAATTTGATTCCATAGTGTTGTGTAGTAATACATGCCTCCGTGTGCTTAGCAAACAGCTGCTACTGAAAGAAAGAAAATGCACGCAGGATGATTTAAATGTTTCATGTGTGTTCCAGCGTGGAACTAAAACCACAGTTTTATGGCTGTTTTATGACTCTGAAAAATAAAAAATGAGTTGAGGGCATCACAAAAGTGATAAAATACTTAATGTTGGCATGAAGAACAGAAAACAGCTTAGAGAACAAAATATACTCTTTGGTTTAAAATCTGATTTTATATTATTTTTTATATTTTTACTCATTTGATTAAACAATACATTAAATGAAGTTCATCAGGCGATTTCAGGCTCACCCAGATGAACATCTGGTGTTGCAGACAATTACTAACTCACTACAGGCAACATCTGGATGGTAACAGTCATATAACTGGTGGCAGGGTAGAACTGCATCGATTGGATGAGATCTTATTGGTCCCTGAGGGCAAAGCAAGGCTGCTATAGCAGAAACAAGATTCAGTGGGTAAACCGATAGAAAACACACAACAATTGATTCTCATAGCAATTATAAAATAATATATAGCAAAATATAAGTTGCACTGAAGTTGAGACAGCCGTGATAATTGGAAATGCGATAGTTGTGTTTATTGTGCTGACTGATTTTGGAGCTTTGCATTTTATTTTGGCTCAAGTCCTTTCGTGGCTTCTTGGGTTACCCAGAGTTCCCACAAATATTATTTTCCCATCTGGATAACAGTGATATGGGGTAGTGTTTATGTTGAAACATCAAATAGCTGACTTCCACTGGTAATACTAACACTGCAGTGTCTGAAGCACAGTAATAAACCTTGGGTAGCATAAACTGGAAATGTTCCCTGCGACTGGAAACACAACAAGCTACTGCTTTGGTAAAACCAAATCAGAATCAGAATCGCGTTTATTGGCCAAGTAAATGCGCAAACACATACAAGGAATTTGGTTCCGGTAGATGGTGACTCTCAAGCACAGCAACGTAATCAACAATATGTAAACCACACAATACACACACACACGCACACATACATGTGTGTGTATATATATGGTGGTGGCTAACCAACCAGACATAGTGGTGGTAGACAAACAGAACAAGACGGCCGTAGTGATCGATGTGGCGGTTCCGAATGACAGCAATATCAGGAAGAAGGAACACGAGAAGCTGGAGAAATACCAAGGACTCAGAGAAGAGCTCGAGAGGATGTGGAGGGTGAAGGTAACGGTGGTCCCCGTGGTAATCGGAGCACTAGGTGCGGTGACTCCCAAGCTAGGCGAGTGGCTCCAGCAGATCCCGGGAATAACAACGGAGATCTCTGTCCAGAAGAGCACAGTCCTGGGAACAGCTAAGATACTGCGCAGGACCCTCAAGCTCCCAGGCCTCTGGTAGAGGACCCGAGCTTGAAGGATAAACCGCCCACAGGGGCGTGCTGGGTGTTGTGTGTTATATATATATGCACACATACATACACAAAGGCATATAACCGACCATAAATAACTAAATTACTGTCCTCCCCCAGTAATTGCACAGATAAAACTTTATTTCTGTTCTTTTTTCTCTGTAGCGACCAGACTCTGCATTCATCAAGGAGAGTGATGGCGACTTGCTGTAACAACAGCCGAGAACAGGAGGTTTGGGAGGATGAGCTCCTTCAGCATGTGCTGTAGCAAGCAGGTCACACAAGCAAAGCAAAAACCATCCAACTTGCAGGGGAGCAATAAGAAAGCGACAAATTCGGCATTATCGCGATGACTGATGAAGCTAATTAAAGTATCAACGCCTTAGCAAGGGGACGGTAATCCAAATCCATAAATAAACTTCTACTCTGCTCATAATGAGTCTGTTTGTCACAGACCAAGTTCCCTTATTCTCTCTGCACAATCCAGCTAAGATGCTTTTGTTTTAAAGTGCTGTTTGCATCCTGAACAGTCAGAACGGCTATTTCTCATTTTCTTTCTCAGCCTTTAACTGAGTAAAGTCGCTCACATGGCTGCAATCACACAGCTTTCATGTCAGTCTGCAGCAACAATTAGCTTAAAGACAAACGTGCCGTCCAGCCTCAGACCGAGAGCAGTAAGCTCTGAAATTCTGCTGATGCATGTTTATTGTACTGCAGCGATTTTGAGCATCTGTAAAAAACTTGAAAAGTTATCTTGTTGTCTATTTTCTTTTCTTTTAAAGCCTTGAAACTAAGATATTTTCAAAAGGTTTAAGATTATGTTAATGCCATACTATTAGCTTACAGAAAGCGGCAGATTTTATTAGAATTTTATCAATACTATAGACAGTGTTGGAGAGTAACGGAATACATGTACGGCCGTTACGTATTTAAAATACAGAATATGAGTAACTGTATTCCATTAGAGTTACCGTTTAAAAAGTGGTATTTAGAATACAGTTACTTTGCTGAAATAAATGGATTACACGGCGGTATTTTCCTGTTTCATATTGTGGTGGGTCAGGATTGTTTGGGTTTTGTTTGACAGCTATGTTCTGTTGTTCCAGGCGACAGCGTTACGGTTGCCATGGTTACAGGTTGATGCGCGTTCTCTCTGCGACTGTGTCTTTCCTGGGTGAGAGAGCACCTTTTCGTTGTTGTTATTGTGCTAAGCCAATAGGCAGAATGCTACAGCCATAGCCCTAAAGAATGTAGCCTCATGGGCAGTGTAGTCCGTGCTGCAGGGAGAACAGACTGCCATACCCGTTATGTGTCTGTGAGCGTGAGGAGGGAGAAAAAGGAGAGAAAAAGGAGAGTGGAAAAGTACGAGCTGTCACGAGCAGAAACGGGAGCTGGAAGCATGTAAATATAATAATAACCACTGCAGCCAAGAAGAGTGCCCGACGAGCCCAGTTGTAAGTAAGCTATTAAGACTCGACTGTACACCGTGTTCGTGTTTTCCTCAGAAACAATAAGTCCCATTGGAGGAGTCTTTCAACGCCTCTCTCTGTCTCTCGCTAGCAAACTTGACCCAGACAACAAAGTAAAGCTAGTTTTCGGCTACGAACCCGACGTATTAGCCAGCGGTCCCTTTACTATGGTTTGGAGCCGCGGACCTTCAGTAATAGCTATAAATCACATTCATGTAGTTGTAAACAGCATGATAATATATTAAGTAATCCAAAGTACTCAGAATACGTTACTCTCATTGAGTAACGTAACGGAATACGTTACAAAATACATTTTGGGGCATGTATTCTGTAATCTGTAGTGGAATACATTTTAAAAGTAACCTTCCCAACACTGACTATAGAGTGAAAATCCCCATGAGAATAAATACCAAATAATCAACTACATATTTAATTATAGCGGTCATATGTACTCAAACCCTTTCCACAGCTTTCAAAGCGCACATTTTATTGAGAGAAATAGTTTTTAGTAGGGCTGGGCTATATCATACCATTCACAATAATACCGGTCTAATTTTGTGCAACGATAGGAAAATGAAATGTCGCGATAGAATATGGGTAAAACGAGCATGCGCAGTACCTATGTTTACATACGCACATGACGGTGACGCAGAATGAGAAGAGCGAAAGCGGATCGTTAAATGAAACGGATGAACCAGAATTGGTTTGTAAAAATACTGCAACTTCAGTGGGGTGGCACTGGTTTGGCTTTTGTCCGTCAGATACACAACAAAGCACTATTTTTGGTAGCGCATGCTAGCGGGCCGTCGTTATTACCGTGTTGTTTGGAAAATACGGCACACTTAAAATCAATCCTTTGATTTTTCTGAAAATCGACAGTGCCCCTATAATCCCGTGTGCCTTATGTATGAATTCTGGGTGTGTTTACTGACCTCGAAACGATTTTATGTCGTACACGGCGCTCGAAAATCTGTCAAATGTTTTAGTATGACTTTGCTAAGCTACGAAGCCGCACCGCTTGATGGATTGTCGGAGCATTACGGCTACCATAGGCAGGCGCCTCGCAGAGTGATACGTACTGCGCTTCAACATAATATTACCGTATTGTGTGTGTATAACCTCTTTTTAAGTTTTGTGGATATTATACATGGTTATGCTGAGGATAAGTCGGCCAATTTCCACTGGAAATGCCTTTTGGTTAAACTGTCAGCAAGGAATTTGCATTTGCACTGTTACGTTTTTATATAACTTTAATGCACATAAAAAACAGCTGCTTGTTTAAGTGAAAATACATTGATGGGGTTTTTTGCACTAATGAAGTTGTGGAGTTGTAAAGTATTTTGTCTAGTGTCAATTATATCGTCAGTTATATCGTTATCTCAAATTTTCAAATGTATATCGTGATAACACATCGTGATAACATATCGTGATAACATATCGTGATAACATATCGTGAACATCTCTGAGAAGTCAGAAATTGTACATTGAAACTTATCTGTTTATGAATACAAATAAAGAACTCTAACTTGGCATCCTAATTAAAACGTAAAACAATAATGTGCTTTGCTAAAGCAGTAAGTTAGTAAACTCATGAATGGATAACAACAATAAATATATTTTATCATTCATAATTTTGATTGAAGATCTTGTGCATACTGATGGATTAACCATTACAGAAAAAATGATTTTGGTAATTACCAATAATCTTCATTTAGGCCATGAAATACGTTTTTGAAGCACTGCACCATTTGGCATCATCATCAGTCATTTTCACATGTACACAGAAACCCTGAACTCCTCATCATTATGTAACAAATTATGTGTAACAATGTAAATGCTCCAGTCAGCTGCATGTTTAGACTCCCAGCCCGGGAGGCTAAACATGCAGCGTGTGAAGCTTGAACAGTATG
Source organism: Astatotilapia calliptera (assembly GCF_964374335.1). Taxonomy (NCBI): domain Eukaryota; kingdom Metazoa; phylum Chordata; class Actinopteri; order Cichliformes; family Cichlidae; genus Astatotilapia; species Astatotilapia calliptera. The sequence continues at coordinate 13,446,780 of NC_137423.1, forward strand.
AACTTCTGTAGGTTTTCCGATGCGAGGACAGCTCCGTGATCTCAGGTGGTACACCATCACTCTCCTGTGTTGTCTATTCAAGCTCCACAAAACGCAAGATTACCTCCAAGAATCTGCTGCAGACCATTTCCTTTTGTATGATACATACAGAAAATACAACTACAGGCAATGTCCTGTCCTAATTCTCCCCCAGTGTTTGGGGTGAAAATGACTTCAGCTGTGTCTGTCCATATAAACCCATACTGATGATCTGGGGCTGCTACGGTACATGACTTCTTCTTACTGTTGTTGTGTGTTCACAGTTTTGCTGTTAGCCTTGGTTTGGTGAACAGGAACCTCTTGGAGGCCTTTATGGTGTTTTATTTTAACCACTGTGTTTAATACAGTTGGAAACGCAGCTGCTGAGAGATGAGTTTGACTCTGAAAAGTCAAAACGATAAAACTAAACATCTGCTGACATTTTAACCCAGGAACCCTTCCCTGTCAGAGTGTGGGGTACTAATGAAATCGATTCAATCCAAACATTTTCCCCTCACAAAGTTCAGGCAGACTGTGTGTGGTCTGCCCTCTGCAATCTGACCTTTAGCCTCTGCTTTTTTAACATTCTCTGATGTAAATCAGAAATGAATGCTGCATTTAATGTATATAGAACCAGTAAAGCAGTAAAATAAATATCACAGTCATGGTTTAAGTCATGCATTGTTTCTCCACGGGGTGAACAAAGTGCAATACTTTCCTTATGTTAAAAGCATTCCCCACAGAGTCCATAAAACAATGTTTACCCTCCACTTCATGAATTCGCAAAGGTCTCTGCAGAGCGCCGGACAGACAGCATTTATCTCCCAGTGGGGACCTCTATGAAAACCCAATAAATTACCTCCTCCTACATGAATTAGTACCCACTGTAATCTATACAGAGGGCATTAACATACTGAGCCTCTTGTTTGCTAAGCTAAGTCTCCAGGCAGCATAAGTCAGCATCACTTTGTTCATTTATTTATGAGGTCTGTGATCTGATGTGGGCAGCTGGAAGAGGTTTATCACCAGCTGGGATGTGGCTGTTGTGTAGAGGCACTGCATGACAAGATGCTCCATTAAAGACTTGACATCGTGTCAGACCAGTGGAGTGGGCATGCTGCACTTTTCGGACAAAGACTGAGCTTTTATTCGTTTGTCTTTTTTTGTAGTTTTAATTTCCTCCAACAATGCAAAAGCTGGGATAGTCTTTGAAAGGATAATATCAGATAGTTCAGGTTTAGCTGAACCTAACAGTTAGCCTAATTAATTTAACAATGATGCACATCATGCAGTTTATTGCCTCTGACATCATTTTTTTGGATTCTCCAAGAAAAACATTCTGTCTTTAAAAATACACCCAACAAGTCCCCAAATACAAAAACATGAAGCTAATAAATGCCATAATCTCATCATGTTTTCCACTCTTTAACTTAAGTAGTTGATGTGCTCACTTTTTTTCTGAGAAGGTGTAATGTCACCAGAGTGGAGAAGGTTTCGGCACTGACAACTTAAAGTGTGCTCTGGAGGTAGAGCAGCTCGCTGCTCCTGTCTGCATGCGTAAGGATCCTTGGGCATGACACTGAACCCCAAGTTGCTCTCTGATGCATTAATCGTTGCACAAATGTGTATGAATGTTAGATAGAAAAAGCAGTTGGGTGTAGAAAGTTAGCCCTGTGATAGACTGGAAACCTGTGCAGGGTGTACAGTATCTCATTTCTTGGCCAGTTAGTTAACTGCAGGTGGGGTCCTCCTGTAAAGTGGATGAAGAATTACCCTCCAGCCTACATGTGTAGATAGAAGGTATGGTTATAAGCATTATAAGAAAATCAGCCACATGTAAGGTGCTTCAAGGAGAGATGCTGCTCCTCTATGTCGAAAGCAAGAAAAACATGGCTTGTTCAGGCTCTATCCTGAATTCCATCTGAAGTATTCTTTCCACATGCATCTGAAATTTTCTGGAAGCTCTATCTTCTCACTGAATCCTGGACTGTATACCAGCTGAAAGTTGAGGAAGGATGTGGTAGTGATGAGTCAGCCAGGAGGACTCTCCTATGTTGCTGCTCCCACTGCCAGACTGCAGCTGCACCTTATGTACATTTTGTAGTATTCATTCCACCTCATTCATTTCTGTATTTTATGTATATAAGTTTAGATTCGTTATTTATAGTTGGTTTACACAGCTTTGTGTATGTATGTGTAATGTGTATATATAGACGTGTGTGTGTGTGTGTGTGTGTGTGTGTGTGTGTGTGTGTGTGTGTGTGTGTGTGTGTGTGTGTGTGTGTGTGTGTGTGTGTGTGTGTGTGAACCAAATTCCCTGTATGTGTCTGCACATATACTTGGCCAATAAACACGATTCTGATTCTGATTCTGATTCTGATGTTGCTCTTGTTGCTGATTTGAGTCTCATAAACTGGTTTGTGCCTCATAAACTGGTTTGTGCTTGAGCTTCTTTAAAAGTGCTGTGCTGCCATGACAACAAATCATGTTTTGTCCACAGAAACATAAAAAAACAACTCTTTAACATTATCATTTATCATTAGTTTTCTATGTGACAGAGTGTTTGAAACAAAATATGATGCGCAACGATTACACTGATGTTATTTCTATGACAACAAGAACAGAAAGACAAGAGCTTATATGATATTCTTGAAGGTGGGGGATATGAGGGAGTTGAAGTGTTTCGCGAGAGACGGTGAATCGCTTCATCATCAGAGCTCGAGACTGACTCCACAGCAAATGTGACTTCCTTTGGGTGACAGGACAGACCCACTGGGGGAGTTAGTCTGGAGCTTTCCAAACTACCGCCATCATACATATTCATATCGTCAGGACACAGCCGCGTGGAGATGAACAGAGTGTCCCGTAATGACCGTGGTCATTACCGACACCATCAGTGTAGCAGATTCTCCATCAACATTAGCGTCTGTCCTCGGGCAGCGTCATCTTCTTCTCTCCGTCCAGATTTATTTTCATTCTCTGCACGCTCTGCGCTCCCGCAACAAGGCACAGGCAGCCACATTTGGCATTATGGACACGCAGCCGAAATGAGAGCGCATAAACATCAGCAGACACATATGATTGATGAGCGGGATCCAGCAGCTGTTGCTAAGTGACCTTATACAGCATCACATGCGTGGGAGGAGCGAATATCCAAGGTGACCAATGAGATCATTTGGCCTAAGCTGGAAGAAAAACTGCAACACATATAAAACTGAGAATGTACTCGTAAAAAACGTCCCAGGACATCGCTTCTATAGAGGGCATGAGGACAATGCGCTCATTAAAATAACTGTAAAAATATATAAAACGAAGTTGTGGGAGTGAAAAGGCATGAGCGAGCAGGAGGGGGAGGAAGACGAGGAGGTGGGGTGGGAGGGCAGAGACGCAGAGCTATTTAGCTGTTTACCCTGCGCGTTAATGAGACAGGGCTAAAGTGAATCGCTCCATTAGGATGCTGGCATTCACGCAGGTTTATCAAGTCACACAACAACTTTAAATACACAAACATTGATCTTAATTATATTACAGGGATGCCCACACAGACCAAACAGCCTGATTAATAATCTGCTTCTAATGACGAGAGACTCACCGAGTGTTTTAGTCTAAACAAACACAATACAATAGCAAACTGTCAACACAGGACTGAATTCCACTTTAACACAGTCCTGCAAAGAATGATGTAATGACTGAGCACAGCAAGCAGACGTACCAATCAGCAGCTGTTTAAATACCAGGTAGAGTCCATCGTCAGGAACAAGGGAGGTAAAAAAGCAGGCTTTAGTAAAACAGTCTCAATCTATTGATTTGTCTTTCAAGACGTAAACAATGACTGAATTTCCCTGTAATTAAAATGAATTTCAGTGTATTTTTATTTGAAATTACAATGTAATTATATTTACCTACAAATACGTAAAGACAGTACACTAGAATAAGAGAGTAATAAGTCATGTTTTTACAAGAAACAAAGAAGTAATTATACTGTATGTAAATTCAAGTACTGCGTAACTAAAAACACGTAATAACATGAATATTCTGTACTTTTCAGGGTGTAATATTCTACTGTTCTTTTATTTGACCAATATAAATGTGACAGGCAATGCTCTTCTTGACAAGCTTAAATGGAAAAATGAATATTTTTAAGATTTGCTGACCTCTGTGACCATTTAATTATGGAGTCAAGCCTAATTTAGTATAATATTTTTAGTTTTTCTGCAAAATGACCAAGACAAAAATAAAATGCATGTAGTTGTGCAATACTTAAAATTTCTTTGCTGTAAAAACCTGATCTGTTACCGCCTTATACTAGTGTACGACCATCCAGGTAAATGTAATTAGTCATTTAAAATAAAATGCATTGAAACTGATTTTAATTACAGGGGAATTATGCCCTTACTCGTGATACCTGAGTTTGCGATACAAATCCAACTTGATTAGATTTAGGCAAAGATTACAGTTTGGGTTCAAATGCAGTGGTTTATGCTTCTTGTATGTGGTTTTGCAGGTTGCCAGCGCGGGTCTCACCCTAACGTTAGGACAAACCTAATCTATTGAAATACATTTGAAATGTGAAGTTTGAACTACAAAACAAGTTCAACATAAGCAGATTATTTTTCACAAAGAAGTCAGAGGGATCTTGCTGACATTATTTTCCAGATAACTGTTTGGGAACATATCTGCTTTGCAGCAGGTTAGACCTGTAGCAAATGCAGAGCGTTCTCACCCTCGAGGCGTAACATGTCGACGTTTTGTCACGTCCCGCGGCGTTCCTGAGGAACGCGAAAGGAGACCTTCGGCGTTCTTATGGTACGCGGCGGGTTATGGCTGGAATCCAGTGAATGACACTCCCGCGGTAATAGACGTTCCAGCCCTGTATTCCAGCCCTAAACCTAACCTTATCCCTAGCCCTGACCATAACCTTATTCCTGACCTTAACCAGGTCTTTAATGATGTTAAATAGTGTGTTTCTAAGCGATTTGAAGAAAAAGAGCGAACATGTGTAGATTCAGTCCAGACGGTTCTCATATGTCCTCTTTTTTCCGAGGTCGTCATTTAGGAACGTGGTGGGTAGCCGAAAGCGTAATATGGTGACGATTTGTCACCTAGCGTAAAATGTTACGCTTTGGGAGTGAGAACGGGTTGAGCAAATGTTGCCATAGCAATGTACCTCAGGGAAAAAGTGAACCGCCTTCAGTTACTGAATACTGAAAACCCGAGGTTCAATTTGAAGGTACCTCGATGATCCTTCATAGTACAGTCTGCTGGAAAGAACTGTGCAGATATGAAAATGTTTCAGTCATTTTCATATCTGTACAATCACAGTACTCCTCAGCATTAACATCCAGTTTCCCAGTTATTGAAAAAAAAATGCATGAGAGCTTTACAGCATTGCAGACAGAAAGAATCTCGTATATGTTGGACATCAGTGGGTCTGGGTTTGCTAGTTGCCTGTAGCCACATGCTGGTGTGTGGAAGAAAATGGTTGTCTACAAATATCTGCGTCAATGACTTTGTGCTCTGAGGGCGTTTGGAGAGTGCTCACATGTTTGGAAAGTAATGGCAGTGGAGCTAATGGGCGTATTGATTGCTTTTCAATTGCGGAGCCAGCAGCCTCACAAATTAGATGTTTTAGCAGCTCTATTTATCATCCAAGAAGCGTGCATTGTCAGGCTGGAGAAGTTTGAACAACACATCAGACCGGCTTGATTCAATTTAAGTCAATTGCAGACGTCTGGCCGTAAACTCACAGGAGATTTGGGTTTTTCACTCTATGCCTGTCACATCATTTGGGAAACATTGTTAAACATTGCCCTAATTGGACTGCTGCTGCCTTTACTTTTGGTGATGTGGTTTCAGTGCAGGGAGCTCGCTCTGAATGATTGACGCACAGCTTTGAATAACAGGATAGTCACATGATGAAGAGATGATTTTTAAGATATGAGAAAACTGAGCTAGTACAAAAGGACTGAATTCATGCTGCAGGCTGAGCGATCACCTTGATCCATAGATGGTGCTGTGTTACTGACAGACTGCACCACAGAAAACCTCCCAAGATGAAGGTTTTAATTATGTTTTGATGAATTTTTACACAAGGTTTGTCAATTAGAGCTTGATTAATCTTGAATAAAGCACGTAGGCCGGTTCCCTCACCGTGCATGTTTTTGATAATGAATCTGAAAGTGAGTCACTGTTTCACAGCATCACACAATAAATCATCCTGTGATTTCTGGGAGTGTGTACGAGCACATTGGTTTCATTTAACCCTTTCAGAGCCCGGCTGAGTTTGGAAGAAATAATGGTGTTGTCCTGATAATGTGCAAGTACATGCAGCATGTCTGCGAGAGAATAAAGGTCCGAGGCTTAGTAGCTCCAGTGAAGGACAAGCTGAGATTTGCTCAAAGGAACATTGGCATGAACTTTGCTGTGTTAGAGATTTCAATTTAAACTTGAAGAGTGTGTCTGATGGGTTTAGTTTTCTTTTTTTCAGTGAAATTGCAGTTTTTTGTATTCATTAAAAGTTGTGCTCAGAGAGTTTGTTGTATAATCTTTAAATTTAGTCATTTTTATTTTTGCTCCATTTTTTTGTTCTTCCACAGATCTTTGTTGTGACCAGCTGTAAAACGCGATGGATAAGTGGAAAGATAAACTAATTAGTGTAAAGTTTACTTCTTGACCTGTGTCTGCAGACACACTGGTGTTGTGGGTGGCTGTGGCTCAGGTGGTAGCGCAGCTCAGCTACTGATTGGAAGGTTGGTGGTTCCATCCTTGGCTTCCCCAGTCGAGCCAAGATATTAACCTCAAGTTGCCTTCGATGTGTTCATCGGAGTGTGAATGTGTGTGAATGTAGATTAGTTTGCACTTGTGTTTGGAAGTGGTGGTGTGAATGAGGCATGTTGTATACACATTGTTGGGAAGGTTCCTTTTAAAATGTATGCCACTACAGATTACAGAATACATGCCCCAAAATGTATTTTGTAACGTATTCCGTTACGTTACTCAATGAGAGTAACGTATTCTGAATACTTTGGATTACTTAATATATTATCATGCTGTTTACAACTACATGAATGTAATTTATTGCTATTACTGAAGGTCCGCGACTCGTAGCCGAAAACTAGCTTTACTTTGTTGTCTGGGTCAAGTTTGCTAGTGAGAGACAGAGAGAGGCGTTGAAAGGCTGCTCCAATGGGACTTATTGTTTCAGAGGAAAACACAAACACAGTGTACAGTTGAGTCTTAATAGATTACTTACAACTGGGCTCGTCAGGCACTCTTCTTGGCTGCAGTGGTTATCATTATATTTACATGCTTCCATCTCCCGCTTCTTGTCGGTGACAGCTCGTACTTTTCGACTCTCCTTTTTCTCCCTCCCTTGCTCACAGACACACAACGGGTATGGCAGTCTGTAGGTTTTGCTTATAATAACCAGTCCGCTGTAACTGTATGCCAGGCGTTTATTAGCAGCCAACATGAACGTCCGTACACTCGTAACAGGAAGTACACATAACATCTAGAGAGAACCACAGCGACACCTGCTGGAACTCTCCGTAACGGCAGCAACAGGAGGCAGTATGGACAAACATAACATTGCTGTTATCTACATCCCCCTTTTCAGTTTTTTTTTTCTTCTTAATTTTGCACTTTCCAGGCAAACCCAAATCAAACAACACCACCGTGATGGAAGAACTTATCAGGTTATGGATTACACAACAAAATGAGGCTTCAAATATCAAATAAAATTCACAGTAATCATTGTCATAACTACGACAAGTATGCAACAACATAACACGAGATAAAACACATTTCAAAACAGAAAATACAGCACCGGTGTGCTTTTAATCCACGTATTTACTATTCGGTTTAGACACTCTACCAGATCTGGTTCGGTACAAGTTGTCATCAGAGCGTACTTGGCATTTTGTAGGTGTTATCACCTGTTCTGACTGTTTTGTGCCATGTTGTGGTGGGTCGAGTTGAACTTGAACTGTTTCATGTTTGTTGGTTTGTGTTTTATTAGGTTCAGTTTCATCCGCTCGTCGAGATGAGTCCAGTTCATCTTGTGTTGTAGCGAGCTTTTCGGGTTGAGGCTCGCTCACAGGCAGAAGATGTTGTCTGTTGCGCCTGTATTCTTTTCCACCCGACTCAACGACATATGAGCGAGGTTCAGCACATACTTTACTTACAACTCCAATCTTGTCATGTCCTCTCTGTGTTTGTAATCTCACCACCTCGTTTGGTGTTAATGGACTGAGCAGCTTGCTGGACTTCTGTGGTATCCCATGTACTGAGAAGTGGTGTTTGAGTTTGTTAATGACTGAGGCAGATGTTAGGTTTTCAAGTTTATCTATTTCAAACCATCCAGAATATGAATCCACGAGCACAAGGTAGTGGCGATTGTCCCATTCAAATAAGTCTGTGGCTGTGATGGACCAGGGAAGATCAGGAATTTGGTGTAGTTTCAGGGGCTGTTTTTGTTGGTGAGGCTTTAGACTGTTGCAAATGCTGCATGATTTGACTTTGTTCTCAATGTCAGAGTTTATTGTCAGCCAGAATACGCTGTCCCTTGCTCTCCTTTTTGTAGACTCCATGCCTGGATGTCCCTTGTGTAGTTCCTGCAGATAGGTTTCATGTAGTGATGCTGGAACGATGGCTCTGTTGCCTTTCATTATGACATTGTTGTCGATGATTAGTTCATCGTGGTAGCTGAAGAATGGTTTTATTTCTATAGGCACACTACTTGCTTGTTTTGGCCACCCCTGCTGGATGTAGCGAGCAAGTGTCTGTAGGGTAACGTCCTTTGAGGTGTGTTCGGTGAGCTCTTGTAGGCGTTTTGGTGAGATGAGCTGAAGTGTCATTACCTCGAAGTCGCGCCCCTCTTCCTTTAGAGGTTGCTCATCCAGCGTTGGTGTGCGAGAGAGTGTGTCTGCGATGTAAAGGTGTTTGCCTTTCTTGTACACCGGAGTCAAGTTGAACTTTTGTAATCGTAGCATCATGCGCTGTAGCCGTGCCGGGACTGTGTGGAAAGGTTTGTTTTGGATTGTGACCAAAGGCTGATGGTCAGTTTCAATCACCACTGGCTTTCCGTAGATGTAGTCGTAAAACCTGTAACATGCGAACACTACAGCTAGTAACTCCTTCTCTATCTGAGCGTACCTTCTCTCCGTTGGAGTTAAAGTTCTTGATGCATATGCCACAGGTTTGTCGTCCTGAAGGCATGCAGCCCCCAGACCATGCTGGGAAGCGTCACATGTGAGAGTCACTGGCTTGTGCATGTCATAGTATTGAAGTACTGGTGGGCTAGTGAGGCATGCTTTAAGTTTGTTGAAAGCATCCTGCTGATGTTGAGTCCAGCTCCACACCACATCCTTGTGAAGCAACTGACGAAGTGGTGCCGACAGTTCACTTAAGTTTGGGATGAACTTGCCCAGGTAGTTGATCATTCCCAGGAAACGTTGGAGAGACGTCTTGTCCTCTGGTGGTGGCGTTTCATTGATCACGGAGATTTTAGTTGGATCTGCTTTTAGTCCTTCGTCAGTGAATATGTGTCCCACGTAGCTCACTTCTTTAAGTCTGAACTTGCACTTTTTTGGATTCAGTTTGAGTTTTACTTGTCTGGCTCGCTCCAGAACCTTTTTTAAATTTTTGTCATGCTCCTCTATTCCTTTGCCTCCCACTATGATGTCATCCACTATCACTGCGCATGGATATCCCATGAATATTTGTTCCATGGCTCTCTGGAAGACTTCAGAAGCGGTGTTGATGCCAAAGGGCATCCTCAGGAATTTGAATCTGCCAAAAGGTGTTGCAAACGTAGTGAGAAGAGATGAGGCAGGATCTAGTTTGATTTGCCAGAAGGAGGTCTTTGCATCCAGAACTGAGAAGATGGTTGCTCCCGACATCTGAGCAGCTACTTCCTCCACAGTTCGCATGGGATGGTGAGGTCGCATTAGTGCCTTGTTCAGATCCCTTGGATCAATGCAGATACGAACATCATCTGTATTCTTTTTGTGTGTTGCGACCATGTTAGATACCCATTCCGTGGGCTCCTCCACTGGTTCAATTACTCCCAGGGCCTGCATTCTTTGAAGTTCCTCTTTAACTCTTTTCTGCATAGGAACAGGAACGCGTCTTGGAGGGTTGACGACAGGTGACACGTTTGGAGTGAGTTTCATTGAGTAAGTTACAGGTAAGTCACCAACTTCATCTTCAAACAGGTCTGTGTATTCATGAAACACTTTCTGCACCAGTGTCTCATCCTGATCTGTGTCAACTTGGTAGACTTCCTTGCTGAAACTAACCAGTTTCATTCGCACGCTGTCCTTTAATCCGATGATGGGTTGCACATCGTGTTTTACAACTTGGAATTGCAGGTCATATAACTGTCCAGCTAGCTTGCACTTGAGAGTAACTGTGCCTGTGGTCTTGATCTTCGTGCCTCCGAAAGCAACAAGATTTACCTGTTTTTGTGACTTGAATAGGGTTTCGTTGTTGCCGATCTTTCTGTAAGTGTCTAGTGAGATTACGTTACATTTTGCCCCAGTGTCTACTTTTAGTTTGAGGGCCTTATCAGAAACTTTGACTGTGCAGTATCCTTCTTTGTTGTGATTGTTCTCACCCTCCATTGTTAGGTGCTCAATGCAAAATGTCTCATCACTGTCTGGGTCAGCATCCTCTGAAATTTGGTTCACTTGTTTGCCTCTGTGATGTGGTTTTGCTGATCTGCATTGTTTTTTGTAATGATTGTATTTTTTGCAGACGTGACACTGTTGTCCGAAAGCAGGACATTGCTCCCTTTTGGCTGGATGCGAACCGCAACAGTTTCTGCAATTTTGAATGTTCGTTAGAGGTTTATTTATTTTCCTTTTGAACTTGCCATGTTTAATCTGTACAGTGTCCACACTAGCAGATGTAATATGCTTTGGTGTAGAGAGGGCTTTGCTATGTTGATCTGTGAGCTCGCTTATTTGGCATATACGCACCGCCTTGGCAAGAGTGAGTTCCGTCTCTTTAAGAAGGGAACGTCTGACGCTGTCACTGGTTATACCACATACTAATCTGTCTCTGATTAACTCGTCTTGTAGTGCACCAAAGCTGCAGGTTCTGGCCATGTTCTTTAATGTGCTCACATATGGAGGAGCATGACAAAAATTTAAAAAAGGTTCTGGAGCGAGCCAGACAAGTAAAACTCAAACTGAATCCAAAAAAGTGCAAGTTCAGACTTAAAGAAGTGAGCTACGTGGGACACATATTCACTGACGAAGGACTAAAAGCAGATCCAACTAAAATCTCCCTGAACTTTCGCTTTAGACATGCGGGGTCTTCCCTCGATTCCGCGGCGACTTCTACTATGCCTTCAGCTGATATGACTGCAGGGGCATACGTGAATGATCGCTCTCTTTCAATGGCCTCTGGTCCCGCCAGATTGAGGAGTATATAGGCCTTAGTCTTAGCATTTTTGTCACTGTGGGCAGCGGCGATAAAGATGTCATATTCGCGCTCGAACTTACGCCAGTTTTCAGCGACGTTGCCGTCAAAGATGAGAGGATCTGGGCGCCGGAATCCGTCCGCCATGTTGTGCGGTGATTGCTTTTTTCGTCGTCCTTACCGGCTCCGCTTTTCTTCTTGGACTGTGCAGGATTTCTAAGATATCCCACTTCTGACACCATGTAGGTTTTGCTTATAATAACCAGTCCGCTGTAACTGTATGCCAGGCGTTTATTAGCAGCCAACATGAACGTCCGTACACTCGTAACAGGAAGTACACATAACATCTAGAGAGAACCACAGCGACACCTGCTGGAACTCTCCGTAACGGCAGCAACAGGAGGCAGTATGGACAAACATAACATTGCTGTTATCTACACAGTCCATTCTCCCTGCAACACGGACTACACTGCCCATGAGGCTACATTCTTTAGGGCTATGGCTGCAGCATTCTGCCTATTAGCTTAGCACAACAACAAAAAGGCGCTCTGTCACCCAGGAAAGACACACAGAAACAGCACGCGTCACCCTGTAACCATGGCAACCGTAACGCTGTCGCCTGGAACAACAGAACATAGCTGTCAAACAAAACCCAAACAGTCCTGACTAGGGATGGGTATCGTTTAGGTTTTATCCGATACCGGTGCCAAATCGGTACTTTTGAAACGGTGCCGGTGCTCAAACGGTGCTCAAACCGGTGCTTAAAGAATGGAGAACACAAAATTGGTCCAAAAACCTCTCATGTTCAGCTGTTTTTTGTAAAAATATAACAATGTTAGCCTTTTCTGCAGCTATGGGGCATATATGGTATCACTCTTGGCTGGAAGCAGTGCTTAAACAATGGAAAAAACACAAACTTTGTCCTAAACCTCTCATGTTTAACTGTTTTCCACTTTTTCTTTGGTCATTTTAGCCTTTTTAGCCAGGGTGAAGGGAGTATCTGCCATCAAACAAGAGGACAGCCGCATGTAGCTATGATGATGTTTGCTAGTTCACCTTACATGCATTAATGTAATAACGTGGTTAGCCTACTCAACATAAATTAGCTACTCACGCAGAGAAGAACGGCTGCTGCCACCATCATCCGTCATCATTTCTGCTACACTGGCAGGGCTAGGGGCCAGGACTCTCCTCTTCGTGTTTTTGGGGGATGTTGCATAACAGGCAACCCACCCGCAGTAGATGTGCTCGGTGTGAGGTCTCGCAGCAAGCTATCAAATACGGCGCATTTCTCGGCTTTTAAAAAAAACGCTATGCGTCGCCAGGTGTTTCATCGGATTTGAGGTGTTACCTCCTTTGACAGTATCACAGTATCAGCTTAAAGCACTTGTTGCAGGCTGCTGAGTTTGCATATTTTGCTGTGAAGTACAGCCAGACTTTTGACCGCTTCGCATTGGACATTTTAAATCTGTAGCTCTGCTCTAACAGAACGTACGTACCTGGCCCCGCCTACTATCCTCGGAAACGTAAAATGATTGGCTAGAATCTAAAGTGTATCACAGTTCAGGAAAAAAAAGCACCGAAATAAAGCACCGAAATGTGCGCTGCTTTTCGGTCTGGTTACTACCGTTTATGTCAGAACCGGTGCCATCATGGCACCGGACACCGGTACCCATCCCTAGTCCTGACCTGCGACAATATGAAACAGGAAAATACCGCCGTGTAATCCATTTATTTCAACAAAGTAACTGTATTCTAAATACCACCTTTTTAAATGGTGACTGTAACGGAATACAGTTACTCATATTTTGTATTTTAAATACGTAACGGCGGTACATGTATTCCGTTACTCCCCAACACTGTCTATAGTATACAACATGAGTATGCTATATAAGAGTCAGTCCATTTACCCTTTACACTGCAGCCTTACTGTTGATAAGAAAACTTTCACCACCCACACAGTGTTGCATGAATGTTAACCTGCTTCTCGTACTAATGTTATTTTTTGTCACAAATAAGAAAAAAATGTAAAAGAAACAGTCTTAAAATGTTTAGAGGATGTAAAAATCTAACATTAATGATAAAAATCTATAGTATATGGTGACAAACACCAGAACAAATGTCCACATCAGAGATGTGTGATGTTAATATGCATTTACATCACACATGTAAATATACCAGTAAAAATACTGGGGGGGTTTTTCAAAATAAGAGAAAAAAATATTTTGTGTATGTAAATGTATGTGGACCTGCAGAGAACAGGTGTTTTAACTAAATAGAGACGGCCAGGTGAAGGAAACTTTACGAGATGAGGCTGCAATGAGGAAAAGGAAGCATAACTTTTATAGAAAGGGGAACAATGGCGTCCTAAACCTCCAGTTAAGATAAAGAAGCTTTGCAGCTCTATCAGCAGATCCAGTAATGTCCCCTTTTTAGTATGTGGAAACTGCTTGGTTACAAAATGAGAGAAAACCTGCCCTAGAGGAAATTAGTCAGGATGGTTCGAGAAATTTCAAGTGTCAGTTGAAGCGGGCATCAGGTGATCGAAGTAAGAAAGAGTGACAGAAGCCATACGGTGCAGAGATGGAGAGTGACCTCTTTAGCCCTCAGTGAAACGCTTCGATTCCTTTCACCACTTTCTTTCCTAACTTCGATTTTTTTTTATCTGCATTAACAGCCACTTTGTTAGGTACACCAGTTCAACTACTCATTAACCCTATAATTCCCTTTGTATCATATTTGATACGTGAGTTTCTGAGACCTCTATCTCATGAACATACTTACAACATAACAATACTTGCCATAGTTTCAAAATGTTTGGGACAAAACCCTTTTTTTCGTCTAAAATTACCATTGCTATTAGCAAAAAGTTGCCAAAAACGCCCAATGTAACAAATGTGATATAAAAAATATATAATAAAAATATATCATACACAACATGATATAGGAAAAAAGAAAAATGTGGATTTTGTTATAAGGGTTAATAAACATCTCAGTTATAATAAATCAGAATTTTTTGATGGGTTGGGTTTTACAGGGTTACACAAACATCAGCCAATCACATGGCAGCACCTCAATACATTTAGGAATGCAGAGAAGCTCCTGAAGTTCAAACTGAGCATCAAAATGATGAAGAAAGGTGATCTAAGTGACTTTGAATGTGGCGTGGTTGTTGTTCTGAGTGTTTCAGAACCTGCTGATCTGCTGCAATCCTCCATTTACTCACAGTTAAGTGCCAGCCACTAAGTTCCTTAATGAATAGCAATGGTACCTTAGTGCATTGTTTCATCTGTGACAGCCAGTGGACAGGCAATACTTGAAAAATTAACCTTCAGCTGTGAAACTGATGCTGATATGGTCTGTATCAAAGACAGATACATTCACTCAGGATGTTTAACCTGTACGCCGAGTCGTCCTTTACCAGCGTGTGGTGCAGTGGCTCCACACACTGAGCCCCGGCTACAGCTCAGGCATCCTCTGCTAAGTACAAGAGTTTCCACCTGTAAGAGCTGTGACATCTTAAATCTAGTTGTTCATAACATGCACTGATCTTTGCGCTATTTTTGAATCAAACTTTAATTACTTGAATAACTATTGGTGTTAAACGGTAATCATTTTAATGATAAAGGTAAACAGTAAAAATATCAAGCTACTAATTTCCATAAAACTTTGAAAGATGAGGATGAAAGTTTTAGACGATGAAAAGTGTGTTTTCTGACATGAGATGCAGTAGTCTGACAGGCTGGTGCTCCCTGGGGGATACGCCACTTTCAGCTGCAGCGTCTTACTGTGACTCAGTGTGAGTCACGGAGTGCACAGACCCAACACGGCAGCTTCGCCTGCCACAAACACAGAAGTCTACAGAGCAACCAAAAACAGAAGAGACCCTTAAAATGAGGGCAGAGGAAATCAGTGGTATGAAGCGCGCTCGTTAGGCGGGTTTCACACGGGTACAACATCAGACTAAACACACGTTTTCACTGTAGAGAATTTCCTCCTTTCATTCACTGCTTACTTTGCAGATTGTTGTTTTACAGACAGTATGTCTTTTTTATTTTATTTACCTTTAAAAGCAAGAAAAACGGGACAAAGGCACACTGTGGAAGAGAGCCAGAGATTAATAATAACTAATGATGGGAATCCCCCAGCAGCCTACACCTATTGCAGTATAACTAAGGGAGGATTCAGGGTCACCTGATCCACCCTTAACTATATAAGCTAAACTTAAATGCAGAGATGGTGTCTGTCTCCTGAATCCAAACTGGAAGCTGGTTCCACAGAAGAGAGGCCTGAAAACTGAAGGCTCTGCCTCCCATTCTACTTTTAAATACTCTAGGAACAACAAGTAAGCCTGCAGTGTGAGAGTGAAGCGCTCTAATGGGGTGATATGGTACTATAAGGTCATTAAGATAAGTAGTGTTGTTTGTTATTTCCATATTCCATCAACAGACTACAGACTAAAACGTATATGTTAAAGGAATTTGTTCTGTATTTCTTGTCCTCTGCCTCCCAAAAAGAATGCCTGTCTAATCTTTAGTATGATTTCATTTTAGCTCCACATCTCCAAACCGGAGCTCCAGCAAAGATATGCTTTGGTATATCCCTGCAGTCTTCTTGCATATCTTTGCATGTGATGTAAATATCTGCGCCCAAAAACAGGAGGTAAGTTTAGTGGTTGTCCATCATGTTGTTATGGCGTTTTGGCCTCACGACTAAAAATAATGAATAGGTTTGTAGCAACCATAGTTGTTTCTCTTGAGATGAGGAGAAGTTTATTTTTTAATATTTGTAGCTGAACATGCAGTTGTGTGGTTATCTTTATTTTCTCTCCTTTATTTCCTAAAATAACAATCCAATGCTTAATCCAAAGCAGTGCATATTTGTGATGCACAGAAACGTCTTTAAACTTTTAGTAACAGTAACAGGTTTACTGTAGCTGTAGCACAGCAATGCCTCTGGCCACAAGTCAAGCTTCCTATATGTTCCTGCTGCTGCAGGAAAAACAGGAGGTATAATGTGAGGCTTCTCCCCAGCATCATACTGAGAACATTGCTCTGTTTGCTAGCTCTCCTCCTGGTTATACACAAACAGCCATATTATGTGCATTTCACAGCAAGCTCGTACAACCTCGGGGATCCGAGGTGTGTGTACGAGCATGAGGCTTCATCCAGAAGAAATCCTCTTCATCTGAGAGCAAATACCAACCGTGAATCTGTTATCTGTCCCTGACAGAGCCAGCTCTCTGTGTGGTTGGATCCAAACTAAAATATAAACTGGCAAATACATGTGCTCGCTGCTCCGTGAAGCATCTTTAATCATTGATAAATCGTTATTTTAATGGTGCCACCTTAGTTTAATTGCTGTGACCAAATGACACCGCGGTGAGGATGATTAGCAGCCTCCGTGGTCGCACTAGTATCACCATGAGTGCTCAGTGTTTCTCCAAATTAAGATCCCATTTCCCATAAGTGTCATCGTTTCATCCCTCCATCCCTGAAGACGATAAAGATCTTAAGTAGGATTAATTTTTCTTGCTCTATCTGGAAGCTTTAGCTCTTGTGTTTGTGCCCGTTTTAATGACTTTTTATTTCAAAGCGAGTTCATGTGAAAAAGAATGGTCATTATGGCCTGTCGACTGTCATGCTCCTTTGTTTTATTTGTAATAGTTCTAATAAAAAGGACGCAGATGTTTATAAAAATACTGCCCACTTTAACCGTCTTTTAATTGACAAACATGGCTAGCTTGTACTTTTCCATTGTCGTTGATATTTTGTATTTAATGCAGTGATATTCTTGCATTTGTAAGCATGGCTTTAATATCATACTACATTTCATTCCTTTTGTCCTTCTGCTTCTAGCTAAGCTGCAAAATCATTTCTCCTTGTAAAGTCAAAGCCAGACTCTTACTTTGAAAGGTTGTGTATCCCTCTTCCTCTGCAGACATCGAGCAGAGCCTAGTGATGTAAGTGGACATGAGGCTGTGATTAATGGTGGTAGTAATGGTTTAGTCAGTGTAGCATATGAATCCGGCTAACAGCTCGGCTGGGTGCTGTGATTGAAGTCGACAGTAGAGTCACCTCCACGTCCGCTGATGCTGTGTTCCTACCTCTCTCTACCACTTTCTCTCTTACACAAACACATTTTATATTCTGATCACAATTTAGTTTCAGGGCTTCTTTCTTTTTCTCTTTTCTTTTTGTCTTTTGTGGAAAATGAGGATAGTGACTTACAGGCAACGAAGGAGAAGTTTACAAAGAAAGGAGAAACACAATCAGAAAGTAAAAAAAGTCAAACCTACACAGAAGCGCTTCTCTGAAACTGGTATTTAATCTGCCTCTGGACACGCTGCTTTTAACATTGAAGCTGCATTATCATTTTGTCCGGGTTGAAGAACAAGGCTACGTCCACACGAACACGGGTATTTCGTTCTGGTGTTTATCAACGTTTGGGCCTTTCGTCCCCCTGTTTTTGCTTTTACATGTGGACTAGGAAAACAGAGATTTAGGCACACAATGTCAAAGGTGTGCGCCTTTTTTACAGCATGCTGTGCGCCACTTTATTGTTTACATGAGATGAGTTTCTACAATGATAGAAACAAAATACTGTTGCTGTGACTTCTACTATCTGCAGTTTTTACACACTTACATAGACACACTCAGTTATTGTCCCTCCATTTAGAAAGACTTCTTCTATGCACCATCTTTTTAACTCTTTCCCTCCCTGGCTTCTAGACTTCTGATTGGCCAACATTTCTACACAGTTAGGATTATATCGCCACCTACTGGTTTGGCATGTTCTTTTTTTGCATTTACATGTGGATGGAGATATTTCTTCAAGACTGCTTGTGTAGATCGGATTTCTTTTATTCTTAACAAAAACAGACAATTTCTGTTTACAAAAATACCCGTGTACGTTAACAAACCTGCGGGTGCTGAAAGGATCCCGGGTTTGAGCCTTGGCCATTTCCCGCCCCTCCTTTCTTGTCAGAAAAATAACAAAGGACAAAAAAGAGGCTTCAGCAAACAAAGAGCGATATCTAATTCAGTGATATTCACACGTTTGATAAAGTCCACTTTATACTCTTTTAGCTCTGTTTTGGTCTTCACCACCTTCAGCAGAGAAAAGTGGTTCTTCAGCTGCTTGATGTGCAAAATTCAGACTTTTTACTGCCTTCAATCTTCTTTCTTTCTTCGCACACTTGGATGAAGTTTTATTTATTTTGCAATGAGTTTTCTCCTTTCATTCCTTCTTTCTGCAGACACTGCTCGCCTCGCTCTGGATTCACTGATTGCTTTCAGCTCAGCCTGTTTTCTTCTCTTTCTCTGCCTGTTCTTTGTTTTAAAGAGATACCTTTCCCTCTGTCGCTCCTTTAGCTTGTGATTAGTTTCTATCTTTAAAAAGGTGATACATATTTATATATCTGTCTTTGTGTGTTTAAATATATCATGCAGTTTTGTGCACAGTCTTTCTGCCTTTGCCAGTTAGAACTGTTGATCTGCAGCAGCTTCAGAGCCTGTGTTGCCCCCCTCAGCCTCGACTGTTTGATTATTTTCGAGAGCGACATTTCAGAGAGGATCTGACTGGTTTATGCACTCGACTGAAATGACCTGTGAAATGAAAAGAGCTAGACCAAAGTGCTGTTTAAATGTTTGCACTGCTGGATGAAGAGGGCAGCTTAAGCACAGTTCAGCTTACCCAGCTACCTGTCTGTGTACGCTGTTTATACAGTCTGCTGTTTACAGGTCAAACAGAGACTAACATGCATTTCACATTAATGTATGTGTCTTTATTACACAGTGTAATGGTGATTTGTAGGTTCCAGGTCAATGTTGTGCATACTTATCAGCTCTCGGGCCCCTCCCCTGGTTTTAAGATTAGACTTCAGACTTTCATTTTTTAAAGAGCTCATAGTTCAGGCTGTTCAGGGCCTTCCCATGATGGACTGAGTGTTTGTTTTTTATTGTGTTTATGTGACACTACTGCACATTATTGCACTTTGTCTTCTCTCTGCTGTAATTTGTATTTTGTCCTTGTCTCTCTATATAATAAAAGACCTCAGTAGCTAAAATTAATCTTGTGATTTAAAGCAGTTGCTTTTCTTTGATAAGTTTCCATCACAGTAATCATACAATTCATGGCTCACTCTCAAAAATATAGACTGTTATAAGTATTTACACACATTTTGTGTGAAGTAGAAATCAGTAAGTAGAGTGTGGACTTCTGAGGAAAGCTATATGACAAGAAAAGATTGGTTTGTTATTTACTTAGTTCAAGTGCAGTTTAGACCACCTGCTCAGAGCCAATAAACAAGGTGCAATGAAGAGTGTGACTCCTCCCATAAAAAATGGAAACCGTACGTGATTTAAGCGTTGATAACATTTCTTTAAGGTTGTGTCCTTGTACACTTTGGACTGCTTCCAGTGCCGAATGTTCTGAATGAGACTTCCACAGATCTAAAACCAGCAGCTCGCTCTGATCCAGATGTGCACCTGAAGAAGCTGAAGTGGGGATTTGAGATTTTCATGGCTGGATTCACTGAACTTTTTTCATATTCAGTATACAGTACTATATACTGTATATACTAAAGATTCAATTGAATTCAATTTTATTTATACACCGCCAACAATCACCTCAAGGAGCTTTATTTTGTAAGGTAGACCCTACAATAATACAGAGAAAAACCCAACAATCAGATGATCCCCTATGAGCAAGAACTTTGGCGACAGTGGGAAGGAAAAACTCCCTTTTAACAGGAAGAAACCTCCGGCAGAACCAGGCTCAGGGAGGCAATCTGCCAGCCGCAGACGGCTGCCGCCTTGGTGTAGTCACTACACCAAGGAGTACTGACTATACATATACTGCATGAAGTATATTAATTTTCCA
Source organism: Astatotilapia calliptera (assembly GCF_964374335.1). NCBI lineage: Eukaryota > Metazoa > Chordata > Actinopteri > Cichliformes > Cichlidae > Astatotilapia > Astatotilapia calliptera. The sequence continues at coordinate 13,467,105 of NC_137423.1, forward strand.
TCCCTTGTATTCTTTTTTTATTTCCTTCTGCATTCCAATTACAACCTTCCTGCTTGGCAGTGTTTGCATTTGGCCTGTTATTCAGACCAGCGATCATAATCCAGACTGATAATCCCAACAGAACGCCTGAAAGGTAAGAATCAAGCTGCGGCAGTCGTCAGATCAGAGTCCAGACTAAGAGGCTGTGATGGGCTGTGGTGCAACGTTCAGCGAGCTGTGAATGAATGAATGCAGGAAACCTTGATGAGCTGAAGCTGTGAAGAAGAGTGGGTCAATGTGTCCCCACAGTGATGTGAGAGACTGATGAAGTCACACAGGAAACCATCACTGCAACTTATTGTTGATAAAGGAGGATCTACAATCCGCTGAATCAAGGGGACGACTCTCGGGACTGAGAGTTCATTTATACAGGATGACATATTTGGTGTGACGATTGAGCTTATTGATCTACAGGATTTATAATTTAGATCCAAATTACATATATATATATATATATATATATATATATATATATATATATATATATATATATATATATATATATATATATATATATTAGGGGTGCAACGATACACAAAATTCACGGTTTGGTTCGGTTCGATACTTTGGTGTCACGGTTCGATATTTTTTCGATACAAAAAATGTTCATGCCTTTTTAATTTCTCATTTATTAAAATTATAAATATATATTTTAACTCAAAAGTACAGTTTTTAAATTTAACCCTAACCCTTGTGCGTGTTTTTTATTTTGACAGCGAATGCGCACCAGCAGACAACTTATGTGCAGCCCTGGTTATTTAGCTCGTCATACTGCAGCCACAGAAATTATTTTGTCCATGAAACCATAAAGCTGCACTTTCTTTTTGCCTTATAGTCTGATTTGTCATAACTTCTCCGTTTTGTGGTAAGCTTTTCTTTGGCTGTCACTTCTTCACCCTGACCTGTCTTATTTGGCTCAGCAGAACTAAAATATATATCCTGCTGCTTTTACACACGCACTCACATAAGCTCAGCGATTCTCTGCGCGATCAACCTCTCACATGTTTAAGCTTGCTGCGGGAGATTTCACTTGTCATGTTTGCATAGTAAGCTAACGATTAATAAGGAACTGGTGCACAAATTATCATCACTCACAGATCAGTGCTGTCGCTCTCTACACAGTTCGCACGATTGCAAAGTGAAAGCAAAAAAACAAGCGCAAATTCAAACGCGATTTCAATATGTCACATATTGACAGTGGCTCACCGATGCCAATGACATAATTACCCAGCTACATTTCTGAAAGAATGCAAAAGCATTGACATATATTTTCCTTCCTACAATAGCCCGACGGGCAGGGAAGAGATAGATTTTGGTAGCCCGACTGAAAAAATCGCTTGCCCCAGGACGTCGGGCTAGCGATATTGCAAGCCCTGTATCTGATTGAGGAATCACTCATCTTTGGAAAAGAGAGTCTATTACAGAGAAATGGCTCTTTCCAAAATAAAAGCTATACTATCCGCTTCTTCTGGGCTATATTCTCAGCAGCATAAGGAGAATCATGTGCTAACAGCTGTCTAAATGACTCGGCTAAAGTTAGTAGCATGCTTGTTGTTTTTGTCTTGGCACTAGGATGATGTCGGCGTAAATGTGCAGTCATATTCGTTGTGTTCCCACTAGTGCTTTCAGGTTAATCTCGTTGAAATGACCTTAACGCCACAACACAGCAAATCTCCGTTAACGAGCTACCGCCGATCGCCCCGTGCATGGGGCTAGACGGCCAACACGTTAACGAGCTAACTGCGCTAACACACTAGTTCCCACCCATGTAATTGAGCATTGCATGGCACATCCAACATACTGTTTTACTTTAGTCCATGACTCGCTTACCTTCAGGGTCATACGTCACATGAAAACCAAAATAATTCCAAACGCCAGATCTGAATGAGGGTGGGGGAGGTCCATGTTGCAAGGAGAGCTTAACTTCTGTCTTGCTAGCTTGCCCTGCGCTTTTCCTTCTGACTATGCTGTCTGTGTTGAGCGCTCAGTGGATCTGCGCTCGACAGTGCAGCCTAGGCGGAGTAGTCGAACGCAGATTCACTGAGCGCTCAACACAGACAGCATCGTCAGAGGGAAAGTTGATAAAATAAATTACAAATGTTGTATTGTTCGATACATATGCGTACCGAACCGAAAGCACTGTATCGAACGGTTCAATATCGATACGAATATCGTTGCACCCCTAATATATATATATATATATATATATATATATATATATATATATATATATATATATATATATATATATATACACACAGTGGGGCAAAAAAGTATTTAGTCAGCCACCGATTGTGCAAGTTCCCCCACTTAAAATGATGACAGAGGTCAGTAATTTGCACCAGAGGTACACTTCAACTGTGAGAGACAGAATGTGAAAAAAAAATCCATGAATTCACATGGTAGGATTTGTAAAGAATTTATTCGTAAATTAGGGTGTAAAATAAGTATTTGGTCACCTCAAACAAGGAAAATCTCTGGCTCTCACAGACCTGTAACGTCTTCTGTAAGACGCTTTTCTGTCCCCCACTCGTTACCTGTATGAATGGCACCTGTTTGAACTCATCATCTGTATAAAAGACACCTGTCCACAGCCTCAAACAGTCAGACTCCAAACTCCGCCATGGCCAAGACCAAAGAGCTGTCGAAGGACACCAGGAAAAGTATTTTAGACCTGCACCAGACTGGGAAGAGTGAATCTACAATAGGCAAGCAGCTTGGTGTGAAAAAATCAACTGTGGGAGCAATCATCAGAAAATGGAAGACATACAAGACCACTGATAATCTCCCTCGATCTGGGGCTCCATGCAAGATCTCATCCCGTGGGGTCAAAATGATCATGAGAACGGTGAGCAAAGATCCCAGAACCGCACGGGGGGACCTGGTGAATGACCTGCAGAGAGCTGGGACCAAAGTAACAAAGGTCACCATCAGTAACACACTACAACGGCAGGGAATCAAATCCCGCAGTGCCAGACGTGTTCCGCTGCTGAAGCCAGTGCATGTCCAGGCCCGTCTGAAGTTTGCCAGAGAGCACATGGATGATACAGCAGAGGATTGGGAGAATGTCATGTGGTCAGATGAAACCAAAGTAGAACTTTTTGGTATAAACTCAACTCGTCGTGTTTGGAGGAAGAAGAATACTGAGTTGCATCCCAAGAACACCATACCTACTGTGAAGCATGGGGGTGGAAACATCATGCTATGGGGCTGTTTTTCTGCCAAGGGGACAGGACGACTGATCTGTGTTAAGGACAAAATGAATGGGGCCATGTATCGTGAGATTTTGAGCCAAAACCTCCTTCCATCAGTGAGAACTTTGAAGATGAAACGAGGCTGGGTCTTCCAACATGACAATGATCCAAAACACACCGCCCGGGCAACAAAGGAGTGGCTCCGTAAGAAGCATTTGAAAGTCCTGGAGTGGCCTAGCCAGTCTCCAGACCTCAACCCCATAGAAAATCTGTGGCTGGAGTTGAAAGTCCGTGTTGCTCGGCGACAGCCCCAAAACGTCACTGCTCTCGAGAAGATCTGCATGGAGGAATGGGCCAAAGTACCAGCTACTGTTATTGCTAACAAAGGTTATGTTACAAAGTATTGAGTTGTATTTTTGTTATTGACCAAATACTTATTTTCCACCCTAATTTACGAATAAATTCTTTACAAATCCTACCATGTGGATTCATGGATTTTTTTTTCACATTCTGTCTCTCACAGTTGAAGTGTACCTCTGGTGCAAATTACTGACCTCTGTCATCATTTTAGGTGAGGGAACTTGCACAATCGGTGGCTGACTAAATACTTTTTTGCCCCACTGTATATATATATATATATATATAAGCAGATAACCTTATGAAGCCAAGAACAGACAACATACTGTAATTGTCTGCAGCCGTCCAAGGATACAGCGCAAGACGGGGTTTTTTCTGATTGGCAGGTCATGGCGCTCCACGGTTATTAAGGTTTCTGTATTTAGACAGCTGTTGGTGGTGAATGCTGTGTTGCTTCTGTGTCAGCCGCTCTGTCAAATGTGAGTCAAGAAGTCAAACACAGAAGGATGGTTTGTCCCTCGGGCTTGTTTCTGCTGAAATGATGAGATGCTCTTCTCTCTCTCTGATTGGTGGGACGTGTGCTTCAAAGCTCACAACTCTTTCATGTAGGCTTTGTTTCTTTGTGTCTTTAAGTTGAAAGGTTGTTTTTTTTTGTGTGTGTGTGTTACTTTTTTTACCCATAGATAGAACATTTTTACAGCTACAGACATGACACACAGAAAACTGCTGCAGTCATACAGTCTTCATACTGGAAACCTTTCACTCAAAACCACAAATGTCTACATTATTATTGCATATATGCAATAATAACATTTGTGGTTTATATACATATACATATGTGGTACTTATAAGTGCACATGAGAGGATCACCAAAGTCATGCTTACACACCACCAACACACACCAGGTCCGATCGGTCTATTGAGATAATTATGAACTTATTTCCCGAATGAATTAATGAATGTTTTTGCAAATGAACTGTGTAGTGGCATTGAGATTCTTAGAGGAAAACAGCTTGTAACAAGTAACAAAAAAGTCTAAATGCTCCAAACATTGAATGAAACCATAGTTTTGCACAGGACTTGGTGCATCGTTTATCTGTTTCTGGTTTTACAGACTTAAAATGAATGAGCTGTGTGTGTGTGTGTGTGTGTGTGTGTGTGTGTGTGTGTGTGTGTGTGTGTGTGTGTGTGTGTGTGTGTGTGTGTGTGTTAACATAAAAGCTGATTTGCATGGCTGTGTTTATGGCAGTGTGAGTATCTGTCACCCCAGCAAACACAGCCTGAACTATGAATGCTGTTTAACTGGCACAACAGCTAAATTCTGTGAGAAACACAGTTCGCAGAGGCTGGATGGCTTGTTCTGTACACGCACTGCTACCTCACTTAATGTCAAAGCTCTAGTTAGTGATTTGCATATCCAGATGTTGCACATTACAGCCTTTTCTCAGCCGGAATAAGATGCTCATGATGAACGATCATTCCCTCCGAGGAATAATTCACGTCAGCAAGTTGCAGCTTCTCAGACAGTTTGGGAGATTAAGCACTTTGGAGTCTGATTAAAATACAACTTTATTAAACAGAATGAAAGGATTAGGCTTGACATGAACTGGAAAACAGATATCACGGCTCAAGGATGAGTTCACATCGAAACATGGACATGAATCATAAAATGTGCATGTGTGAATAATTTTTTTATTAATTCATGACTTGAAGCCATTTTTCGATCTGAGAAACTCAAAGGACACAATGGCCAATGTGTCCAGAGTTTGGTAGCCTGCATAAGATAATAAACTGATGCAGGTCAGGTGCTTCTGTGAGCTTCCATTTTATTTTTGCAGCAGCACAGATTTCACAGTATCCAGCACTTGCTGGTTTAACCTCCTAGGACCTGTTGTCCACATATGTGGACATTACATTTTGGGTTATTTAGACCAAAATACTCAATCTTGCTCTACACTGCTACTGTTCTATCAAAATTTTAAATGAATATCCTCATATATGGCTCTTATTTTTCTTAAAAACAAAAATAAGGTTAAAAAAATCTGGTAATTCTTTGTTTTTACATTCATCGGGCCCAATATGCCCAAATATCAAAGAGAAATTAAAAATGCATGCCGTGGAAGAGTTCGGGTCTTAGGAGGTTATAGAAAAGAAAAGCAGTGAATCTCAGACTCTCTTAAATGGTCTGTTGAAGTGTGAGACAGCACAGCAGCCAGCAACCGAGGAAAGTTTCAAAAGCCAATTAGAGGTACCTGCGTGTCAGGCCAGATGTCTGTCAATGTGCAAAAACATAGAAAATCATAGAAAATGGTTACGCTGCTAGAGCAGAGTTTTGGTCATTGGACTCACCAACAGTCCACTAACAGTATGAAGATCACGATAAAAGGCGTTTTAAGAAGAACTCCAGGTTAGCAAAGAAAAAGAACATAGAAATTATTATTATTATTATTATTATTATTATTATTACCACAGTTTACAACCAAACCTCCTCAGTTACTGTCCTGACGCATGATCAATCATCCAAGTAAGTTCATCTGGACGTTTTTAGTGGGAGAAACATTTCATCACTCATCCAAGTGACTTCTTCACCTCTTCTTGTCATGATCCTCGGCCATGTTGGCCCAGCATGCTTAGTTTTCATGTATTTTGTTCTTTATTTATGCCCTGGTTTCTAGGTTGTTCTGTTAAGATGTTCCTTATTTGATTACCCCCTGTGTGCCCCTCTGTGTATCTGTGAGCCCTCGTTTCCCCTCCTTGTGTTTTATTCCATGTTTTCCCCCGCCCGTTATGTCGTGCTCTCTCTCCTCCTGTCTGAACCTCTGTGTACTTCCTGTTTTACTTTGACAGTCTCCCGTCAGTGTTGCGTTTACTCCTGCCATGTCTTGTTATGATTATCATTGTCACCTGTGTTCCCCGTGTGCTCCCACTTCCCTCGTTAACCCTATGTGTATTTATGGATGCATCTAAGGATTCAGCCAGTCAAATTGGTGTAGCAGTTGTGGTCCCAGAGTTCATGGTTAAAATAAGAAAAGGGATCACTGATAGACTGTCAGTATTCACTGGAGAACTGCTTGCAATTCTGTTGGCGGTTCAGTGGGTGGAAGATATGAGGCCATTAAAAGCTATTGTTTGTTCAGACTCAAGAGCATCATTGCTTAGTTTACAGGGTAGTCACTCAGATGCGAGAGCAGATATTCTAGCAGAAATTCGGCAAACACTGTTCAGGATAAACATGATGGGTCTTACAGTTGTATTTCTATGGAGTCCAGCCCATTATGGAATAATGGGGAATGAAATGGCAGACAGAGCGGTGAAGCAAGCCACAAAACATGGGACAGTTGACCTAGCTGTTAGTTTTGGTCAAGCTGAAGTGAAGAGTATCATACAGCAAGAAATGAGGGATAGATGGCAAAAGCAGTGGGAGGAGGAAAGGAGAGGATGGTGGTTGTATACAATACAAAAGGGGGTAGGAGAAATGAGGACCACTGGAAGGAGCAGGAGAGAGATGGTCATATCGAGATTGAGATTTGGACATACTGGGTTAAATGCTACATTATTCTTGATTGGGAAACATAATACGGGGAAATGTGCCTTCTGTGGAGACACAGAAACTATAGAGCATGTGATATTGCACTGTCAGAAATATCAGGTGGAGAAGAGACAATTATCCCAAAACCTTATTAATATGAAAATGAAATTGGATCTGGTTGACCTATTGCAAAAGGATTCTGGCAGTAAGAGTTACCAGGCTTTATTTCAGTTTTTTTTAAAGCGGGAAGAGTGTTTGAAAGGCTTTGAGGTTTTTTTTTGTTTGTTTGTTTGTTTTGTTGTTGTTGTTGTTGTTTTTTTGGGGGGGGGGGGGGCATCACTCCAGTCCACACTCCATACTAGTGGTGGCAGTAATGCACCAATCAGTTGTTTGCCAACCGCCAATAACATTTAAGAAGAAGAAGAAGTTCTGTGTCACATTCCCCTCATTCATGGCCGTGTGTTTCTCCGTGTAATATGTTATAGTTTCCAGTTTCGTTTGTATGGTTTTTCTCTCCAGCAATAAAGCTGTGTTTTGAGTTCATTCCTGCCTCCATGAGCTTGCGTTTGGGTCCTCATCCTGCCTGCACACAGCCACAACCATGACAAAAGAACGCGACCACGACATGGACCCAGCAGCTTACAATCCCTCTGCTGAGCTCCGGGCAGATTTAATTTACATGGTGGAGTATCATTGCCAAGAGTGGGTAGCCAGTTCCAGAATACCAGGAGTTGTTAGCCACTTGTTTACAGAGGATGGTTTCTGGACTCCCCTGGCTATTCGGCGCGCTACACCACCTCATTCAGGACTTCCTCGTCTCCACCGTACGTATCCCCCCGGAGCTGCCTCTCCAGTATGAAGAGTCGGATCGGAGGACATTCAGCCCGGTCCGCTGGAGGATTCGAAAACGGCGTTCACGCCGCCGTCGCTCCAGTACAGCTGAGCTGGCTGGGAAAGAGTGACTGTGCATCACACACTCAGCCCAAACGTTCTTTTTTTTTTTTTGCCTGTCCTGTTTGGCTCTTTTGCCATCAGAATTGTTGTCTAAAGGCAAAGAAAGATGCCCAACGGATTTACTTTACCAAATTGACCATCCCAGCCACTTTGTGTTTGGACTCTAGAGACGCTACACAGCGAGGCACCTCAGTGTCAGATTATTCACCAGTTCCTCTCGTTAGTGATCTTTGTGTTTTTGAGCCCTCAGATTCTGGTAATAAAAAAGTATTTCCTCTGAGTTAGCCAATATGGATGTTTCCACAGAAGAGTAAGCTGAACAAAGGACCGTAATTCCACACCAGACCCACCTACATACTCAACGACCACCACCACCCTCTCCAATCCAGACTCAACGACCTCCACCACACCTCTCACCCCCCTTTCCTCTTCCCTGAAACTCAGAATACACACTGAGGATGTGAGCCGACTATTCCAGAAACAGAAACCCAGGAAAGCCCCCGGACCAGACGGCGTCTCACCCTCCTGCCTCAAAACCTGTGCTGAACAGCTGGCTCCCATCTTTACTCGCATCTTCAACAGATCCCTGGAGCTGTGTGAAGTTCCCTCCTGCTTCAAACGCTCCACCATCATCCCTGTTCCCAAGAAACCCACCATCACAGGACTGAATAACTACAGACCTGTCGCCTTGACGTCTGTGGTCATGAAATCCTTCAAACGACTGGTGTTAGCCCATCTGAAAGACATTACAGGCCACCAGCTGGACCCTCTGCAGTTTGCCTACCGGGCAAATAGGTCGGTGGATGATGCAGTGAACATGGGGCTGCATTACATCCTGCAACACCTTGACCGCCCGGGAACTTATGCCAGGGTCCTGTTTGTGGACTTTAGTTCGGCTTTTAACACCATTGTGCCTTCTTTCCTCCAAACCCTCCCAGCTCAGCGTGTCACCAGCTACCTGTCAGTGGATCACCAGCTTCCTGACAGACAGAAAGCAACAAGTGAGGTTGGGGGAGATCACCTCTGAAACTCGGTCCCTCAGTATTGGTGCCCCTCAAGGATGTGTCCTCTCACCACTACTGTTCTCCCTCTACACTAACGACTGCACCTCCAAGAACTCGGCTGTCAAACTCCTAAAGTTTGCAGATGACACCACTGTCATTGGCCTCATTCAAGATGGTGATGAGTCTGCATACCGGCAAGAAGTTGAGCGGCTGGTACTCTGGTGCAGTCAGCACAATCTGGAGCTGAACACTCTTAAGACTGTAGAGATGACAATGGACTTCAGGAGACATCCCTCAACTCTGCTCCCCTTCACCATATCAGACAGCCCTGTGTCAACTGTGAAGACCTTCAAGTTCCTGGGTACAACCATCTCCCAGGACCTGAAGTGGGAGACCAACATCAACTCCACCCTCAAAAAGACCCAGCAGAGGATGTACTTCCTGAGACAACTGGGGAAGTACAGTCTTCCACAGGAGCTGCTGATCCAGTTCTACACTGCGGTCATTGAGTCTGTCCTGTGCTCCTCCATCACAGTCTGGTATGGAGCAGCCACTAAACAGGACAGGAGCAGACTGCAGCAGACTGTACGGGCAGCAGAAAGGATCATCGGCACCCCCCTGCCCTCCATCCAGGATCTGTACCTTTCAAGAACCAGGAAACGGGCAGTGAAAATCATCATAGACCCCTCACACCCTGCACACAGACTTTTTGATCTGCTGCCCTCTGGCAGATGGTACAGAAGCCTGCAGACCAGGACCACCCGACACAGGAACAGTTTCTTTCCCCTCGCCATCTCCCTTCTTAACAGTTAACCTGTCACACTGCCAGACTGCAACTGCACCTTATGTACATTTTGTAGTATTCATTCCACCTCATTCATTTCTGTATTTTATGTATATAAGTTTAGATTCGTTATTTATAGTTGGTTTACACAGCTTTGTGTATGTATGTGTAATGTGTATATATAGACACGTGTGTGTGTGTGTGTGTGTGTGTGTGTGTGTGTGTGTGTGTGTGTGTGTGTGTGTGTGTGTGTGTGTGTGATTTTCATTGCTGTGCTTGAGAGCCACCATCTACCGGAACCAAATTCCCTGTATGTGTCTGCACATATACTTGGCCAATAAACACGATTCTGATTCTGATACTGTTACCAGCATTGTAGCCCCGCAGAACTGTTTTACTCAGCTTGTAGATTCTGAGGTTTCCCAGTCTGAGCTCAGCCACACACCACTAGCATCGTCAGCTCAAGATGTAACAGTGCATGCTGAGGAGCACAAACCCCCTGAAAGGACCTTCTATGTTCCAGCCTATTTTGTCTTTTGACGTTTCTGATATTTCCCAGCCAACTCCTCAACCAGCCATTGCTCTCTCAGCTTCTCAAATAGTTACTGAGAATGAGACCTGTGTTGCTGAGCAAGCCAATTTAACGTCTACTCCTAGTGTTCTGCATGAGCCAGGTGACACAGAGACTATTAGCCATTCCTCTGCTATGAACAGTTTAATCTTTAAACCAGCTCCTGTACCTGTGACTCCCAGTATTGCTCTGTCAGTTTCTCAGGCTGTGGTTTTTTTCTGTGCCACAACTTGAAAGAGTTAACTTGGACGCTACCTGTGTACACTCCCCTTCGACCGTGCCTGCTAAGCATGAGACTGTTTCTGTTTTTCCTCGTGGACTCCTTGAAACTGTGCATTCAATGCCTGCTAAGGTTAAGAGTTGCAAGGTTTTGTCTGCTATACGTAAACTGGCAAAGGAATTTGGTTTGAGCACTGCAGAGCTGGTTGCACAGGTTAACTTTTTTGTTCCCCGGTCATGTCAGTTAAACTCTGTGTGCCAATGCCTTTCAGCCAAGTTTCACGGACTCTGGGTCTACGTCTCGGGCTACATCTTGTACGACTGTGTGTAGTGTTGCTTCACACCCAGGTTATCCAGACACTGCTTGTGTGAATTCTCCAGTACCTGTGACTGCTCCTGAACTCACTCTTCCAAAGACTGCTAACTGTAACCTAGACAGCGTAAGAACAAAAAAGTTGCTAAAACCAGCCAGCCATAAGTCTCTGATTGCTAGTACTGTGTTCGGCACCATCAACCTAGTTTACCCTGTGTCAGTTACTGTTCCTGCGCTTCGCTCTCCACCTCCAGTTCCTGTACCCAGCGTGGGCCCAGCTTTCCCTTGCACCCGTATCAGTTCCTTGGGTGAGGGTGGCTGAGAACCAGCTGGTCCCTGCTTCTGTCTCCAGCCTGGCAGAGGCTCCGTTCATCCCTGCACCCGTACCTGCTCCACGGGTGGGGTTGATGGACACCCAGCTGTTGCCTGCGCCTGTTCCAGTTCCCCGGGTGAGGTCAACTGTGACCCTGCCAACTCCTGCACCTGTCTCAGTTCCTCGGGTGGGAGCAGCAGAAGTCCAGCTAGCTCCTGCACCTACACCGGCTCCCAGGGTAAGGGCAGCCAGAGACCAGCTCGTCCCTGCACCCGTGTCTGTTCCTCGGGTGGGGATGGCTGGTGTTCGGCCAGGCCCAGCACCCGTTCCTGTTCCCCGGAGGAGAGCAGCCAAGAGTCAGACACCAGCCCAGTTAATAGCTCAGCAACCCATTCAGACACTGCCAACCTCAGCTGGAAGCCTTTGTGAGCTTTCTCCGCCAGCTGAGGACTGCGTGGTGCTGACAAACTTTTGGACAGACTGTTTGCCTTCCACGCGGCCGGCCTCCGGACCTGCTCTGCCGCTGCTACCACTTTTCACGTGGCTGGCCCCTGGAATAGCTGAACTGAACTTTTGTGCTGTCGCCCCCCGGGTCGACCTTCTGTTCTCTATGGACACTGCTTCCCTGGACTCCAGCATCTTTTGTTTTGAACTGTTTTTGTAGGTTTCTGGGCTCGGTTTTGGTCTCATGCTCCTTGTGTTTTATATTGTTTTGTACTTGCATATTAAAGATTAAAAAAAAAAAAATTGACCTCACAGGCCATTGGTCATTTAGTGGTGCTAGTTTCAGTCATTGTGCAAATGTATAGTTTATAAGGTTGGAAACCTGCAGTCAGCTGAGAGTGAAGAAGTGACCTGGATGACTGAAAATGTCCAGATGAACAGAATCAACTTTTGGGGCTACTCAGTTACTAAAGATGTTCATATATAATATGTGAGCAGTAAACCTGTTGATACAGTTACATCACACTCACAGAAACTGGAGTTAAAACTGCAGTCTAATTTGACAAGGTTTTCTTTTTTGGTATTCATATATTTATGAATAAAGACATTACAGAGAGACGTTACCCCTCACCCCTGAGTTAACAGGAAGAGAACTCCAGTTCTGGGAGGGAGGGCCAGCAATCTCCCACATGAGAGAGAGGAGAAGAAGAAGAGTTTATGAAATGTTGCACAGTGATAAAATCTCTATTTCACACTTTTGTAACTTTAATTTCTGCAACACCAACAGTTTAAAAAAAATTCTTACTTGGACTATGACCAATCCGTCTCCTGCTGCAGTTTCACTGAAGTATCCAAACAGAATGAGTAAGAATGAGTTATGCAAACTTTTATTATTTTATTTTTACAAAGAAGAGTTTTGCAGCATTCTGGATAAAATAACAAAGGAATAAGGATATAACAAATTACTTCATCAACTGAGCCAACAGTTTTTTCAGAATCAGAAAGACTTTATTTATCCCCAAGGGGCAATTAAGATACAACAGAGCAGCATGACATTGAAGATAAGGACAGGGCATAAACAGGCAATAAGAGTGAGATAATAAATACAAAGAATATACCGTATATACACAGTTTTAAAATTAAAGTGTATATTTTAAAAATACTATTAACATTTTTTTTGTTTGTTTTGCTTTTGATTAGATAGAAATGAAACGAGGCTACAAGAATTCCACATCCAAGGTCAGACTGTAAAAAGCATCAGAGAAATCCCAAACAACAAATCAAAAAAACTATTAAGATGAACAAAAAGGGGGAAGTAGTAAACAAATTAGCGCATCTTTTCTTTATGATTAATTTTGTGCCAGATAGAAATGGTTTCATTTGAGAGACAGCTAACCGGAATGTCGGTGAAAGGAAAGTAAAACTGCTGTAAACGAAGTGGCAGAGAGAGATGATGATTTGTCTGGAAATAACCTTTCTGTGCCTTCTCTTCATAATTGATGCAGGTAACTCAGGTCAAAGATTATTACTTCTTCATCTTCCCCATGCTAATTATATTTCAGCAGGAGAATGTGAAACATTTCCAGTCTCAGTCTGATGTTTCCGTTAGTGTGAAACAAAGGAATCTGCTTTTGTTATTAAAGATTTGTGCTCAGATGAGATTCAAGTACCAGTTAAGAATTCATTCAAACATACCTGAAAGCTAGGAGCATGAGAAAAAAAACAGCTGCTAGCACAGACAACAAGGTCAATGATGTTTTATTCTTCATCCATTTTGAATTAATCGGTAGTCAAGGATACTCTTAAAAATGTGTTATAGCCTTGTCTAACTAAGATGAGGCTATAACAAAGCAGGCACTGACAAACATGCTCGTTCAGTGGGGTGTTTATTGTTTCCAGACTAAAACGCAGCCCCAGGTTTAATCTGTTTCAGTGGCCATAAAATGCCAGAGAAAAAGTAGAAGCAGTTATAGGTTTAAAATGAAAACGTAATGCAGGGTTAGACTCTCAGCATTGATCTCTCTTTAAACGAGGCCACCGATGTCCTGCTGTATGTTTATGCTAGTGCAGCTAGCTGGTTTCTCCCAAATATTCATTCCATGCTTTGTATTCCATTAGATGGCATAAATACTCATTAAATGCACTGAGCTGCAACCAGAGTCTCCTTACTCTTTCAGATTAATTCTTTTCCCCTGCACTGCATAAGCATGTTTGCCCTTGACTCAGTCAGTTTGCACAGCCCATGAATGAGAATGGCTGCCCATTGGTATGCATGAGAGCAAAGGTGAGAACTGAGCCAGCAGCCAGCAACACACAGGCCATTATATTCAAACACCATGGGGCTAAACTGTCAAACGCTATTGTCACTCTGATACTCCATCTCACACACTCACTCGCCCTCTCTCTCACTCTCTTTCTAACACACACAAACACACACACACACAATCCAATCTCTGTGTGTCTCCTTCAAGTTGATTCTTTTACTGGGCCAGTCACCTTTTAATACAGATAAGCACACAGGTTCACACCTGCACACACATCAGCACCATGCGCAGCCCGTCCTCATTTTCTCCTCCCGGACACACAACATGTCCTTTGGTGGTGCCCTGGTTTCATTCTTGATCAGGACCGCTTGGCACATTTTGTCACACTGGCCACCATCAAATTAATCTTTTCCAAAAGAACCAAGTGCTTCCAAACAGACAAACTGCTCTCACCTGGTCGCTATTGTTGCTGCAGTCCTGCAGATCAGACTGTTTCTCTTGGTGTCCAGCACTGTTTCAACTGGAGCTTTGGGGCACCACGGATCTCTGCAAAGTATTTAAAAAATGTTACACTAAGTTTATCTGTGGGTGAAGTCGCGGACGTGGTTAAACTATGGCACAGCGGCGGGGCCCCTGTGGTGGATGAGATTTCCTGAAGCCTCTGAATGTTGTAGGGCTGTCCTGGCTGACATGTCTCTGCAATCTTGCATTGCGGTGCCTATGGACTGGCAGACTGGGATGGTGGTTCCCCTGTTCAAGAAGGGTGTGCTCCAACTACAGAGCGATCACAGTCTTCATCCTATCTGAGAAAGTTTATGCCAGGGTGCTGGAAAAGAGTTTCAGGAAGGACAAAGTGGGTTTTGACCTGGTTGTGGAATGCTGGACGATCACTTTATCCTCTCAAGGATATTCGAATGTGTGTGGGAGTTTCCCCAAACAGTCTACATGTGTTTTGTGGACTTGGAAAAAGCAATCAAACGCTCAAGCTTCAGAAATATGGGGTGTCTGGCTAGTTGTTACAGGCCATTCAGTCCCTGTAAAATCGTAGTGAGAGTTTGGTTTGTATTGCTGTGTTGAGTTCATCAGGTGGTAACCTCCAGCTTGCAGGTTTGCAAGAATGAGAATGGGAATTAGCACCTCTGAGTCCGAAACCATGGTTCTCAGCCAGAAACAGGTGGAAAGGCCATTCCGGGTCAGGGATAATGTGCTGGTCCAATTGTTAGTAATTTCAAGTCCCTCTGAGTTTTGTTCTCAATTGAGGGGAGAGTAGATGTCCCTATCCTCACCTATGGTCATGAGCTCTGGGTGGAGACCAAAAGAATGAGGTTGTGATTGCAAGTGGCAGAAATAAGTTTCCTTCAAAGAGTCTCTGGAATCTCTCTTAGAAATGGGCTGAGGGACTTGGAGTAGAGCCGCTGCTGGTCCGATCTGACTAGGATGCCTCCTGGATGTCTCATAGGTGAGGTATCCTGGGAATATCCTAGCAGAAGGAGGAGGCCCCAGAGCAGACCCAGGATTCGTTGGAGAGATTATATTTCTCGGCTTGTTCGGGAACGTTTCGGTCTCCCCCTCGATGAGCTAGAGCAGGTGCCGAGGGTGAGGGAAGTCTGGGCCTCTTTGCTCAGACTGCTGGCCCCGTAAGCCGAACCCAGATAAGCAGCAGAAAACGGACGGATGGAATATTAATGGAAGTTTAACTAGATAAATACAGAACATATGGAATCTGAAGAGAAGGGCAGATTTTTTCTCTGTGGAGAGATTTAAAAAAAGGAAACACCTTTGAAAAGTTCAATCTTGATACCGTTAGCTACCATATGACAATCTTATCAAATTTTATAATATATCTACATATCTTAAACACTAACCTAAACAGAATAAGGGTTTAAATCATAGTGAGAGCTATGAACTGCATATTTGTTCCTAGCTGATTTGCAGCAGCCAAACTCACAACACAGACACAGTTGAGAGAGATGTCCAAAATACTTAAACATTTGTTTCTATCATGTTCTGTGCAATGTAGGGTTCATTGATAAATGTCTGCCAATTTCTCCCAGAAAAAAGAGCTCTTCAGTGTGCAGCTGGCTGAAGATGTGTATATATTTGATTTACTGTGTACAGTTTATTTCATATATTGTAAACATTGGTATCTCAAACTTGTTTCATCAAACTGATTGACTTCTGGGAAACCTTGAGGTTATGTCCAAGGCAATGCTGGCAACAGTTTCCCCATTCATCATGCTTGTGGCACTGCTTTTCATTTGATACACTTTATACCACACAGGGTCCATGCAGGGGCGATGGAGTTATTGTTTGCCTTGTATTTTAATTTATTCTTCTTTGCATTGATTTTTTTCTTAAAGGAGTTTTCAATGCAGAGGTACAGTTAGGCTTCACCTTCATGAATATACACAGGTTTCTGTTCACTTTGCTTCTGTTTTCTGACCAGTGGCTTCAAAGTCAAATGAAAGTGCATCTTTGTGATATTTATCATTCAAACCAAGAATCCCATGCTTTCCCAGATATTGAATTTCAAAGCACAAAACCACCTGCAGCCAAAGAAACCCTGATATGATGAAATAAGAATCAAGAGGTAAAGTTGATCAGATATACACATAACAGTGTTGGTTGAAACCACACACATGTGCGCGCGCACACACACACACGTTGACGGTAATAACAAGATTATGAATGTCAATAGTAAATATTGTGTAGTATGAGTTGAGTATGAAGTCACTGAATGTCTGACAGATCAGACAAAAATGAACTTTAAATTAATGTGAAAAATCCTGACACAGGTATGTGTCCACTGCCAGATGGATGGATGGAGGTATCGCTGTTAGCAGGGTGGCAGGCTGCCACAGAATCACAGATGGCGGTGGAGGTCATCCCTCTGTACCGTCTGCTTTTCATGCTCATGAACACAGGTAGCCGTGTCACACACGCACAGACACACACATTAGCTAATTGCTAAAAGAATACAAACACTACCATATGTACAATATGTTCTGTAAATGCAGATATATTTTATGACTTCACACATATTTATTGTCATGTGTCCCTTGTGTGGTTATAAAGAGTGAAAAGAGACAGCCTGCAGTCTGTTTGGGTAAAACAGCACAAACACCTCCACAGGATTTAGGATGAACAGCTGTAAGTGAAACCTGTACAAGAGCTCTGAGGGAATAATAGCAGGTTATTGAAACAGGATTACATTTCTACGGAGAATAAAAACAAGGGAATAAATATAGGCCTCACATTGTGTCTGGCCTTTGTTTGAGTTCTGCTGATTCTGATGATGTGCATGAAAGTTCAGTCTGCAGAAGATGAATCTCACCTCAAATGTAAGGTTCAGAGTAATTTGCTGGTTCATAGTGTTGGCATTAAGTCAGACATGAATCTGGTAAGAGTTGGACTCTGCCAGGGATGCAGAGTTTCTAGGTATAACCATGTGATGGAGGGATCACATTTCTGCTCTTGTAAATGATCTTCTAGCCTCAGCGTGCAGTGACCTCCAGCGTGGACTGGGGCAGTCTGCAGCAGAGAGTCAGGAGCTGGGAATGAGAATTAGCATCTCCAAGCCAGAAGAATAGTTCAGGGATGAGTTACTGCCCTGAATATTTCTCAAGTGAGAGGAAAGTGGAGCTGGAGATTGACAAACCCTCTGCAGTTATACAGATCCTGTAAAGGTCTACTATAGGAAAGAAATAGCTAAACGTGAACGCAAAACTGTAGATTTACCATCCATCTACCTTCCTACTCTCAGCTATGGCCATGTGATCTGTGAAGTGACCAAAAGAATCACATCACAGTCACAAGCAAGAAAAATTTGATTTGTCTGCGATTCGGTGGTTGCACTCTCCCTTAGAGATAAGGTGAGGAGTTCAGTCACTCAAAAGAGGCTCAGTGTGGAGCCTCCTTGACATTGAAAGCAGTCGTGGTTTGGGAATGTCCTGCCAAAAGAAGGGCCCAGAGCAGACCTGGCCTGGGAATGTGTTCCCAAGGATGAGCTGGAGAGGGAGTCTTTACTGAGACAAAGCCAGACCAGGCAGTGTAGGAAGCTGTTAAGAACAACAACTGTGGAGTTCCCATAAGCTGTTTGTTAAATTTACAATACGTTTATTATTGTAAACCAAATTGAACTGACTTAAAAAGCCTTTAGATCAATAGATTTTAAAAGGAATCATCTGTATTTTTCTTGTTTTATTCCTAATGGGAAGCAATGACCAGTCCTAGTCAGAGCTTCTTGGAGTCACTTTTAACCAACAACCAATGACCTCCAACATGGGCGTCTCAGGCTATGTTACATCACCACAGAGCTCCCTGTATCCAAACTGCCTGCAGACTAAACAGACTGCTTTTCAAGCACTGTCTGAAGTGAGCATTTTCACATTTTATCACAATTAAAGTCCCTCACAACCCACAGTGACAGCTCCATGCTGTGTAAAGACCTATTTTCAAGCTTGTTGCCAGTGAATCAGCAGGTGTGCATGTTGCATGTGAACACTTCAATGACACTGACAACAATTAAGCTATTAGAGAGATAAAAGAGTGTTTAGACCAACTCCTTAGTCCTGTTTCTGCAAACATTAGTGAGAGAAGTGGCTGTAGGATATGAATGAATGAATGGGTAGATTTGTGGATAAATGGTTGAAAAATAATGTTTTGTATTATCATTTTTAAAAAAAATATTAACATAATTTACTCATTACTTTTGTTTCATGACTATTTTTTTCTTAACAATAAGTAATTTCCTTCTGTATTACTTTCAGATTTGCACCAATTTTGCTCGGTGATCCAAAGTAATCAGCTTTTTCCCCCATCACAGTCACAAACAGAATGTGCTGTCTTTGGCTGACATGGATTTCAGAAATTGAAAAAGAAATTATTTCATTATTTGATTCACTTCTTTTTCCATCTCACACACTTAATGTGATCTGCATTTTATTCAGCAGCGGTCAGATGTTGGTCTGAGGGGCTGATGCTGTAGGAAAACAGGATGGAGAGTAGATTTTGAGATGTTGAGTGACCGGTGACCTGAAAGAAGCACACCTGAACTCGGAGTGCGTGAAATACTATCTCTGAATGGCACCTCAGTGATTTGTGTCAGCTGTGTGTGTAAAGGTGGTTTTGGGTCATTCCACAGGAAAAAAAAATGAAAACAAATCTGAAAAAAAGTTCCAGGTTGACTCCCTCATGCTCAGCTGTTTTTTTTTCTCTGAGTAACAAAATGCAGCAGGGGTAGCCCAGTATTTGTCAGAAATGAAATTTTCATCATTTCATTAAAAGAAGTTATCAAGTGTGAAAAAAAAACACCTTTAAGATCTCCTTTTTATATAAATCACAAGCTGAAGCCACGAGGTCATTTTTGTTCAGCACTGACTGAAGCACTGACTCATATAAACGAATGAAAGGGGCTGGAAAGCCAAAGTGGAACAACTATGAATATTAAAGCCAGCCCTGAATTCCATCCATAGGCGTGAATTAGCCTTCACAGGCATCTCTAACCCTACCTGCCATATATTTGTATCTGAGTGGTCCATTTATGTGGAGAAGAAATGGAAGAGAGATGTTTAGTCACTGGAAGCTTGACCAAGGTCAATGTCAGGTTTACTTATATAGCACATTACCAACAGTGCTTAACAATGTAAAATGCCACTAAAATAAATAAAATGCACAACAGTGATTCAGTAAAATATTGCAAAACAAACAAATAAAGTCAATAAAAACAACTAGAACAACAACAACAACTAAGGCTGTTAAAACCAAAATGTTTAGTTCAATCTGTGTTAAAAGCCAGACCATAAAAACATGTCTTTTAGTAACGATTTAAAATGTTCGAGCACTGTAGAGAGGCCAACATTCTGCTTCAGTTTAGTGCCAGGCAGCAGACGAGCACCTGCATTTTGGACCAGATGGAGACGATAAAGAGAGGCCTGGTCCAAACTAAAGTACCGAGAATTGCAGTAGTCCAGTCTGCAAGTAATGAACACATGAATAACACGTTCAAAGACATCACCAGGAAGGTATGGCTTTACCTTGGCTCGCTCTCGTAAATGAATAGATCCCAGTGGCAACATATACAGTGTAAACAAGGCACGACCCAAAATAGAGCCTTGACCATAATTAAGAGAGGCCCAAATGACAAATTCTCTGTTCTTCTAAATACAACTTCTGCAGAAAGAAAATATGAAAAATAACAAATTTATTTGAACATTGCTGCACATTTTATTTAAAAAAAGTCCAAAGCTCATGCAAATGAAAAGTTTAACCAAACTCAGACACATATTTCTAAAACAAGTATTTCTTCTCAGTCCATCTTATGTGTGATTGATGTTTGGTGGTTTCTATCAACGATCATAAAAATGGGGCACTTCTAATGGCTAAATATAAAATTTCTAGTGTTTTTAACTAACAGTGAAAAGTTTTTCTATTCAGATGTAAAAACATGAAATGTAAAAACGTGAGTTACTTCAGATAAAACGTTATATGAAAATTGTGTTGAGGGTTTATGGCTGAACAGAGGAAAAAGATTTGGATAATTTAAATGGAGCATTACTGTGGAGATGTGGAAGCATCACAGTAACAGGCAGTTGTTTTTTATCCATCATTTCTTGACACAGCGGGGGGGTTGGACACATGCCGAGTGCGACTGGGAGGAGACGTAAAAGGTTCTGTGTGCTCTGGGCTCAACAAAAAGTGAAATTTTACACATGAGTAAGATGATTAATGCAACCTTTCATCAACAAATGCTTTTAAAGAGCAAAGCATCTTCTTAGCCTTTCTCCCTGAACCCTGAAAATTGCTGGGACTCCACATTTCCTCTAAAGTGGAAGATCTCAGACTTCCTGCAGTGTCTCTCTGGCTCTAAAGAACCACTTACTGATATTTCTAAAACTGATCTGTTATGTTGTGGCAGGGATTCGTCCACCAGGGGGCAACAGTTGTTGGAGAGTTTTCAGTCTGTGGGGCGCATGCCCCGGCCCTCTTAATACTGTGAGTTAAACATGGTCTCCGTGGTTCCTTAGTCATAGGATATTACATATGGCGACGAGGGTAAAAGCCAGGTGTTGCTGTGAAGTTACGCCGTGATAAGTGACTTATGAAGTGAGGTTGGCAAGTGGTACAGCGCTACCATCTGTTGGAAGCGGAGCGTAACCCTTGGTGTGGAATAATGGTTACCACAGTGGGCTCGGTGGCACCGTTCGACAGCGAGCTGCAATCCTGGGAGGAATATTGTGAGATTTTGGATTACTTCTTTTGTGGCAATGATATTAAGGAGGGGGAGAAGAAGCAAGTGGTACTGTTGAGCTGTGTGGGCGCACAGACCTATGCCCTGATTAGGAACCTACTCAGTCCGGTCAAGCCAGGGGATTGTTCTTATGCTGAGTTGGTGGGATTGTTGAACAATCATTTTCACCCTAAGCCGAGTGAAATTGTGCAGCGGTGGAAGTTTAACACACGGAATAGAAGGCCGGAGGAAAGTGTGGGCGATTATGTAGTGGAGCTGAGGAAGCTCGCACAGGACTGTAACTTTGGAGATTCCCTGACGGTGATGCTGCGGGATAGTTTAGTATGTGGAATAAGCGACGACAGGATACAGCGCAGATTGTTAGCAGAGGATTCACTAACATTTGTAAAGGCGCGGAAGTTTGCTCAAGCAATGGAGGCTGCTAACAGAGACATTGTGGACTTGAAGAGCATGACGGAACAGTCGCGATTCACTAAAGAATTGGGAGCGGTGAACAAGATGGAGGACAGCAGCTCGACGTCACAACAGGTTGTCAGGAAGTGCTACAGATGTGGAGGACTAAATCATGTGGCCAAGGACTGCAGATTTGTTTCAGAAAAATGCCACAACTGTGGAAAGGTGGGACACATAAAAAGGGTCTGCCGAATGAAAATGGAACAAAAAGGAGGGCGTGGCAGACAAGGAAAACGAGCCCATTTCTTAGAAGAGGAGAATGTGGAGAGTGAGGAGGAAGGAGCTGAAATGCACCACATAAAGGCAAGTAGTGTGACTATGTATAATGTGCATGAGGAGATTAGCATTCCAAGGGAGGAACCCATCAGACAGAAGCTAAAAGTAAATGGACAGAATGTGACATTTGAAGTAGACACAGGCTGTGGCTACACTATCATGTCGAAGGAGTCATTTAAAAAACCTTTTGAAGGCAGTAATGCACCCAAAGTAAGCAAGTGTGGAATCAAACTGAGAACATATGGAGGCCACAAGGTACCCGTGTGGGGAGCAGTCCAAGTGCAGGTGGAATTCAGAAACAGTAAAAGAAAACTGGATGTGCTGGTGGTTGAAGGGGCTGGAACTAGTTTGATGGGTTGGGGATGGATTAAGGCCCTCCAATTAGACTGGCAACCTGTACATAAGATAGAAGGCAGAGATGATGCCTTACAGCGGATACTGGCCAGACATGAAACAGTGTTTAAGGACGATTTGGGAACGCTGAAGGGGTTTGCAGCAAAGATGCATGTAACCGGTGATGCCAAACCATGCTTCTATAAGCCCCGATCAGTTCCGTTTGCTATGAAAAAGAAAGTGGAGCAGGAACAATACCCCATTCCAAGAATGGAGGACATGATAGCGGGGCTGGTGGGAGGAGAAAAATACACCAAGTTAGATATGAGTCACGTATATCAACAGGTTGTACTTGATGCTGCAGCGCTTGGAGGAGGTGGGCCTGCGCTTAAAAAGGAGCGAATGTCAATTCATGGAGAAGGAAGTGACATTTTTAGGACATTGGGTGGATAAGACCGGTTTACATCCAGTGCCAGCAAAAGTGAAAGCAGTGCAGGAGGCGCCGCCCCCAAAGTCAGTGACAGAGCTCAAAGCTTATTTGGGGTTGTTGAACTTCTATAATAAGTTCTTGCCAAACTTGTCCACACTGTTGGCCCCACTGCACAAGCTTCTGAGAAAGGGGAACCATGGTGTGGGGGACCAGCACAGGAGAAGGTTTTCTGCAAATCAAAGGAACTGTTGCAGTCAAGCAGTCTATTGGTACACTTTTATGAGCAAAAAGATTTAATTCTTTCTTGCTTCCCCATATGGAGTGGGAGCAGTGCTAGCTCACCGCATGCCAGATGGTCAGGAAAAACCCATTGGGTTTGCATCACGTACCCTGAATGCAGCAGAAAAGAACTACTCACAGCTGGATAAAGAAGGATTAGCTGTAATATTTGGTGTACAGTATTTTCATAAGTACCTGTACGGCAGGAAGTTCATGATTATCACGGATCATAAGCCATTGATAAGTTTGTTCCATGAGTTGAAGGCCGTCCCTCAAATGGCGTCACAGAGGATCATGCGATGGGCGGTGTTATTAAGAGCCTATGAGTATGTCATTAAATACAGAGAAGGCAAAAATAACAGTAATGCTGATGGTCTGAGTCATCTCCCTCTTCCAGAGAACCTCCCTAAAGAGGTGGCAGCTCAGGAACAGGTGTTGATGGTAGATCAGGACCAGGAGGGCGTGATGACATCTGAACAGCTGCAAAGATGGACAACCAAAGATCCCATACTCTCCAGAGTGCGTGAGTATGCTTTGAGAGGATGGCCCACTATGCAGCATCCTAATTTTCAGCCCTACAGACAGAGACAACAGGAGCTGAGTGTGCAGGATGGATGTGTGCTGTGGGGGGCAAAGGTGGTGATCGAGGTCGATGCCCCCTTTTGGAACAGCTACATCAGTCACACCCAGGAATGAGCCGCATGAAGGGCCTGGCCAGAAGCTACATGTGGTGGCCGCATATGGAGAATGACATTGAAGACAAGGTGAGGTCCTGCAGTACATGTCAAGAACATAGACACAGGCCACAAGAGGCACCGCTACACCCCTGGGAGTGGCCAGAAAAGCCCTGGAGAAGGATACATATCGATTATGCTGGCCCGTTTTTGGGTAAAATGTTCTTAGTAATAGTCGACGCCCACTCCAAATGATTAGATGTGTATCCAGTTCCATCCGCTACAGCAGCTGCAACCATAGATTGCCTGAGAAACTGTTTCAGCACACACGGCCTTCCTGAGATGGTGGTCTCAGACAATGCCCAGTGTTTTGTAAGTGCACAAACTAAAGAGTTCATGGCAAAGAATGGAATCACTCACGTCACCTCCGCTCCATATCACCCAGCATCCAATGGGTTAGCAGAAAGAGCAGTGCAAACGTTCAAAGAACTCATGAAAAAGAGTACTGGAGACACACAACCAAGTTAAACAGGGCTCTATTTAGTTATCGAATCACACCACAGTCCACAACAGGGAAGTCTCCCGCTGAGTTGATGATGGACTGGAAGTTGAGGTGTACTCTTGATCTCATACACCCTGACTTGAAACAGAAAGTGACAGCAAAACAAGATAGCCAAAGACTGTATCATGAGAGACATGCCAAGGAGCGCATGTTTGTTATTGGAGACACAGTCTATACCAGAAACTATGGCAGAGGACCCAAATGGTTACCAGGACTTATACAGGAGATGACAGGGCCTGTTTCCTACTTGGTGATGCTGGGCAATGGGACAGTGGTGAGGCGTTACATAGATCAGCTGTTTGCCCGCCTGGAGCCGTGCCTGGCAGCAGGAATGCCTGAAGGCCACCCGGGCGAGCCCCCAAAGGCAGCCCCAAACATCAGCGCTGAGACAGGAGACGATGATGAGAGACACATGGAGGTGCAAGTTACACCAGTGGTGAAGCCACACATGGAGAGTAGTGATTCACAGGAATCACCAGCCACTGGGTTACGGCGATCACAAAGAACCAAGAGACCTCCTGAGCACCTGAGAGACTTTGTGCCGTGATTGACAATAATAAGGAGATTACGGTGAACTGTTATAGGTTAACCTAAGGTTGGACTAAAGGTTCATTATTACAGAGTGAAATTTCAGTAAAGGCTGGGGACGGGGTTGTTGCATTTTTATAAAGGTGAAGTTTTGTTTATGGGTATTTTCTGTAGTGATTAAAACTACAGATTAGTTTCAGTTTAAGGGGGGAGAAATGTTACGTTGTGGCAGGGATTCGTCCACCAGGGGGCAACAGTTGGTGGAGAGTTTTCAGTCTGTGGGGCGCATGCCCCGGCCCTCTTAATAAAGAAGTAACTGTGAGTTAAACATGGTCTTCGTGGTTCCTTAGTCATAGGATATTACATGATCTTTCATTGTATCCCTTTTTTATTCATTTATCTTTATAAACCAGCTTTGTATTGCTAATTGCATTTAATTTAAATCTGGAGTTAAATTAAAAGTGGAAACTCACTGACTAGCCTGCTGACTTCACATCTACAGCCAGCAGCAATTTGGGGCATTTCCAATTTAACCAGATAAAATTTCATGACCGGAGGGTCCATCCGTTTCTCTACACAGAACTATACTTGAATGAACTTTGACTGCAGGCAAACTACAAATAGAAACGTCTGGCACTAAAAATCTTGTCCCTTATAGATTTGTAGAATCCACCATTTGCTTTTATGAAAGCTCTCTGAAACACCAAACTGAGGTCCTGTTAATGCTGATATATAGTGACACAGTTACATGGGTCACTTTTTATCAATAAAACAGCTGCAGCTTTCACTGACAGCACATGTGGTACTTTAACCCTTGTACTGTTTTCATCAGTTCATTTTGCAGTTAACATGTGAACATGTTGGATGATCTGTCTGCTGTCACTAGATGAGGTCTGAATCTGAGGGCAGCTCCTGTAATCACAAAGAGAACAGAATCATCACAAACTCAAATGTAAATTTTATCCCTCAAAATTGAAATAAAGCTTCTCTGTGCCACACACTTGGGATTTGAAGTTCCTCTCTTACATTTTTTTCAGTATTACAGTACACTACAGTACTTTAATCCATAGTTACTGATTGATGAGGAGTTACTAAAGTACAAGCGTTTAAAAAATGGTGTTAATGTCTTTACTGATGTGGGAAGAGACTGAAAACATGCTGTTTGCACATTTAATAATCAGCTCTGCACAGGAGCTGAAGCAGAGTGCAGCCTGTTGCTTTTACAGTATAACACTCGTAATAAAAGTACAGTAATGATAATTAGTGACTGAGCAGCCCGGGGCGTTTCTCTTGATTTCTTTAGTCAGGGTAAATTCATTCACCTGTATAGGTTAGCTAAACAAACTTTACAAATCAAGTTTCTCCGACAGTCAAGTGCTCATCTTAGCTAGCTAGGTCTCTGGACCTAGCAAAGGACGGTAGTTACGGATTAGCTTATAAACACGTTTAACTTTTATATTTAACCACTTTTCTGTTTAATTACATTTTGAATAATAATAATAACAATAGTATTTGTTTTGTTAAAAATGTGTTAAAAACAAGTTTTGTTGTGAAAGATATAATCCAGATTAGTGGCCTGTTAAATGGTTAAAGTCTAGGTTGGCTTTATACTTGAGAATAAAGTAATATAGCTTGTCCTTCTAAAGAATTAAGTTAAATTCCACAGTTGAATCATAAGAAACATTATGTTACATATAAACTCTGCCATATGTTAGATCTGGTCATTTTGTTTATTAGAAACTTTATATATTGGAAGTTAACTTTTAACAAGCATGTAATGATTATATTTAAATTAGATGGTCTTTTTTTAAACACATATCTCTTAACCCTTTACAGCCGATCGGAGCGGGCACGCTCTGTTTTGCGTAACTATTTTTAAATCCCGGTAGCACTGCAACCACGTAAGCTAGCGCAAAATTTTTTTTTGCATATGAAACCGGAGGAGTTGTACTTACATCTTATGCCATCAGCTTGTCCTAGGTCACAGTTTCCTTCCACATAAAGCTTTGCAAAAACTCCATAAAAAGCGCTTGCAGGAACAAAAACATAATATTCCAGAAACACGCTTTACCGATCCAATCAGCTGGTCATAACACTTCCTACGTTGGAATAGACGTCAGCGCGAACTTTTGCATTTCCGCCATTACCTGCCCGAAACCGGAAGTGACGTCATTTTCGCGGAAATGTAGTCTTTTTTACTATCAGGGCCTCAGGGCTTATACTCGTCTTTTTAAAAGTTATCTTTGACTTTATGACTTTCTATGTCGTTTCTGGGATGCTTAGGACTCATATTGCACTGCTGGAAATAGTTTATTTTGATGCATATGCTGCTTTTTTGCAAATTTGCAGTATAATATTTATTTTCGTTTTTCCTGCAGTATATAAAAATTGGTGTATTTCAAAAATAAAACTATGAAGACACTCAAAATAAATTTCCTGTGGTGGGAAACTATTTTGTGCAACTTTTTTGTATTTACAGTTTTGAGGGATAAGCCTCTTAAATTTCTCTAACTACAAATATATGTTAAAAAAGCTAAAACGATTTTCAATTTGTTTGTAGTTTATTGCACTTTTTTTGCAATTTATGTAATTACTATGCACTTAATGAATACATATTATTAAAATCTGGGCTATAATGGTTGTATTGATGTATAGCAACTTGAAATGCTCCCAAAAATGGCTCCACAGCATGTAAAAATATGATATAAGCTCTGGCGGACTTGGTTCTATGGTAGGTCTTAAAGGGTTAAGGCCTAAACTAACAGTGCCAATACCACACATTCAGACACAGTAGTAGATGGTGTTTTTAATACTATATGTGTTAGTCTAATTTGGTTGTATGGGGTCTACATTGACCTTCTGTGTTGTAAGTTATAATGATTGCACAGCCTTTAAGGATCAAATCAGCTTCTAAAAAAATCTTTTTTTTTCTCCCTCTGCTTGCTTCTTACTGTCTTTGAGGCTCAGGACCAGCACTCCTGCTGTTGGACAGAAAGACTTCAACTCAGTGGTGAGTATTTTGGTTTTCCAATATATTAACAATTTTCAGTGACATTTGTATTAATCAAGTTGAACTTTAATCATACTTTAGATCAGCCTGTTTTACTTATTGTTTTATTTGTGCTTTTGGGGAAGTTGTTTCTTTACTGATATTTTCCTGTCTTCTGTCATTAGACTTGAGATATGATAATAATATAATGTATATAATATATATAATATAATAATATATACCACATTTCAATTATTTATTTTTACCAGTGAAACCAATATAACATCTCCACACTCACAAATATACATTTCTGACATTCAAAAACAAAACAAAAACAAATCAGCGACCAATATAGCCACCTTTCTTTGCAAGGACACTCAAAAGCCTGCCATCCATGGATTCTGTCAGTGTTTTGATCTGTTCACCATCAACATTGTGTGCAGCAGCAACCACAGCCTCCCAGACACTGTTCAGAGAGGTGTACTGTTTTCCCTCCTTGTAAATCTCACATTTGATGATGGACCACAGGTTCTCAATGGGGTTCAGATCAGGTGAACAAGGAGGCCATGTCATTAGTTTTTCTTCTTTTATACCCTTTCTTGCCAGCCACGCTGTGGAGTACTTGGACGCGTGTGATGGAGCATTGTCCTGCATGAAAATCATGTTTTTCTTGAAGGATGCAGACTTCTTCCTGTACCACTGCTTGAAGAAGGTGTCTTCCAGAAACTGGCAGTAGGACTGGGAGTTGAGCTTGACTCCATCCTCAAACTGAAAAGGCCCCACAAGCTCATCTTTGATGATACCAGCCCAAACCAGTACTCCACCTTGCTGGCGTCTGAGTCGGACTGGAGCTCTCTGCCCTTTACCAATCCAGCCACGGGCCCATCCATCTGGCCCATCAAGACTCACTCTCATTTCATCAGTCCATAAAAACTTAGAAAAACCAGTCTTGAGATATTTCTTGGCCCAGTCTTGACGTTTCAGCTTGTGTGTCTTGTTCAGTGGTGGTCGTCTTTCAGCCTTTCTTACCTTGGCCATGTCTCTGAGTATTGCACACCTTGTGCTTTTGGGCACTCCAGTGATGTTGCAGCTCTGAAATATGGCCAAACTGGTGGCAAGTGGCATCTTGGCAGCTGCACGCTTGACTTTTCTCAGTTCATGGGCAGTTATTTTGCGCCTTGGTTTTTCCACACGCTTCTTGCAACCCTGTTGACTATTTTGAATGAAACGCTTGATTGTTCGATGAGCACGCTTCAGAAGCTTTGCAATTTTGAGACTGCTGCATCCCTCTGCAAGATATCTCACTATTTTTGACTTTTCTGAGCCTGTCAAGTCCTTCTTTTGACCCATTTTGCCAAAGGAAAGGACGTTGCCTAATAATTATGCACACCTGATATAGGGTGTTGATGTCATTAGACCACACCCCTTCTCATTACAGAGATGCACATCACCTAATATGCTTAATTGGTAGTAGGCTTTCGAGCCTATGCAGCTTGGAGTAAGACAACATGCATGAAGAGGATGATGTGGACAAAATACTCATTTGCCTAATAATTCTGCACTCCCTGTATAGTGAAGTCTGCAGGTTTTCTAACAGCAAAATTTGTTTTGTGCCCAAATCATTTTGCAGATCATTAGAATGAAAGTTATTGGCCATGTTTGCATAGCCCTTTTTAAAATGATGCTTTCATGACACTACTGTATGTTGGGTGGCGGTCAGGGCTATCCAGACTGACAATTGGGACATTGAATGTCACCTCTCCGGTGGGGAGGGAGCCTGAGATTGTCTAAATTGGAGTCTGTTCTATGCCAAATGCAGAAATTTTTTTTTTAAGAAAGCAATTAAGTTCATGTTCCAAAAAATATGATTGTTTGCTTGCAGGACACCAGGAGAGATGAGTCCTCCGTCACAGATGGGGTGGTCAGTGAAGATAGTCGCCTGCAGGTTCAAGCTCATTGCATCTCCAACCCCCATCCACTGCCACTGTACTTAAGGGAAGTTAAAGACTTTCTCTGCACTTACATTTGGATCACCTCGATCCATGTTAGTCATTCAGGCAGTAATGCCTGGACTGGAAACAAGGCATCCTTAAAACATTACAACATTCCAGCTCCTGTGTTGGAATGAAAAACAAATGTGTTGTTTAAATCACTGACTGCATTTGTGACAGAACAATAAATATATTTTATTTTGTGGTAGGCCTAAACTTATTTTCAGAATAATTAAATCTGAGACTTTGTTTCACTGTAAGAATATAACAGTGATGGCAATATAATTGTTTGTTGTTCAGCAGAACAGTGTCCAGTATGTTGGCTGTTGTACTTTTTTGCCTTTGAAAATAAAAGTTGGGCTCATTTTAACATCATTACAAAAAGTGTTGTTAATTATTTTTAATCATATTCAGGTTACCACAAATTGTGTTTTCATTTAGTTGAACTTGAAATGTTTGTCAGTAGGTAAACAATTAGTATTGTACAGTCAGAAATTGTGACTAATTGTGACTGTACTATTGTACTGTACTATTGTACAGTCACAATTAGTATTGTACAGCCTATTCTTAATACTGCAGACTTGCAATGAATAAGTTGTCCTAACAGTTTTGGGAACTAACGAGGTTGTACAGTGTACTCAAAATGAGTAAATTGCCCTAGCTTAATTATCTTAAGTAGAACTTTTTTGAGGCAACAAGTTTGCATAGTTTTTTTGGGTTCTGTGAACTAATTAGATTTTACAGTGCAGAGCCAGGAAACTCGAGCTGTCATCTAGTCTAACTCTAACCACACCTTCGCCTTTTAATCGTTTTGTTTGAGTAAAAAAAGTATTACTGTAAGGGTTCTTGGATTCTGGTTTATTTCTTTATGATCTCTACGTTTCCCTAGTTTCGTTTGCTGAGAAGTTTTAATTAGTACTTCTAGTTATGGTTGTTTTAGTATTTGGTCCTGATCATGTTTGGTCTTATCTGTGTCTTATTTATCTGGGTCTTGCCCCTATGTGTTTCCTCCCCAGCATTTCCTGCATTGCCGTCATGTTTGTCTAGTTGCCTGTTTTCCCCAGTCGTGTCTGTGTGTGTGTTCCTGTTACTTCCTGTTTTACTTTGGTAGTCTCCGGTCTGTGTGCGCCATGTTCTGTTTTGCTCTCTTACTTTGAAGGTACCTCGTCTCATGTGTTATGTTCAGCTTTGCAGCCTCTGTCTCGTTGTGTGATGATTTTTCTTTGCTGCATCCTGCTGCTGTCTCCGGGCAGATTTTAATCTCTCTGTCAGTGTTGACAACTCCATTCATTAAGGAGGCTGTAATAATATACAGATAATTTAAAGATGTTAAGTGGATTAAGATGGAATTGTAAAATGAATGATAACATCTTGACTTCAGTGTGTTTCACTGCTGTTTGAAGATCATTTCCAACGCTGCTAATGGATTTATAATCTTCCAAAGCATCACAGTGCGCTTTGGTGAAATTATTACCAGGCTTTCTGCTGTGAGACTAATTAATTTTTAAGGGATTTATTATTAATTGACTTTGTTGTTATTTATAACTGCTTTCTGTTGTATTTTATGTTTCCTGGGTTTTATAAAACTTGTCTGTGAATGTGTCCCTGATGTCTTTCCATTGAATTATTCGATTCTCTCTGTGCTGCTGCAAATATCAGTGTGGTGCATTGTAGACCTGTCCACTAAGACAAAAAATACTGAGGCTCCGTTCAGCTGAACTTCTGTGAAGCATACACATACAGATCCATAGTGCTAATTGTTCTGACTTTGCACACACACAAGAACAGAAAGCGGGTTCCTTTTGTTCATCTCTGTCTGTCAGCTCTCTACCAGTTCAGAGGCTCCAACCATTTTCCTGAGCTTTGACTTTACGCGTTATAAAGTCTATGCAAGCAATAAAAACAATATATAAAACATGAATTCCAAACCTGTTTGATAAAATGAGTTCTAATGAATGTGTAGCCAAAGTAAAATCATCTGTGGCAAATATATAAACAGACTTCTAGCAAAAGAAGAGTCAGACAGTTTGAGTAAGGTTTCGGTCGCACAAGAAGGTCAGCAACCATCTGGGAACTACCAAGTCTGCATTCCCCGGCTGGTTGGTGACAGGTTGCTGGTGATATTGGTGACAAAGAGGTCCTTCAGATTACTTTGGTCACTAGCATGTAGTTTGCATGGAAGATGCCAGCTTGTCTGTAAACACTCGCTAACAAACCACTCAGTAAAACTTGGGCAGCTTACACCAGAAAAGGAGAATGTTTACTATTGTTTAGCAAATAGTTTACAATTGTTGGCAGTCTTTACAACTAATTTCACGACTGACAGAAACTTCGAGAAACTGCTCACAACCATCAGAGAATCTATACTTCATCTAGACTCCACACATCTGTATGTAAATGAACAAAGCTTCAGATGAGCTAACTGGGAGTTAAATAGTCTTCCATTAGATTTTGGTGTCCCTCTGAGTCATCCGCATTTCTTAACATTTATCCATCTGCTACTATGTTTGCTTTACTTTAACAGGTTTATTTTGGTTACCTTTGTGTCTTTGACATATCAATATCCAGGGTTAGTGCTCTTATAGAGCACTTCAGCAGCACAGGAGCATTTTTAGAAATATTAACTGTGTTTTAATATTTTCTGACAATAAACACAAAAGCATGTGGTTTTCCAAAATCACAACATGAAGCCAGATTTCTCTTTTTCTTATCTATCAAAAGGATATGAATACAAAAAGATGACTGAACGGATACTAAAACAAATAAACCAATTTGATTTTCGACCCCCAAAATCAAATTGGGTGGTTGTTACATGCATAAGATCCAAACTTGTAATTTGAACTAAATAATTCCATGTTTCTATGGTGAACGTAATTAAATCATGTAGCATCTGCAAGAAATTCAGCAACTTAATTTGTTCTTGTTGAGATGACATCATACAATCTAGTAAGAGTGGCTGGATCCAGGCAACTAACCGCTCCTCTTCTGTTGACCAACCAGGTTGTCCAAGTGGAGATCCAGCTGAGCCAGGAACTTTGTTTGAGGGGAGATGGTGGCAATTCTCTTAAACTCAGCGTTGATCTGAAAACATGAGCACAGAGAAATGAGCTTCAAAGGTTTAATACCTGGAAGAAGGCCGCAATCACTCATGCTGAAGAAATGGGCTGTCAAATAACAACTGTGCCTTAACCATTTTAGGCTAATACCACAAGAACACCGTGTATGAGGCGAACCTTACCTCATGGAAATCAAATAGAGCAGGCCATCTTGCCATGAAAGCCTCCACCATTGGTGCATCACGAACAACTTCATGTCTTCTGTATGAAAAAGTCTTTTCCATCTTTAGTTTCACCAACTCTGTTACTCTTTTTTTTATGTCCATGTGGTGGGCTTTGACATGTCAATAGCTTTAAGAGTCCCCTTGTCTGCTACTTCTGAAACTGAGGTAAGGTTAAGAAACTCATTCCCAAACAAGGAATCCATAAACTGAAGTCTGAAACTGCCCTGAAGACAACACTGTCTCTTGACTTCAACGATGAGATCCTCAGTTGATTCAGGCGCTCCATTAGAGAGTGAGCCTTCGACAGGTTCCGTCAGCCAAAACAGTCTTTAGGACCATAGGACTCCCCATAGGACTCTGTAGGAAAAAAGAATTAATATCAGACATTCAGAAAGAATCATTTCAGTTTAGTTTTCATAAAGCTATCCATACCCAATACTCAAAGTTATAAAGATCAGACATAAAAAAGAAGAATTTATCTAATGAAATACATGCGACTGAACCTATTACACTTATATGAACACCTTTTATTTCTATATGCCATTTTAAAGTCACAATGTGGACTGATCCAATCTCATAGTCAACCAATGGATAAGTATCAAGGAGTTCACAGAGTGAAGCGAGAGTGAATATTCTTGTGGATACTGGGCGGAGCTCAAAAGCTCTGTCGTGCTCGCTGTACCAGCCACCAAGCTCTCTGACAATGTAGAATATGCTGTGGTACAATGCAGATATGGTTTTTCAGTATTCTGGCAATCCACCTGCTGCCCTTTGGGCCAGTACCATTCCATTTCTATAAGTTATGCCCTTTAATGTCACACACTGTGCAAAGTTGACCTCTAGAATGTCAGGGAATATGTACCTAATGACTTAAGCTATCTCCTCTTTAAGCAAATCCACTAGAAAGGCCGATACAGCTGAGCTCTCTAATTCAGACTTGCCAAGAGATGGGGAGTTTAGATGGTAAGCTATCATCATCTGATGTTTTGACTTCTGTAATCATAAAGGTAAAAATTCCACCATCACAAAAAACATTAATTTTAATTGAAAAAAGGTATTCCAGTCCAGAAGAGCATCAATGGTTTTTTAAAGTACCAATCTTTCCCTCATTTATACATAATGTTTTGAGAAGCAGCTCACATATGTTCTACACAAAGTAGAAAAAAAGGGTCCTAATTTGTTTTGGGCCGATGTTGGAAAGTTCACAATACATCACTTAATAAGACATAGTCTGTTGAACAAACTTATCTCCTTGTAGATATCTGTTGTATTATTTGGGCATGATCAAGTAAGTGACACTTCACCTAAAACAATGACTAAATGGAAAAATGATTTGGCATTTATGGGCACAGGTTCTCAAACCCACGTCTAAGGTGGCAGGATGCTTATTATAACTTGAGTGCATGTCATCAGCAAGAATTAAGGTATGGCACTGTGGCCCTCCCAGCTTCTGAAACTCTGACGGTTACAGCCAGACTAATTAGCCAATGTAGCCATAGCTAGCACGAGTAACACAAACACTATTGCTCTCTCAGTGACGTTTTAACTTGCTAAGCCATCAAAAACGTCAGTGCTCTCTGTCACATGCATAAATTCCATATCTGACCGACAACAGCTGCTTTCTCCCGACTATGTGCAATTTGTTAATATTTTTCAGCTTTGGCCACAAAGCTAATACCAACTTTAGCTAGCACTGTAAAAACAACATGTAGATGCATTACGGATTACGTTTCATATAGCATGCACTACAACAATTCTGTGAAAACGTACCCAACTAAAACAAATGTATTTAAATTACTTACCTTCTCACTATGCCTGACTCAGTGCCAAAGGTTGCATGTGGCTGAACAGTCTTCCAGAATCTGGCGGTCAATTGCGCTCTCCTTAAATTATGCTGTTGTCTTATTGGATAAGGTAGGTCCTATTATCCAATCAAATTTAGTTGTTGTCTTTGAATATATTGCATCATTTCCAGTTGTGGTCAAACATGATTACAATGGTTTTAGTATTCTAATTTAGTCACTTTAAATCAATGCAAGAAAAATGAGTAGTCTCAGTATTGTTTATAATCAAGTAAATGGTACTTTATTTAATCATGTAAATAAGAGAAACATGAGAGGCTTGTGTAGCATTAACTAAATTCATTTGTGCAAATTCAAAAGCCTGCCAATTCCCATTATTTCAGTGTACCCTGTCCCTCTTGCCCTATCACTTCCGCAGCCCAGATAAAGCTAAGAAGATGGGTGGATTGAAAGTTGCTGTAAATCCATTGATTTCTTTTGTTGAACATTACTTAATATGAATACAACATGTACTACAGACATAAGTTACATTTCATTCATTCAACAAGATTATCATTGGTGTAACAAACAACTATTTTACTAGTTCATGTAACAAGACAGATTTTTGATGTGCCAAAGTGTTTAAACAATATAAGATGGATTTAAATAAATTTAATTAGACTAACGTGGTGCAAACATGTTGATTGAACAAAAGTCAAATTAATTGAATGTTAATGTTAATATTATGTTAAACCTACACACATATATTGTGTTGACACAACACAATCAAGATGGATTAATATAACATGATTTGTTTAGATGGAATATAAGTGGCAAGATAAAATTACGTTCATCCAATGAATTATTTTTTTGAGTGCACAGCATCAAACACTTAAATGTCTTCAGAAGCATTAAAATATGATGCCAGGTGAGCAGCCTAGTGTGAGTTGTGCGTCACAGCACCAACTACCACGGACAGTTTGTCATTTGGGGAAATTAGAACTGGCTCAGATTACAGAACAAGCTCAAAGAGAGACATACAGAGACCACAGAAATATGGTAAAAATAAAACAAAAGTGCACAAAAGACACAGTTAAGTTAGAAAGCACACAAAACAGGCTACCTGACTTATATTTGGGTCATAGATTAGACAGGCAACTCCAAAACCAGCAAAAGAAACACAAGATTTAACATCAGCTGAGGCTTCATTGCATCCAGAGATGCAGGTTGGTGCATGTCTTTGTGTGTGTGTGTGTGTGTGTGTGTGTGTGTGTGTGTGTGTGTGTGTGTGTGTGTGTGTGTGTGTGTGTGTGTGTGTGTGTTTGTGTGTATTTGTGTTATCCTAGCCTCTGGGAACTGAAGCCACACGGAGCATATACTCTGTCCCACGATGTGTGTGTGTGTGTGTGCACCTGCAATCACAGTCTTCACCGGAGATCTGTACTGACAGTTGAGCCTCGCAGCAGCAGTTTCAGTCACATGAAACACCGAGAACGAGGAATCTTTTTATGTTAAACACACACGCACACACCGCCGTGTCTCTGTTGTCAGTTAACTTTGGGACAGAAGCCATCAGCCTCGAGCCTCTGCAGCACACACAAGAACACTGATTCAGTCACGTATCACTGATGGATTCGAGTTAGAGATGCTTATCAGATATCGAGGGCAGCACACTCACAGCATCTCTGCTCAACTGTAGATGTTTCCTGGTATCAGTGTGTATCGGATTTGTAGAAAAGTTTGCATTTTACAAGGTATGCTCCCTGAAATAGTACATCCAGGCCACCGTGCCCTACAACATGCTCAGTTGTATGCTTACAGATTCAGATTTGCTGTTTCTCAGCTCATCAGGATGCAGGATCCCTACAAACTGGAACAGAATTGTTATTTGGTGATTTGTATTAAAAGATCTTCCCCAGTTTAAGATGTGACAGACAGGTGAATGAACTTTTTTTTAAATTTTTTTTTTTTTTACAAATTTATAGCATCAAACTACTGCGGAGCTCCTTGGTTAACAGAATTATGTTTGACTCTGAGATTTAAAGAAGCAGAATAAGGTGTTTAGATGACCTCCCACCAAGCCCCATTCTTCCTCTGCCTGCTCTTGAACACTTTAACACCTGTGTCATGAAATTCATCTTGACTCTTGACTCATCTTGAGAGTCAAAAGAAAGCAATCAGCAATATTCACCAAATGCAGCAGGCTGGAGACAACTTTGGTTGGTTTCATTATAGTGTGTAAGCAGAGAAATAAGACACAAAAAACTAAAAAGTAGGATGGACCAAAAGGTGTGCAGGATCCTCCAGAGTTATGAATCTTTAACGTCTTAGCCTCTCATAATGCATGCAGCCTTGATAAAAACATCCCTGTTAGCATCCTAATAGCAGACGTGCCAGCCGTAAAATACCAATAGAGCATGTCCTTTTGCCATTATTCTG
Source organism: Astatotilapia calliptera (assembly GCF_964374335.1). Classification (NCBI taxonomy): domain Eukaryota; kingdom Metazoa; phylum Chordata; class Actinopteri; order Cichliformes; family Cichlidae; genus Astatotilapia; species Astatotilapia calliptera. Next base: position 13,504,354 of record NC_137423.1, read on the forward strand.
CATCAGACTGTTCACTCCATCTGTCAAATGGGTTGAATTATTCAGTTCCAAAAATGCTTATTCTTACTCCTTTGAGTGAGGAGCAGCTCTGCCAGCGCATCAAGGATAAAGATTTTTACTTGAAATCGCTTTCCTCATTTCTGTTTGTTTGTGTGTGTGTGTGTGTGTGTGTGTGTGTGTGTGTGTGTGTGTGTGTGTGTGTGTGAGTGAGAGAGAGAGAGAGAGAGAGAGAGAGAGAGAGAGAGGGAGAAATCGATCTAAGTTGCTGTGTAATCAGATTCTCACACTGTTAGATTTGTATTGTTGATTGTCATTTATGCTTAGAAATATTTACTTCTATATGCTTAGAGTTTTGTAATTAGTTGTAGATTGGTAGAGGTTTTGATCCTTGATAGTCTGCAAACTTTGTGTGTATTAGACAGCACTTTGGGAGCATGAGAGGTCATACCGTGTCTTATTGTTTTATGGTAGGATTAACGTAGTTGCGTCTGTTCTAGTCTAAGTGCTCTTTGTTTAGATGAACTGCAGGACTTCCTCACCGTGTTATCTAGGATGAACCATCTAGGGTGAGGGGGAGGCTACCCTCTTCCTGACCAAGGATGTTTGACCCTTTGATCAGCAGTCCACACACACACACACACACACACACACACACACACACACACACACACAGGCAAGGTACTCTTTGTTTGTATGTAGACGTCGTATGTTAATGAACCTATGCATATTCATGTAACCTCAATAAAAGGATAGTGTATGGGAGGACGGACGAGAGCTACTGGGGTCAAGCGAAGGAACGGTGCCTGTCCGGTTCTCTCCCGTGCACGAGTACCATGAAGAAGTTTGCCTACTTGCGTCTTGCTTAGCAGTGTAATTATATTGTCTTAACGTTCCAGCGAATAGGTTCAAGCTACAAACCTAACATTAATTGGTCCTTCGATGCCGGCTCCCTGGGATCGCATTCACCGAGGGGGGGGGAGAGGCACGCTGAAAGACTGACGTCAGCCAGGAAGTTCCTGTGGATTCGCTGTCTGTCTTTCTCCTCGATGAATGGCGATCGGCGGGATTCAGGCTGATATTACACGCTAAGCAACGCCAAGTAAGTTTAAAGAGGCCGACTCTATAACCGTGTCGTTGTGCAGTCTCCGCCATTTTGTGAGGCGTTGAGAAGTTCGCTGCTTTGTGGAGCGATAACTGGGTTAGTGTCCCGAAAAAGAAGTTTTGGTTAAATCGCCCAAGGGTCCCAAGCGTCCGGTGAGTGTCCGGTTTTGAAATCGCCCTGGGTGTGTGTCCCGAGCGTCCCTTCATTGGGTTTTGTCGCGCGAGTGGGTGAGCGTCCCACAACTGGGTCAGGGTCCCGAGCGGTCCGGTGTGAGTCCGGAGTAGGCCTATTTTGTGTTGTTGTCATTGTTGTTGTCGTCGTCGTCGTTTTTGTTGTTGTTGTTGTGTGAGTGTGTGCGGAGCAGAACACGTGGTCTGTAACACCGACTGTTGTTGTTATCATGGGTTTCTAAGCAACCAAGAGTGAGTTAGAGGGAGAAAGACGTTTGTGCTGGACTTTGCTCCTGGCAGCACAAAGTATTTATGTATAAAAGAGAGAGAGCGAAGGCTCCACAGCTGCGTGGGTGCACGCGAATGCGGTCGCGCGGGTTTCACGCGGACCTGAGCCGTGCGGTTAATCGCAGGTTTATAAATGGAAGAGATTCAAATGTTAGAAGTTTTCAGAAAACACACCAGCCTTGAAGAGTGTGTGGAAAAGGCCAGCCCACATCAGCAGCTGTGCTCTGGTGGGTGGCTTTCCCCCCACCCCTTCCTGACACAAAATGTTAACAGCCTGTGTGCCAAACCATTGAGGTGGATAGTTGTTAAAAGTAACCTACATTAAACTTGTGGTTGCTTAAATTCAGTACAATGACATGTGAGGAGAAGTGATATAGGTAAATATTTAAACTCATGAAGTGCATAGAGGCACTTGACCTGTGTGGAAGACTGTCGTCTTATTATGAACCATTGTTGAGATATAGAGCACACCTGTGAAAACAACTAATATGCTCAACCCTGTATGAAACATCTAAAAATACATGATGGAGAAGCTGTGTTGAATATGAAAGTGTAAGACTTTGCCACTGTGGGCAGAGCAACTACTGTGTGATGTTGCGTTGCAGTTTTGTTTTTGTTTTTTGAGCTGATGAGCAAGCTACACATTATCAGATCAAGAGCTGTCTGAGAACTACTCAAAGAGAGGGAAACAGAGAGTGTGCAGTGTTTCCATGAGCAGTTTTTCTGCACCTTGACTCGTGTGTGTGTGTGTAGCATCAGCATCATGTTTTGTTTATTTGTTTTGTTGGATTAAAAATAATTAAATAAACTGGTGATCATGCTTATGGATCACCATGGCACATATCTCCAGCCATATGGTTTATTTATGCAGATGAAAAAGTGAGTGTGAATGTGTCTGACATCACAGTGTTTTTGTGCACTGTGCAAAAGTGATTGCCTCTGATTGTGAGTGAGAGCGGTGATTTTGCAGGTCACCAGCTATTTAAAAAAAAAAGAAGAGTGAAAAAGAGAGAGAATTTATATTGTAGATGAAAAATAATCATAGGAAAAAGGTTTTGTGTTGATCAGCCGAAAAACAACTACAATGTCATTTTCTGCTTTTAAGAAAGGATTGTTCACACAAACACAGACAGAGAGAGAGAGAGAGAGATGTGTGTTGATTAAGCAGTGATGATAATAATGAACATGTCTTAGTTTGTCACTTTCAGGTGAAAAGCAGACCTGAATCAATTTTCCACATGCAGCAGTCGGAAGAAAGTTATAGTTTAACATCATTGGAAACATGCAGGCCAAGTTTCTGGCTGACTTATTTACAGTGCCATGTGTTTCTCAACCTCACAAGCGAGCTCACTCCTCCCTGAAGATAAGAAATGCAGCTCCAAAGCAATAACATGATAAAGAGACAGCAGCAAGTCCTGAGCACAAAAAGTCCCAGCAAAGCAGCAGCAATGTGGATAAACAGCAGCAGAAGAAGAAAGCAAACCCATCTTCCTGTCTGATTGGTTGAATTTCACGGAGGGGCGAGCAAGATGGCAGCGTGAAGAGGAGTTTTTGTTTGAGTTCTCAGCACGAGACACTTATTTGACGTCTTTCTGGCCTTCGGGACTTTTTTGGAGATCAGCGCGCTAAACTTGCTGGATCTGAGGCCAGGGTCTGCGGCGGCAGCATGTTGAAATGCTCAAAAAGGACTGAGTGACTCGGGCAAGCCACATGCGGCTAGCGACATGAAAGAAATGGACCCTTCATGATGCGTTCAACGTGCCAGCGCTGTGGTGGGAAAGGCTCCATCATAAACACGCCCTGCGCCGAGGTTCAGGCCAAGAAGAAGAAGACGATGACTTCCAAGCCCAAGAAGGTCGGCCTCAGCGTGGGCGAGCTGATTGTGAAAGCTGTGGCCGCTTCCAAGGAGCGCAACGGCCTGTCTGTGGCCGCTCTCAAGAAGGCTCTGGCTGCCGGAGGCTACGATGTGGACAAGAACAAGGCCCGTGTCAAGACCGCCATCAAGAGCCTGGTGGCGAAGGGCACTCTGGTGCAGACCAAGGGCACCAGGACCTCCGGATCCTTCAAGATGAACAAGGCTACTGAGAGCAAAGCCAAGAAGCCCGCCGCGGCCAAAGCCAAGAAACCGGCAGCAGCTGCTAAGAAGTCGCCCAAGAAAGCAGCAGCAGCACTTCAGCCACTAGCACGAAGTCAACCGCATCAGAGGACAATAGTGAGAGTGGCTGTGACTTCACTGTGCATGTGAAGAAAACGTTTGAGGAGAACTGAACAGTTGGAGTTTGACATTTGCCACCTGTGGAGTAAAATGGCAAGAAGAGACAGTGGGACACAGGACAAAGCTGAAGGAGAACTGCCGGCTGTTGGACTGTTGAAGTGGGAGAGGACAACAGAGTGAGAAGACTAGGTGAGAACACATAGGAATTATTTAATGTGGGAAATCAAAATTTGGGTTAGCAAACCTGGGGAAAAGAGAACTGACTGCTTAAGTTGGAAAATTGAGACGGAGTCTGAAACATTGCGAAAATAGAAACATATACAAAATCACACACACACACAAGCAGAACATGCATTAACCCTACTAACAATTCCAAACACAAAATGACTCATGAAGACTCATAGCACATTAGTTAAGAAATGATTAAATAATAGCAGAGAAGTGTGTAGAAAAGGCAGCTTTTAAGAACATGCTCTGCTGGAGATGCAGCTCCACAGACATGCATTAGACCTGCCTAATAACACAAACACATGTAATGAAAATTAGCTTGTTATCTTTCATCAGTGTTACAATAGTGTCAATTTAGCAGACACTTGTTATCAAATGCTGAATTTATCCTAAAGAAAAAAATTGACTCTCCAAGTTGCAGGACAACAATTTAACTTTTGTGGAAAAAAAAAAAAAAAAATCCTGGTTTGATAAATCAGTGATCAGGCAATAAATTTAGTGTTAAAATGGTAAATTGGGAGAAGCTTCCTGCTTGATTGAGGCAGCATAAGTAATTTACTGTATGAGGGAAATTGTCTTTTGTGATACTATTTTGAACATGCTTTTCTGTTGTCCTGTCAACTTAGTGGGTTAATAGCTGATATGCAAATTAGTTGATCGGTTTTAGATTAATGAAAGGTGACTGAATTCTAGCACGAGTGAATGAGATGTGTTGGAGTTGTTGTGTGTTGAGTGGAGACTCTAAAACACTGAGTTTCCTGTTTTGATGTGCGAGTGAATCCTGTATTTAGATACACAACTCTGAATACGTCAGAACAAACGTCTTTTGTGAAGTGCATGACAGCATGTCACATGTTTTATGATGAAGGGAAAAAGGAAAAATTGAATAAAATAGATCTGTGGCCTAAATGAGTGAAGAGCACAGACCTGGTGATTAAACTCATAGCTAATATGACATTAGGGTTATGTTGTGTGTTGTGCAGCTGATGGTTGGTTTGGAGTGAATCTAGCTGATGAGTCTTCTCCTGTTGTGAAGATGATGAGGAGTTTGTGTCATGACTTAACAAGGCCTTTTTATTTTGATACTTTCACAGTGCACTGAGAGTTTGGTTTGATAATCTCTGTTATTTTTTATTTTTCATTTTTGAACAAGCACTGATTTTTGCTTGTGAATTTCTTTTCTTTGAGCAGATCTGCAAGTCGGGAATTAAAAGCGTTACACGTCGTCCAGGAAATTGTTGCAAGTGAGTTTCTCCACATTTAAAATGGGCTCAGGAGAAAGCCACTTATTTGGGACAATTAGGAAATGAGAGTCCCCCCCAAAAAGGATTCAACGAGGAAATCCAGTCTAAATTATTTTTCTTTTTGAAATAACGTCGTTTTGCTGAGCGTGGAAACGAATGCGATGATAATTTCCACAATTAGCAAAAGAAGGAACCACTGAGTGAATGAGTAAGAATTTTAAAATAACTGACTGACTGACTGAACATGATTGTGTGAAGCTAACCCCCACCTGACAAAGGTGCAGATGAACCCATGTGTTTCCTTTTACAGGAGCAGAAAGATGACAGCAACACTCGAGGTTGCATGATGATTTAACCTTTTAAATGCCATTTTCTGTGTCTGTGCATTTATCAGGTGTGTTATTCATAGGCTTGAGTTGCTCACAGAGATAACTGTGACAAAGTATGCATACGCCTGCGCAAGCGCTAATATTTGCATTTTCTTTTCTTACAGCATGCCAGTTCTTCATGTGAATTGATGATGCTGTTGCATTGTGTTGATGGGAAAATGTGAAGGTTACTTTGATAATGTGAATAACCTGTGTGAAATTTCCTGTGTTGAGAACTGGTGTTGCTTCTTTCCACAGCTAGGGTTGACTTTATGGTGTTTTTATGGCACCTCTGGAACCTGTTGACCTGTGTCTGACCTCTGTCTGACTACAGTCAATGTGTATTGCTAATGTTAGTTTCTTTGAGAATGCTGTGGAAGATTCAGCTGAAACGGACAAGTGACATGAGTAAACAAATAAGAGATACAGTGTTTCTGGGATAGTTTGATATGGGCTCATTAGCTGGCCACTTTTGAGCCCATAGTAATATATAAGTGGAGTGACTTTGCTTAAGAGCAGTCACCGATTACATTAATGTTGCCTGAGTACATGGGATGATCCATGTCTGAGGCGACTTATGAAAATAATTGTAGTTTACTGATTTGAGAAAACCTGCACATGACACTTGTCTTGCTGATGTTGAATGCTTCTTGTCCTTATGATACAATTGTTTACAGGTATGGAGTTTGATTTTACTTCCAGATTTTGTTTTCCAGGCCATGATGGTGTGTATGCAGGCTCCTGGGAGAGCCAGGTGTTAAGCGAACTTAATATGCAAAGCACACTAACATTTTCATTGCAGGATTATAGGTCCAGGGTGGTGCTGCTCCAGGGGAGGAGATGCCCTGATGTTGCCTGGGATATGATCTAGCTAATCTTTTTCTTTAAGACAGGGATCCAGGTTTGGTGAGTTGATGCATGGGAATGTCCATGCGTCAAGAGGTGGAGTCCAAGGATTAACATTAAACAATGTTTTTTATTATTGTTGCAGTGATTTGTGTGATTAGCCGTTTATTTACAAGTATTAAACCTATGCAAGTGGTGCATCCATGTTCAGATGAGGCTTTGATGGCCTATAAGTGAAGTTCACTGAACTAAAGAATGTGGTTTGATGATTGTTGACATGCTCTCCAAATAGAAGTTTTTCTTCTTAGCAAGGAAATACAGGTGCAGCAGTAATCTCCTGAGAAATCTTCAGAGGCCCAGTGAGAAGCGTGAACCATTCCAGGCATAGCTGACAGCCAGGCAGTGGTTGAGGTCAAAGGTCAAGCTGGTTGGGGCCCATCATGAGATCAGACCTTGGAGCCACAGCAAGGACCATGAAACTGCCTGCAAAATAGAGGAGAGGATCGTCCACAAGATGGGAGCTGAGGCCAGGAGAGAGGCTTCAGGAGGATCAGAGATCATCTTCAGCACAGCAGACATCACACAGAGAGCTGTGCTACTAAGCTTCCAGGAGATTTTAAATAAAATGAAAGATTCAATATTGACGCTGAGGAAGACAACTAAGGTGTACGACGTGCTCTGCCTTAAACCTTCAGCAGCGTTGGAACATAAACACTCAGGGGATGAGGAGCGTGCCAAGCTCCATCGACAGCGTAGAAGGAGTTCGAGGATGACATCATGATTCTGTGAAAAGCACAGGAACCAGAAGCTATGGTGGTGATGACAGCAGTTTCCTATGAACATCACCTAACGCTGTGCCACTGTACTGTGCATACGATGACACTCTGAAGGCTGCTGGGATCATAATAGCAGTAAGACAACCCTGCACCCTTTCCACAGAGGTGTTTTCTGCAGAGTATGGACAATGAAGGAGTCATAAATATCCCCCTCACAGGACGAAGGCCTGAAGTGAGGTAATGGGAGGCCATAAAACTAGAGTGCTGAGAGGTCTGCAGCTTTGGAAATAGCTGAGAACCATGTTGACAAACAACAAAACCAACTGGTATGTTTGAATGTTTATTCTACATACATTTGGACTCTGGTCCTATGGACAACGATGGAAACAACTGGAAGAGACATTCATGACGCCCTGCAGAACTCAAACCACTCTGCAGAGAGACATGTGATGTGCACACCTGGAGGAAGCATTACCAAGCTGAGATGTTTTTGAAAATGTTACTTTTTTATTTTCACTATTAAATTAACAATTTCTTTGTTTGCTCGTAAGATGCAGTTTGCCATGAGATGAGCTCAAGGAATGGGATAACTGCTAATACATTTGTTGTACTGTGTGCCTTTTCAGTAATTTAGGGTGATTTGACATATGCTGAGTATAAAAATGTTTGCATTGAAACTGTCGGACATGAGGTATTCATACCTGGGAACTTTTCAGGCATAAAGGTCAAAAAGGGGGGAAATGTTAGATTTGTATTGTTGATTGTCATTTATGCTTAGAAATATTTACTTCTATATGCTTAGAGTTTTGTAATTAGTTGTAGATTGGTAGAGGTTTTGATCCTTGATAGTCTGCAAACTTTGTGTGTATTAGACAGCACTTTGGGAGCATGAGAGGTCATACCGTGTCTTATTGTTTTATGGTAGGATTAACGTAGTTGCGTCTGTTCTAGTCTAAGTGCTCTTTGTTTAGATGAACTGCAGGACTTCCTCACCGTGTTATCTAGGATGAACCATCTAGGGTGAGGGGGAGGCTACCCTCTTCCTGACCAAGGATGTTTGACCCTTTGATCAGCAGTCCACACACACACACACACACACACACACACACACACACACACACACACACACAGGCAAGGTACTCTTTGTTTGTATGTAGACGTCGTATGTTAATGAACCTATGCATATTCATGTAACCTCAATAAAAGGATAGTGTATGGGAGGACGGACGAGAGCTACTGGGGTCAAGCGAAGGAACGGTGCCTGTCCGGTTCTCTCCCGTGCACGAGTACCATGAAGAAGTTTGCCTACTTGCGTCTTGCTTAGCAGTGTAATTATATTGTCTTAACGTTCCAGCGAATAGGTTCAAGCTACAAACCTAACACACACTACTATGTGTTGTAAGTGAAAAGGTTAAGGGAGTGGCTGTAGAGATATAAAAACAGCTTTTATCCCTCAAACACTACAAATGTACTTCCATGATACTTCTGATACTGCAGTTGCAAGCTTCTCTGTGCTGGACCATCCAGGGACGTCCATCTCTCCACCCTGGAACACCCATTTTCTCCACGTTTCTCATCCCACAGAATGTTTGTGTCTCTCACCTCCAGAAGGTGTTCTTGAGTTCTGCTTCTTTCCAGAAATTGTCTCAGGTCTCGATATCTGACAGTAGTTAGATGTTGGTTGATGTTCACATCATGCATGTAGTGAAGGGGTTTAGGGACTTTTACAGCACTGTCCAGCTCTACTAGAGTAACTGCCTGTCTCATGGATTCTCCTCCATGCTCTTGAGACTGCTGCGAGACAGCAAACCTTCTGACAATAGTGCACATTGACCTGCAATCCTGGAGGAGTTGGACTACCTGTGCAGCCTCTGTGGGGTCCAGGTATATCCTCATGCTACTAGCAGTGACATATGAAATGTCAGTGTCCTCCACCTGTAAAACACTTTTGGGCTTGTCTCATTGTTGCCCCTCTCGTGTATCTGACCAACTCACTGACAACTTCACTGACGTGATGCTGAACCCTGATTAAAAAGTGTTCCTTTAATTTTTACTGGAGCGGTGTACATACTTTGTTTTCTTTCTGTCCATACTCTCAGCATGTCCTCCTGCGAGGACCTACACTCTTATTCAATCTTGCATTCATACTATGAATCCTTGTCAAGAACACAGTGTGTAAATACACACACATGTAATCTGACCTTCATTTGTAATGTAATTTATTTGGTCAAGTACAAATTCACTTTAGTCTCGACCTCCCCGCTTTGAACACGCAGGGACGTTTCGGTGTCCTCCCACCTCTGCATGCTCGGCTGTAATTCATTTTAAGATGGTCTTAAATATATTTGGTAGATAAGTGAAGAAAGGAGGCACGCTATCTCTGCTGTCTGGCCTGGAACAGAGGCAGACTGTTAACAAAACAAAGCAATTTCCCAGCACAAAGGCAGAGAGAGAGCAATCTATCATCGGCCCATGAGAGTCGGAGGCAGGCAGCGCCCGGGCTGGAAAATGGGCAGAAGCTCTTGTTTGTGACCGAGACTTCGGCTTAAATCTGCCTCTGTAAGGAAGTCAAAATAAATAAATAAAATTCGATTTAGGCACTGTCTGCAATGACTTGTTGGCAGGCAGTGGCTTCCTGTTCATCAATGTCTTTGCTAAAAAATACAGGTAGAAACGAGACAAGGAAAAAGAAACGTAGACCTCTGTTCCAGCTCCACTTGTACATCCTGCTTGAATAATCTGACTGGGATCATTCATAGCGGCTCAACACCGTTCTAAATCGATGTTTCAAACACTTCTGTGAATATTTAAAGAGGCATTAGGTGATATTTTCCCCTCCCTGTTGTACAAAATGACCACACAATATATTACAGCTGCAGTAGCTGATGGGGTAGTTGATCAATACTAGTGACTCAGCACTCGCTTTGCCAGCTGCTGAGATTTTTGCTTTTCATTCATTCCTCCTCTTGTAATTTGGAGACATTCTGCTCAACAATGAACATTACCGCCTGTTTTATTAAAGAAGACGTCTTCATTTTATCTGCATGTTGCACAGCCGATAAACTCTCCTCAGTCTTAATGGCAGCTGGAGATGGGGACGGTGCCACATGACACCGTGATATCTCATTTCTTGATGACTGGATGCCATTTCTTTATATCATCATTTATATACAGTACATTTGCACATCATCTATTATCCCTGCAGTGATTAAATGCAAGCTGCTTTGGGCCAGTGTCAAATTAATTCATTTTAATGAATACAGAAAATGTCTAACAAATGAGAAAGCACGCTAACGGCAAAATGAAAACCCAAGTTATTTAAAAAATGTCCTGTGGGTACCTGCAACTACACACCGATTCTGAGTAGTCAGGAATAACCCTCATGACTGAGTCAGTACTGATCCTTGGCATGCGCTCAAATCAAATGTCTCAAGGCACTTTAAAACACTGATTTTAGATCTTAATACAAAAAGTTTGTAACTTATGCACTTTGTCCACAGACTACAACACAGATGGCTGCAAATTATGTTGTCGATCATGCTACAGAGAATTGGTCCGTTATGAGGTACACCTGTGATCCAGGTTACTGTCAGAAGTTCTTTCATATTGTAAAACCACAGAACCTGTGACTTGTTCGCTCAAAAAGGACAAAAAGAAAGAAAGGCAGTAATATTTTGCACAGCTAAATCTGTACTGCTGGGCTTAACAGTTAATTCATGTAAATGTAAAAAAAACTAAACATTTCCTAGATTTGTGTGTTTTTCAAATATGATAAGAGTAAATGCCAAATAGTTTTTAAAATGATGATTTCATTTATCAAGGGGGGAAAAAGTGAACACATCATCTGTATGCGAAACAAACAACACAACAGCGCGGGATATTGTGGAGGCTCAGCGAGCCGAAGCAGCTCAGCGAGCCACCAGCTGAGGAGCCAGCACCGCTGCCGGTGGAGCCAGCGCCACTGCCGGAGGAGCTCAGCGAGCCGGTGGAGCCAGCTGAGGAGCCAGCGCCGCTGCTGGAGGACCTCAATGAGCCGGAGCTGGAGCTCGGCGAGCGAGAGGAGCTCAGCGAGCCTGTGGAGCCCGCGCTGCCGCCGGAGGAGCTCGGAGGTCCGGGGGGACCCGCTCAGCCAGAACTGGAGGCCAGCGAGTCGGAGGGACCTCCACGTCTGGCGCGCCCTCCATGCCATCCACGTCCAGCGCGTCCACGTCAGCGACCAGTGCGTCATCGGCCATGTACCACACCTCGCTGTTGCTCACCGGAGCAGCGCTGCCGCCGTCGGACCCGGGGCAGGCCGCCGGAGGAGCAGCACCACCACCGTCGGACACGGGGCAGGCCGCCGGAGCTGCTGCGTTTCCACCAAGGGGTTGGAGGTAGGCCACCTGAACTGTTTTTCCGCCACTGCCTAACCCACCGCATGTCCCGCTTGTTTTGCCGTCCTGCGGGTCGGCCGCCAGAACTGTGTTTGCTGCCACTGGACCGGGGGTTTGCCTTTTGCACTGGGTTTTTCTTTTGTTGTTGTATGGTGTCTGTTTAACGGTGAGGTTTTACATGTTCCAGCAGAAAAACACACATGCACAGGATGGAGAGGAGAACACCAGAAAGTACACACAAACGGCACCAAAAATTGGCAAGGCGATCAGTGAGGACCGTCTAGCCGTGACAGTAATTGGCCAAAGGGCAAATGTGCACGTCCCAGGGCAGCGTGGGGGAAATATCACATTGTGTGCTGCCATAAGCCTTCGAGGGCTTCTGCATCATCATGCAAAACTAGGTCCATACAATAGCCAACATATACTCACATTTCTAGACGCTCTCCATAATATAGTTGTACAGAACAGACCAGATCAGCCCAGGTTTGTGGTGATATGGGATAATGTCAGTTTCCATCGGGCTGCTCTGGTCCAGGCCTGGTTCTCCAACCACAACCAACTTGAAGTGGTATACTTGCCCCCTTACTCACCATTTTTAAACCCTATAGAGGAATTTTTTTTGGCTTGGAGATGGCGCGTATATGACCGCCAACAACATGCCCGCATGTCTCTTCTGCGGGTAATGGAACAGGCCTGTGGTGACATTCAGGTGACAGCAATCCATGGATGGTTTCGGCATGCAAGAGGATATTTACCCCGGTGCCTAGCGAGAGAAGACATTGCTTGCGATGTCGATGAGGTCCTGTGGCCAAACCCCAACAGACCGTGGGATCCATGAGCCCACGTATGCACAATTGTCATGATTTTTTGTGTTTACAGTATAGTGTTTTTTCTATTACTGTATTATGGTTTTTTGGTTTTTTTTTTGCTTTATCTCAATTCATGGTACTGCAATGTACAGTACTGCAATGTACAATATTGAGTAGGCCTATTTGCTTTTTGGTTGTTTGAAAATGTGTCTCCTGAAAATATGCCTTCTGAATAAACAATGGAAATCAAAGACTGCAGTGTTTTATATAAAGTAGACTAGTGTGTTCCCCCTGATGTGTAAGTGTTTGCATATGATGCAAGTATGTGTCATTTTGTCAACAGAGTTACATTTTGACAAAGGAATGTTAGGTTTTGACAGCAGAGTTTAGGTTTTGAGAGTGGAGTTTCAATTTGGCACAGATGTGAATGGTATAATTTCCTAGTGTTGTGTCATGTTTACTTGTGTTTAGAGTTTTGACACAATGAGCGAAGTTTTGCAAAATGTGTTCAAGCAACGGGCAAAAACTGTAATATTCTTTGATTTAGTTAGGTTAGGTTTTGTTACTGGGCCTCCCCTGTGTTCCACGTGTCACATCGAGTCAGTTATGCTTTCATGTCTGTTGTTCCAGCGTCAAGCCTGCTTCTCTCTGTGTCATGTTTCATGTTTTATTTCTATAGTCCATCTGTAGTGTTGTCTGTTTTGCTTCTTGTATTGTGTGTGTGTGATTAGTCCCAGCTGTGTTTCCCTCCTGGTGCTCATTCCCTCCTTACCCTTCTGTGTATTTAGTCCTCTGTTTCTTGTTGGGTCATCTGCTTATATCTCCTTGTGGGTCCCAAGTCCCAGTTTTGTTTTGTTTTTGTTTGTTTGTTTGTTTTACGTTTCAGAGTCCACATTCTCTTCACTCCACACCATCTGCCACTGCAGACATGACAGCACCAGCCACTACCACCTAATGGAAAACCCTAGAAACTGAGTCGAGTCAAGCCACGCTGAGTAGGTAGTAGTGGAAAATTGCTAAAAGAACCCAGAACAACATCTGCAGGCCTGACTTGGCTCAGCCAAGGTCAAAGGCCATGATTCAACAATAAAAAAGAGGCTGGGCAAAAATGGTCTCCATGGTAGAGCTCCAAGGAGAAAACCGCTGTACTCATCTCACATCTGCCAATCTCACATCTCATGATACCTGAGAAAATATTTTGTGAACTGACGAGACAGAAGCGGAACTTTGTAGAAGGTTTGAGTCCCGTTACATCTGGCATCAAACTAACAGTATTTCAGAAAGAGAGCATCACAGAAACAGTGTGATTGTCTGCTGTCACGTTGGTTTGCTGCTTCAGGACGAATTGCCATAGCTGATAGAACCACAAATTCTGCCTCTACCAGAAAATCCTGAAGGTTTTGTCGGAGTCAAAGTGTGAACTGAGATTCTTTGTCATGACCTTAAGCAGGGCGTTTAACACTGATACAGCTGAATTAAGTCTGCAAAGAAAACTGGAACAAAATTCCTTCACAGGGATGCAAAAGACACTCGCTGCTACAGTGCAGGTAGGTTTGGATAGCTTTTTTCCCTTAATAAATGAAATCATCATTTAAAAAGGAATTCTGTTATCTAATGTTAAAATTTGTTACATACCAAACTTTAATTTTGGCAAACTTTGGCATAAACTACAAATTGTATGTTTAACCACATAAGACAGAACAACCCGTTTACCGTCGTCACGTTAACGGACATGATCAGGTTTTTTTCTGTTAGTTTTGGTACTAAATGTGTTTTCTGCAACAACACAAACACAAAGTGCCAGTAAATTTACTGAATTCAGTTAATTAAAAGACTCCTACAGAGTTGTTTTTTTATTGGTTTAGCTGCATTTTCAATTACTCCACTGTCAAGCCTGTTAAAGAGAAACAACTGCTGATGTTTACAAAATGCAAAACTGCATTTCAATTCAGAGAAATACATTTCCATATTTATTCATATTTATATAATTACATCAATATGTATCGCAGGACATTTTCTTTTTGCTAAATCTAACCTGCATAAGGCTTCTTCCATTGCCTGCTCTATAACTGTGGACAGGAGCAGCCCCGGTCTGCATTCAGCTCTTATCAGCATTACTCAGAACTCTACAAAATACAGATAAAGTGAACTGTGTTGATCCCCGAGGGAGAATTTGGGTCGTTACGGCAGCAGAGAATGGAGAAGAAGAAGAGGATGATGGAGAATACAGAGTAAATAATATATTAAGCCATTTGAAAAAGTGAATTAAAGATGGTTAAGCAGTGAAGGAGTTTATGAAAGCCTGCGGTTTGTGGAAGTACAAATTTACAGTTGTTGACGTATCAGTGCAGTTAGAGGTCTGGTGTATGAGCCTTGGTGTGAAGGCTTCATATCCTGCTTTACTGGATGTGGGATGTTCAGGCTGAGGGAAACAATAGCTTATAGGAAAACAGGTTACACTCCTATTTAGAGCATAATTTCTCTCTCTGTCACATTCTCTCTCACTATCCTTTTCTGTGTATCTATCTTTGTTTTCCTAAGTCTCCTGCATCATTTTCATCTCTCCTCTTGCATCCTCTTTGCTGTACACGGAAATAAATGACCTCTTGTCTGTGTTGCACGCGTACAAAAACACTCCCCACAGCCCCATTCATAAAGGACATGAGTTAGATATTGAGCCAAAGAGAAAGGAGAGGCAGGGAAGGAAAGAGGGAGAGAGTAGAGGAGCACAGGGACATCAGCCAAGTGTGACAGTGGAGTCGTATTTCTCTCCCCGGCCGTCCGCTGTGGATTCTGAGCTGAATACTGAGCACGCCCACTGCAGAGCCCGAGGACAGACTGAAGAGAGCCACAGAGGTGGCCTGAGGACCAGATCAACCGCAAAGCCACCTGATGGGATCAGATCTTCCAAATCAGGTCTATGTGCAGCCCAAAGGCCACTTCAGATAAAAAAAAGAAAAACAGCTGAAACTGGGAAACTAACTGTGATCGTCTACATTTATTCTATAAATATTAAGCAAGGGTGTGTAAAAAAAAAAAAAAAAAATTTAACCAAATGAACAAAACCGAAACTGCTCTAATGAAACTGTATTTGATTAACAAAGCAGGAATTACTGCATGATGACTTCACCAGCAAAATGAGAAAAAGGTGTATTTTATCCAGCAGAGCCGAGTGGATCACAATGCAGTGAACTGAATGTGATTAGATTAGTGGTGCAGTGAACACTGAGACAAAGACCGACAAGAAGGTTGGAAAGAAAGAAAAAAGAGGCAAAGGGTGAAGGCTGCCCTGCACACAGTGCGTCTCAACTGAACTTTGGGTCCAACAATCACTCCTGATTGATGATCTTCCGTCTTAACAGATATTTTCAAGTATTCAGCATGTGGCTCTAATGTCCATATTTGTGTTACCATCCCTGCAGCTCATAGACACACAAGGTTTTAAAAAGGTAAAATACTGAAATGTCAGGTAAGCAAGCATAAAAGGGTAATTCTGCTCCTCCCAGCATCCTCCTCTGTTACACTAACCCTCTGCATCGTGCTTCTGACTTTCATTCCTCTTCTCTCCTGATCATACCTCCACCTCTCCATGCTCTCATCCCCCACTCCCTACTCTCACTGTAGGTCACAAACAAGAAGGGGCACAGAGCAGAGTTAATCCCACCCCCATTCGTGATGTTCATTTTGTAAACTATTGTCCTCGACTTGTGCACGCTCATTGGTCAATGAAGTTAGCCAATGAGCGTGCAGTGTCCCTTGGTTTCGCAGCAAGATGTACAACAGCTGTCGAGACTCACAGTAACGGCTCAAATGCGCACCTCCAGACGCAACGTACATTCAAAGTCTTTACTGAAGTATCACTGGTGTAGTTCCTGCTCCACTGGTGTGGTACTGGTAAATGGTCCAATAAGGGAGCCGGCAGAGGCAAAACCAGGAAACTGAATTGGTCCAAAAACACTGGGACACTACAAGAAAAACGATGGAATATTAATACTACAGCAGACGGTCAGCAAAGGAATTCAGGCATAACATACAGCTTAAATACACAGGGGACATGATTCAATGAAATACATTAGGGTAGAGCAGGTAATCATACAGGAGGCAGACAGATGAGCACGGGGGGGGGGGGGGGGGGGGGGGTCACCCTGAAACCAGAGACAAGGGTGAGAAACAAAAGCATACACGAGGGGGAGAACAGCTCATAACTGATGGAGTCCAGAGGGGTCTCAGACCGCGTCCATCATTGGCCACATTTGCCAAAAAAAAAGTCTGAAACAATTTTTAAAAAACGTAAAAATGACTGATCACTGTTAGTCCTAACTACCTGGACTACTTTTTGGAGGCCCAGATCATCATTTATGACATGCCTGACTTTATATACTATAATTTATGTGAATGTAATTGAGTAAAGTACAGTTACAGCTTTTCTATCCTTTAATGTCAATAAAAAGATTTTAAGATGACATTTATGATAGCTGCACCGCTGTGGCTTTAACATAATTTGTACCCTACATAATGGTCTCATGGTGTAGCATGTTTTCTGCAGTTAGGTCATAAGGTCTTAAACAGACTAAAGCACATTTCATTTTATGTCTCTAATCATCTTCCATCATCTATCAGTTCCAGCATAAATGCATCAACAATTCCAAACATGTGGTCATTTTTAGTTTAGGAAAGAAAGCTGGAAATCTATTTTCTGTTTCAGTCCAGATAAATTTATCCTCACATCCAAATCACCATCAGAGCTGGCAACAGAAGGCCTCAAAATTGTGATGCTCAAAGTCGCACATGCTCTCTAATGGTACTGGCAGAAAAGCCTCGGTGGACATCATGATGCTCAAAGTTCCTGCTCCAAACTCGTTGTGTCCAAAAAAAAAAGCCTGCAAATTTACAAAGGTGTGTGTGCAGCAAGTAAGTACGTGGATAAGAATAGCTGTATTATGTTCACACTTCATATGTTTTTACTCATTTTGTAATTCCCCATGTTAAAGGGGAAGCTCAGGGTCATTTGCAGAGCAGCAAAATTTCTCTTCAATGTCTTGTGTGAAGAGGAGCTGCTGTATTCATGCCTTGGATTCAAATAATATGCAGTCACTGCTTTACTGCAGCTACATTTATTATCTCATGCTAGTTTATATTGTTGTGTGTCAACTGTGTGAGCTGTTTGTTCCGGACCCAAGTGCATGAGGGAGGAGACAGCAGGCAAATAAAAACAAGCATTTAATGCTAATTAGTCTGAATTTCAGGAACAAACAAAGAACCAAGCAAGGGAATCCAAAAATAAAGAAATAAATAACAGAAACCAGCTGGAAATATAGATTCACAGGGAAACACAGAGGCCACAGGGCCAGGGAACACAGGGCTACGAGGAGACCGAGACATTATGCACATTCACAGGTGAGATGTACGGCTGGAGACAACAGACATAATGAGACAGTGGAAGCAAATTGAACACAAGAACAGAAAAAAATATTACCAAAATAAAACAGGAAGATTTAACTGAATGAGGAAACGAGGATTAATTTGACACAGAGGAGGACAGACTGAAAGACAAATGACAACCAGAGACAAGACTAAAGGAAACACAAAAATACAAACTAAATATAAAGTGAGAACCACAAAAAACTAACAATGAATGAAGACAGGGCAAACTTTGGAGTACACTAATGACTAACACAACTTTAAAATGTTTAAATCCAAGAGAATAAATTTATAAAGGAGCCAATGAGAAGGTGTAATAAATGCAAAGAAGCTGACAGCAATAAAGGAACAAAAATGAAAGATGAAACATAAAACAACCCTTTACTAACTCAACCTGAACTTGAACGGTTAATTTTGTAAATGCATCATGTTTGATTATATTTTTAGTTGCAACTTAACAGTTGATAAGTGCAATGTGTCACCAGATATAACATCAAAACAACAAGAAGAAGTCTTGAAATTCAGTGATGAACGTTACCACCAATAGTGGTTTAGTTGGTTGAATGTTTGGGGAGGAGTTCCTACAAAAGACAGAATTATCTGAATGCCTCTCATTAATAAAAAGACTGCAGCCCATTAGTAGAGTCAGCAAAACTCTTGCGTTTGCCGGAGTGTTGACTGAGTAAATAGCATCAGGTCTGATGAACTTAACTGGATTAGCGGCCTGTTCATTCATGAAGCGCACGCCTTTCAAATCTTATCACTGAGAGGGATCAAGACTTGCTGCCAGCTTAATTGTAAAGGGAGGAGTGTTATCTGGATAAAAACAATCTACTGTGATTATATACTAAGTTAATTAAAAGAAATCCCCCTCGTTGCTCAGCCATGGAAATCATAATCTTTAAATATGAAGAAAGAAATACAGGCTGCTATTTTTTATTGCAAGGAAGGCCTACTGCCTTCCACTAATAATAGGATCCAAACTCTTAAGCCTCTAATTGCAGGACTGCTGCCCCGCCCACCCTTTGTGATGCGTGACATTCTGCAGAATTAATTGGACGGCTTTAACGGTAATAGAATAGCCAGAAGGCTCTGACGGCAGCCCTAACATGCTCCATTAATATAGAAAATGAGTTCAGAAAATATTTAAGTCAGATCTATGTCGGCATGGAGACTGGGAGAGATTAACACTGTGTCACACCAAACTCACCAGCCTGCAGCTCTAACCTCCTCAGGATGGAGCTTCAGCCTGTGTCTCAGAGTTATATCACTGAAATCAGCAAATGAAGTGATGTTGCCATGCAACAGAACCAACAGGCCAATCGGTCAATGAGGAATGATTTAGCAGGAAGGTCTTTAGGCTGTTTCACTGGGTACAAAAAAGCTTTTAGATCCAGAACGCTTCTCCACTGCTCAAGAGTCCAGTGTCAGCGTGCTTTGCACTGCTGCATCAATGCTTTGCATTGTAGGCTACTTGGTAATGTAAGGCTTGGATGCAGCTGGTCGCCATGGAAACCCATTCCCTAAAGCTCTCCACACACTGAAGTTTGGAGGTCTGCAGCTATTCAGTGGAAAACGTTGGTGATCTCTTCACACTACGTGTCACAGCATTCACAGACCCCAGGCTGAGTTGGTGTCATTCCCAATCACTTCCACTTTGTTATAATCCCACAAATAACGGAGTGGATTTGTTGCACAGGTGGCATTCTATCACGGTACCACGCTGGAATTCACTGAGCGCCTGAGAGCAGCCATTCTTTCACAGACGTGTGCACAAGCAGTCTGGATGCCTAGATGCTGATTTTATACACCTGTGACACCTGTGGAAGTGATTGGAACACCTGAATTCAATGATTCGGATGGGTGAGTGAATACTTTTGGCAATATAGTGCATAATAGATGGAGACAACCACGATGACATCACCCTTTCTGTTTTGGAGCCTCAGCCTGAGCCTTTTTGCCATGAAATAGTGATGGGTGATCGTGGCTCAAGAGTTGGGAGTTCGCCTTGTAATCGTAAGGTTGCCGGTTCGAGCCCCGGCTCGGACAGTCTCGGTTGTTGTGTCCTTGGGCAAGACACTTCACCACTGGTGTTGGACAGAAGGGCCGATGGTGTGATATGGCAGCCTCGCTTCTGTCAGTCTGCCCTGGGGCGGGCAGCTGTGGCTACAACTGTAGCTTGCCTCCACCAGTGTGTGAATGGGTGGATGACTGGGTGTGTAAAGCGCTTTGGGGTCCCTAGGGGGGACTAGTAAAAGTGCTATACAAATACAGAACATTCTCTGTCATGTGGGCCTGCATGAATAAACTTTCTGAATCCTTTATCATCCGCAACTGAAAATAGTTGTGGATGATTACTATACCTTTCTAATGTGATGTTATTGTCCCTGGCTCTCTTTCTCTGTCTCCCCCTCCTGCTCTGTTCCTGTGCTACTGCCAGTGTAACTACCGCCGCTCCCCCCTCTTCCCAGCGCAAAGCACAAGGCTCGCATGCGGAGTGAAGCGGGAAAAAAAGTGCGAGAGAGAGGGTGAGAGAAAGAAAAAAAAAACCCACGGCTCCCAATAAGGAGTTGACTCGCATCGTTCACTTCAAAGACCAGTGTTACTACTGTCACATCACACCGAGAAGGTTCCTGGTTCAAAGCTCCAACTTACGCTGGTAAACTTGATAAATGCAAAAAAAAAAAAGAACAGAGAGGTGGATGGTGATGGCCACTGGATATCTAAATCGTTTTTATCTCTATCTTGGAAGCAGTCACATTTACAAAATTACTAAGAAAAACGCCAGCTCTATTCAATGGTTTTTTAAAAAGAAACGCTCTAATACATATCCACATACAGCAGACACAGACTATCAGGATAGAATTGATAAAAAAAATCGGGCTTAAGAAGCATCTTCTTTAGACCAGAGCTCAAAGCAGAGTGAATATTTATTTAACCCTTTAAGACCTACCATAGAACCAAGTCCGCCAGAGCTTATATCATATTTTTACATGCTGTGGAGCCATTTTTGGGAGCATTTCAAGTTGCTATACATCAATACAACCATTACAGCCTAAATTTTAATAATATGTCTGCATCAGGTGCATAGTAATTACATAAATTGCAGAAAAGTGCAATAAACTACAAAAAAATTGAACGTTTTTGTTTTTTTTAACATATATTTCTAGTTAGAGAAATTTAAGAGGCTTATCCCTCAAAACTGTAAATACAAAAAAGTTGCACAAACTAGTTTCCCACCACAGGAAATTTATTTTAAGTGTCTTGATAGTTTTATTTTTTAAATACACCAATTTTCATATACTGCAGGGAAAACGAAAATAAATATTATAATGCAAATTTGCAAAATAACAGCATATGCATCAAAATAAAGTATTTCCAGCAGTGAAATATGAGTCCTAATCATCCCAGAAATGACACAGAAAGTCATAAACTCAAACATAACTTGTAAAAACACAAGTATAGGCTCATAAGTCAAGTCAAGTCAAGTCAACTTTATTTGTCAATTCTGCCACATGTACAGGACATACACAGAATAGAAATTGCGTTACTCTCAAACCCTAGTGATTAGAAAAATGCAAATAAAATAATTAAAAAGTAAAAATTTAAATAAATACAATACAATTTTACGTATAACAAAATAAGGCCCCGATCGTAAAAAACTACATTTCCGCAAAATGACGTCACTTCCGGTTTCGGGCAGCTCATGGCGGACATGCGACAGTTCACGCTGATGGACGTAGGAAGTGTTACAAACAGCTGATCGGATTGGCGAAGCGTGTTTCTGGAATATTGTGTTTTTGTTGCTGCAAGTGCTTTTTATGCAGTTTTTGCAAAGCTATACGTGGAAGGAAACTGTGACCTAGGACAAGCTGATGGCATAAGATGTAAGTACAACTCCTCCGGTTTCATATGCAAAAAAAATTATTGCGCTAGCTTACATGGTTGCAGTGCTACCGGGATTTAAAAATAGTTACGCAAAATGGAGCGTGTCCGCTCCTACCGGCTTTAAAGGGCTAATTGAATGTATTCAAAGTGGTCAAAAAATCTGACTCTGAATTTGCTACATGAGGATGTAAACTGGTTGCGTTGTGTTCTGTATTGTCAACATATACAGAGTACAGCATAAAAATTTAACATATCATGTCACATTTGACCTCTGACCTCTCCATCAAGGTCAATCTGAAGGTCATAATAATGGAGCTGGGTTTTCAAGCAGACAGGAATATGTTGGCATGGGATATTTATAGTTGATCAATTTTATTATTACACTAGAGTAACAGGTTCTAACTGTTTAAACACATTGCAGTATGAATACATGTATGATCTCACTGAAACAGAATTAGTTTTTTGAACAAAAAATTAACTTTTGTCATGTTATATTTATTACTGATTTCACTAAACAATGAAAAGAAAGCTACATGTACATTATCCACATAAATAAAAAATACAACATTAATAATCTCAAAATGACTTGTATTAAAATAGGTTTCAACAAGGCGTGCAGTTTGAAGAGAGTGAGCCTTGGTTGAGGTTTCCGTTTGCTGACTGCTTAGTATTTTCTAATGTTTCTGACTTAAAATCAAAATGTGATGAAATGTTTTTTTCAAATGTGAGTCCCACAAAGCCTTCGTTGTCACGACCACTGATACGATACGCTTTCACTACAGAGGCAAAAAAAACTTGTGTAGTTGTGGCAGTGAATCCAAAGAGATAGTGGTGGGAAGACTCTACACTCCAGGAGCTGTTTCATCAGTCAGACTGGGTTTGTCTTTAAAAACTAGTTGTGAGGGAGCACATTAAATGACTAAGAAAAAGAGTGTGTCATGTCGTGAAGCTGTTCTTTGACTCATGATGGATGGAAGGGCAGAACTAATGAAGGCAACTTTGATATGACAGTTTGGACTCAGGGGATCACCTCCTTACCACATCAAGGGCTTTTGTTCATGCGCACGAAATGCAGGAGGCAGACATGACACTGATTAATGACATGAGAATCAATTAGCTCTACAACATCAGTGTTTGTCCCGTTTGGTTACCGGCGCTCCGGCGATCAGATGTCAGAAGTAACTTTGAGGCACCTCAGAAAAGCTCATGGAACCACTGAGGGCATGTCAAAACACGGCTGACATCTCTGCTAGTCATACGAGCTGCGGCATCAGCTGCTGTTATGCTCGATCTAGCTACAGTTAGCTCATTATTAATGGACCTCGCTCCATGAGTGTGCAGGCAGCAGATGGCAAACTCTTCACAAATCGTGAGTGTACAAGGCAAGCATCGATGTGCAAGGAGGAGGATAAGAAGCAAAAGGCCCTCCTGGCTGCTTCGAGGGATTCCAAACGTGATGTCACGGTTAATCCCATCAGGAAAACACAGCTAAATCTGCTGCCACTGGGCCACAGTCACGCAGATTAGCCATGGCAGGAGCCACGGAAGGGATAGGCCTATAAATAGGACTGCAGAGCAGCAGCCTCTGGTGCTGTCAATGGGGACTGGGTGGCAGACGACTTTTATCCGATGGGGTGGTCGCAGAGAGAGAAGAGTGGAGAGGATTCCCCCTGTGACTCAATGCCAAAATGCTCTTCCCCAATGTCATGCGCTCGCCCCAACATGCTCAGGCAGAGTGGCCGCGAGGTGCAGTGGCAGCAAACACTCAAACACGATGCTGGTTGGCTGTGACTTTGCAGGCTGTGAGGCTGCTGAGCTGAGAGTCGGCACACAACATGATTTTTTTCTCCTACTCTTCATACACAGTGTTGTAGGGATGCTAGTGTACAGTCAGTCTGTTGGCTTGCTGCAGGCAAAAATGTTGAGAGCAGGTTGTATTATCACAGTTAAACGTATGGAATCTATCCTGCATCTATGTTGCACTTACATGTCCAACTCCTGGTAATGGTACATTTCGATGTGCCATCCTGGAGAAGGTTTGTTGTGTCTCCCAGCACAGTCTCAAGACCACAGAGGAGATTCCAGGAGACAGGCAGCTACTCTAGGAGAGCTGAATAGGGCCCTGGAAGATCCTCAACCCAACAGGAGGATCTGAATCTGCTAGTTTGTGCAAAGAGGAACAACATTCATAAGCTTTATTTTTGGCTGATTCTAGTCACAGTCATAAAGGTAGCTGGCTGGTCAGAATGTCAGGTCAGGACAATATATATCAACAATATAATGAATAAAATCTGATGGTCCATATGTAGAAAGTTCAAATCAGTCTTGTGGAGCTTCATGCAAACAGCTGCGGTTCAGATGGATTCTCAGGTCCTGGGAATATTTTGGCTTCTACTGTCAAAAAGCTGCCTTCTCTTTTCCGAAGTGAACTTCCACAACAATAACACAAAATGAAACAGCTGATTAGGAAGTCAGAATTCAGAGCTAAACAGCTTTTCCACCTAGCTGCAACTTTTTCTTAGTGACAGCACTGAATCCTCAGTGTGTTTAAGAACTTCCAGAAGACGGATTATGCAGATTCAGAACCATGCATCACAAATGTGAGTCTGCACACATTTGTGATGCCCTGCATACATTTATGTATGACTGCAGCCACACATGACTGAGTTACTAAATGGATTATTCACATGCGGGCACATGTGATTGAAGAAGCTTGCTCTGGGAAACTCACACATGAAAGTGTTGAGAGATTATGTTATTTGGTGGGGAAATCACCCCTGAAAATACTGCACACTGCTGCCATCCTGCAGAAATCCTACAGAGAATACACTGAAGGCACTAATACAGAACTGTCTTAGTAATTCATACTAATATGATACAAGAGCCACAATCTGAGGGCTGACTGGCACCGTTCAAAAAAACCTCATCATGAGCCCCTTTTTTTCTGTTTAACAGAAGATGGTTTAATTAATATTCTGATAGAGCAAATAAATAGAAACATATTTGTCAGTTTTACATTTAGCAACACATGGTATTTGTTCTCCTGTGTCCTTTGATCTGGCTGCAGGGTTACTGTGGTACTACAAAGAGCACTGAATGGAGCCCTCCCACTAAACACTGGATGTCAGTGTCAGTGGGTCAGTTGGTCAATGACCAATTCTGGATATCTATGCGACGTCCAAACTAGGCCCACTGGTTGGACATCCAAAAATGGCCGAACTTGGAGGTCAACATGACGTTCAACATTTGAAGTTTGGACTGGGTAATTTTTTTGCATGTCATGTGGACGTCTATGACAGGGGCAGGGAATTTACATGATTAATAATTGTAATATTTTTATTTACAAATATCAGCATCGTTGTTTTTAACATGACACATATGAAGGCAGATTATTTATAAACACACACAATTTATTATGTGTCAGCCTTTGGATTTATTCTGTATATGCAGGTAATTTTTTTTGTCATTTTACATTTTCCTGTTTTTATTTAACTAGTTTACTTTTTTCAATTAATAAACTTCTATTATTTGTTTGTAACCAGGTTAAAGAGTGTTTGCATTATAAATGGTTATATTTTTTACTAGCAATCTGTTTTATTGTGAAGAGCTCAATAGTTGTAAGAGGAAGTGAATGTGATTTTGTGTATTCTCTCACCCCAACCAGTCGTGGCAGATGGCCACCCCTCCCTGAGCCTGGTTCTGCCAGAGGTTTCTTCCTGTTATAAGGGAGATTTTCCTTCCCACTGTTGCCAAAGTGCTTGCTCATAGTGGGTTATGTGATTGTTGGGTTTTTCTCTGTATGTGTTATTGTAGAGTCTACATTACAGTATAAAGCGCCTTGAGACGACTAATGTTGTGATTTGGTGGTGTATAAATAAAATTGAATTAAATTGAATGTGTTTGTGATCGGTAGCTACATTAAGTCTAAATTTAACATTGAAAAGACGTCCACAACAACCACATCCGGACTTTAAATAGCCCGTATACGGAGGTCCTACGGACGTCAACACTAGAGTTGCAGTAGACATTTAAAAAAACACGATGCCTGGCTAGAGCTGGGCGATAGAACGATAACGATATGTATCGCGATATAACTTTTTCTCGATAGAAAAATTAAACTATTGCGATAGACCTCGCCGCTCTTGTCCTCTTAAAAAAAAAAAAAGAACAGCCAATCCAAATTAAGTAGCGCAGAGCCGAACCAATCACAGCCGCAGCGTCACGTCACGTGACTTGTTACGTACAGCACAAGTGCCAAGCCGCACATGTGTATTTGTTTGGGAAGCAGCCAGCCACCGTACTGCCCGGGTAATGGAGGAAATGAGTGTGCCGACTAGAAAAATCAACCGAGCATGACCGAAGAGAAAACAGATGATGGTTCCAACGCCGGAGAGATTGTCGAACGGAAGAGCCATAGAAGTTCCGTAGTGTGAAGGTATTTCGGCTATTTCAAGTCTGACAAAAAACAGAGTAGCGCGCACTGTAAATTGTGCTGAAAGCAAGTCTGGAAATACAATAAACTGGTGCATGCGCTACGTCCACACGTACCCGGGTATTTTTGAAAACGCAGATTTTTCTATGCGTTTGCACCTTTCGGCCACACGTAAACTGCGTTTTTGGTCACTGAAAATGAAGATTTTTGAAAACTCAGTTTTTGCATTTACGTGTGGACTAGAAAAACGGAGAAAACGTAGCGTCAAAGGTGTGCGCATTTTTTGACGTCACACTGTGTGGACGTAGCCTCAGTCTCTGACTGGAAGCGCTAATTCGTCATTCGGCTTTTGTCAGACTAAAGTAACTGTTAAAACTGTTTGAAAAGCTCAGCTATACAACAAGGAGAGATTGAGAATTTCTTTTTAGTTCTCAGTTTATTTGATATTGACAAAAGTTAGTCAGTTTTGTCTGTTCTTCTGTAAAACAAACTAAGATTTATTTTTAGAATTAATATTTTGTTTCTAAGTGGAATTGACAATTTAGTAGTCTGTTTCGTTTGTTCTATTTTGAAACTTAAACGCTTTAGCGGCTGCCTTTTGTGTAGTTTGCAATATTTGCCTTTATTTATCTGAAAAAGTCTCATGTTCCTTAAGTACATCTACCTGAACTTATTATGGGAAATAAATATTTAAATAAAAACAAGCTGCTGATTATTTCACATTTTACTTGTGAGCAACGGCACATTTAAATTTTACAAATATAGTTATTTGGCTTATATCGTGATAGATATCATTATCGCCTGAAATGAAAAAAACATATCGTGATATGAAAAAATCTTATATCACCCAGCTCTATGCCTGGCTTTACAAAACACCCCCATCAATGGACCAAAACTGGACATCCAAAAATGACATCATTCGGATGTAACTTTGACGAGGCACCCCCCTCCTAAACCAACAAACTCACTGTGCAGAGCTGGCGAACTTAAATTTCACTTATGAAAAATGACATAACTAACTGACCTCTGCTGCTGTTTGACACACTGATCGTGATGCCAGCAGGAGGAGGAATGGTTAAAATCAGAGCCCAAACAGCAGCTTTTTGTTCTCAGATTGTACATGCTGAACTCAAGATTCAAATTTCCTAACTGTGACAGGGGCATACATATACATGATACATACAGACATCATTGCAGTCTTATGATATTCCAGTCTTTGAACAATCTGGATGAATAAATTATTTTTAGAAGCACTTCCTCAGACACACAAACAGAATGCAAAATGATGAAGAGTTGTGTGTTCTCATTAGTCTGAGGTTGAGCTGCTAATTTGTTTGCTGATTCCTGAATATTGCAGAAAAGGCTTTTATGAGTGCTAGGTCTTCAATAGCATCTTCCCCAGAGGACTTTATAAGTTTGTAAGCTACAAAACAACAAATAAACGCTTATACTGCACTTCCTGTTGTTTCTGCCACTAATGGTTCATTATTTTTGACATGCATATTGTCTTAGTAGAACAAGCCAGATGTCACCCACATTAAGAACTCCGTGTCAGGCATACATGGACAAGGACTGATAACATGAGACTGATGCAATACTATACAAGCTGATCCAGTGAGAACGGTTATAACAATCCATGTGGCAAATGTGGACAAAGAGAAAACCAACAGCCACACTGACTAAGAAGCACCTGGTGGCTCAGATGTCCTCAGCTTGGAACAACTGTCAACAAAGAAAAAAAATTATCAACTGAAGTGATTTTCTGTTTATTTAAAGGGAAAATCCTTTTGCATCTCTAGAATCTCTTGAAGGAATTGATTGTTTACGCCAGGGGTGTCAAACTCAAATACACAGTGGGCCAAAATTCAAAACTGGAACAAAGTCGTGGGCTAACATTAATATTTATTGGACAAAAAAAATCTTCCTCCAGATATAAGAATGAATCTTTTGTTATGGACTCAAACAAGTTTTGCTGAAAAACTGAATATGGAACAAGCAAAGCCTAATACTAAACGATATATATATTAGCTGTATAATACCAGTAGGCCAGCTCTAATAGTAATTTGGTGTGGCTTCGTGGGCCAAATGTAATTAGGCTGTGGGCCAAATTTGGCCCGCGGGCCAGAGTTTGACACCTATGGTTTACGCCAAGGTTATGGAAGAAATATAGTATCATCAGAATTCAAGTATTTTTAGACATTGAATTTATGACACTGAATTTGTATCCTCCAAATTTCCCTGCAAAAATATTCACCTGCAAAAATTCACCTGCAAAAAATTCACCTGCAAAAATTCACCTGAAAAAAATTCACCTGCAAAAAATTCCCCTGCAAAAATTCAACTGCAAAAGTGATGAACTTTAATGACCCAAGCCAGAGCAATCAGCACCAGATCGAGTCGAGTGGCTCTCGGCCAATTAAATTACGCTGTTTGATCACATGACACAGTTAGCCAGCAGTTTGTCTCCTAAAAGAGAGCTGTTTAGAGGTGAGTGATTAAGTTTTTCTCCTAAATAGAGATCATTACAGAACGCCTAGTCCTACTTAAAATCCCATTTATTTATTTATTTTTTTTATCATCTACTCGAACTAAGGAAAACGTTTGACTAACTCAAAGACAATTTCCACGCCTCCCATGCCTGTCTGCAGAAGCAGTTTTGAATTTAGGAGCGCCAAGATGGCAGCGGCAAACCCTGGCGGCTCTCCGGTGAGTATATATTTTTTTTTATCTTCAAGTTTGTCTTTTGAAACCTTAATTTTATTTAAATCCGTTGCTCACGTATAAAGTACACAGACGGGGTCTTTGCTCAACTCGTCTGAGGCGTGTCTCACTAAGCGCTACATGCTAGCATCCTGCTAACCGAGCTACCCTTTACATGCTGTGCTTTAGAAAATAGGATACTCGTTAAAAAAATACTCCGCAGATATTGATAGATAGACAAACACTGCAAATATAATGTTGGAAACGAGAACAGCCTTTGGTGAAGGGGTAAAATACACCATGAATAAAGCCATAGAGTGAATGGCTGCCATGGTTGCAGAACAGCCTGATTTAATGACAAGAATGGGGAAGAGTGAGGTGAAGTGAACCAAAGCCACAAAACACGGTCAGACAAGGCGGCAAAAGGGCAGTGATCTGTCCGTCAGTATGAAGTTGGTGTGTGCTTTGGTGAACAAAAACTCCAGACCGGTAGCAGGAAGATGGGAGACTCGTGTTTCACTGGAATAGTGGTGAATTAAAACATCCTTTGTTGGGGACATTTCGGTGTAAATGCATCCATACAGGCAAGACAGAGGCAGACCAGACAGTGAAGAAAACAAGGCAAACATTAGAAATATTAAAACGGAAATATAGGATTGAGTTGAGGCCCTTGCAGGCTACCCACAATTTCCCCAAACTGAGCCACCCATTAAGAAATTCATTCTCACTGTTTCATAAACAAAAGGGATTAAATTTGACAATATCAAATTTAATTTTCTGACCTTTTCATAAATGAAACACGCTGCCAGGCAATCTGTTTTCGTTTTTTTTCATCCATTCAGAGTATTCGTTGGGAACACTGAACTCAATAATCATTTCCAGCTTTCTTCATTAAGTTTTGGTTTGGCTTTGTTCTCAAAAACATTTAAATAAAACAGATAAAATAGAAAATAAAGCTTTTTCTCTTGCGAGCTCAATTTTTACTGTGCTATTAAAACAAAAGATGTAAGAAAATAATAAATAAAATCCTAACCAGAAAATCAAAATACTGCAACAAATGGCATGAATTAAAAAATATACTTTTTTCAAAGAACCATAAGGAAATATGATAAAATAAACATTGGAATCTTATAGCCTAAGAATATTCAGTTAACGTAACTAACCTTGTGTTTTTAACTCACTTTTTGTTGGTGATTTAAAAATTACAAAAATAATTCTACTTTTTCCTCTCCTTTAGGATCTTCTCCTACATCATATTCTTCTGAGACTGCGTTCACGTTTAGAACATTGTCTTGAACACCTTCCCCTGGATCTGGACTTTTTAGATTTCATTTGCACCCAGGAACTAGTTTTTCTACAAGCTTTGTCTGGTCAAGTTCAGGTTTGCCCTGTCCTCTTAGATGCATTATGTAGTTTACATACTCTGATAAACAGAGAAAAGGATAAAATGAATCTACATAGTGCTGTCATTCAGTTTGAGTGGGGACCTACTGGGCGACTAAGAATGGCTCTTTCCCCCCATCATCTTAACAGTCTTCTGGAACTGAACTTGTCCATCCCAGCCATTGCTAAAATTTTGGGAATGTCAAGAAGCACAGTATTCCGACGCATGAATGAGTTCAATCTTTCAGTCAAAGCACTCTATAGCAGCCTGTCAGATGAAGAGTTGGACCAATGCATTACAGACATAAAATCCAGGCAGCCTCACGCTGGATACCGGATGGTGAAAGCACTTCTTCAGGCCAGAGGACACAGAGTCCAGTACCAAAGGGTTAGAAGTTCTATGCACCGTGTTGACACAGCTGGTGTTGTGTCAAGGATGTTTTCCTTGGGATGCATTGCTCGACGTGCTTATTCCGTCCCAGGACCACAGTCTCTAATGCATATTGACACAAATCACAAACTGATACGGTAAATTATTTGATCTTTTGAAGTGAAAGATATTCCTGAGAATTTTTTCATCTGCAAATGTTCAGAACTGTATTTTGTTATCTTACTCGTTACTATATTTGCATCTGGACATACATAAATTACATCTTGCATTGCTTACATTTAAACACTTCAAAGTGATAATTCAAAAACTGATAAAAAAAACATTTTGTTTTCCCCATTCAGCTATAACATTGTGATCTTTGGAGGTATTGATGGCTTTTCTCGTAAGGTAAGTTTAGTTTAGTAAGTAAATCAAATGTAATATTTACATGGAAGTTTCCCATTGTTCTTTTTCCTATAAAGATTATGTATCTCGGTGCTGCTTCCAACAATCTGGCATCAACAACACTGGCATTCTTCCAAAAATCAATCGAGAAGTTTGGTTTTCCTCTCAGGTAATAAGTGATGCATTTTATTATGGGTTAGGTATTTTCTTACATACCTTTTGTAAGACTACATTTGGATATTTCATTAAAAGTTGTTTAAGATGATTCTAACTTGCCTCAATATATATATCTCTAATTTCAAATGATTGTTATGGTGACTTGGGGATATTTAAGAATAAAAAAAAATTAATTCAACACCTTTACCAAACACTGCTGTTATGTAATTGGATACAAGGGGTGAGATAGTAATATTTTGCCTCCTTGGCTGTAACTCCCTGACATTACAAGGGTAATCATTTTATGATGTCGGGTTCAGTGTTACACCATGATTTCAAATTCAATATCATCATCAATAAGAATTAGTATTATCATTTCAGAGTTGTAGGTAACCACTTTTAAATGCCATAGACTACTTATTTGTTTAATTTGATGTAAATATTTTTGCAAAAATATTCTAAAAATTGTCTCCTTACACAGATCATAATGATACAAGATGGCACTTGCGTAATTTCCAACAAATACAATAAATCTAAGTAATTACTACTAACCTGTGAAATCCTGAAAAATGTTTTAACAGCTGTGTTAAATTAAACTTCATACTGACACATGCTGGAAAGTGCATTCATGAGACAATTTTTCTGATGCATTCAAGAGCAGTAGCAATGAAAGATTTTAAGGATTCTTTTACAATTTGTTTTTCAAACTTTGCTTAAGGCATATACTGTTCTTTATTATCAGATCTAAGTTTGTTTAACCCTTTAAGACCTACCATAGAACCAAGTCCGCCAGAGCTTATATTATATTTTTACATGCTGTGGAGCCATTTTTGGGAGCATTTCAAGTTGCTATACATCAATACAACCATTACAGCCTAAATTTTAATAATATGTCTGCATTAGGTGCATAGTAATTACATAAATTGCAAAAAAGTGCAATAAACTACAAAAAAATTGAAAATCGTTTTTGTTTTTTTAACATATATTTCTAGTTAGAGAAATTTAAGAGGCTTATCCCTCAAAACTGTAAATACAAAAAAGTTGCACAAACTAGTTTCCCACCACAGGAAATTTATTTTGAGTGTCTTCATAGTTTTATTTTTGAAATACACCAATTTTTATACACTGCAGGAAAAACGAAAATAAATATTATAGTGCAAATTTGCAAAATAACAGCATATGCATCAAAATAAACTATTTCCAGCAGTGCAATATGAGTCCTAAGCATCCCAGAAACGACACAGAAAGTCATAAACTCAAACATAACTTTTTAAAACACAAGTATAGGCTCATAAGGCCCCGATCGTAAAAAAACTACATTTCCGCAAAATGACGTCACTTCCGGTTTCGGGCAGGTCATGCGGTCATGTGATAGTTCGCGCTGATGGACGTAGGAAGTGTTACAAACAGCTGATCGGATCGGCGAAGCGTGTTTCTGGAATATCATGTTTTTGTTGCTGCAAGTGATTTTTATGCAGTTTTTGCAAAGCTATATGTGGAAGGAAACTGTGACCTAGGACAAGCTGATGGCATCAGATGTAAGTACAACTCCTCCGGTTTCATATGCAAAAAAAATTATTGCGCTAGCTTACGTGGTTGCAGAGCTACCGGGATTTAAAAATAGTTACGCAAAATGGAGCGTGCCCGCTCCGATCGGCTGTAAAGGGTTAAAGCTTCGAATGTTTTGGGGTACGATTCTTTGTTTTCAGGGTTCGTGGCGACCACGGAGGGGAAAATGTGGAGGTTGCACGGCTGATGTTTACTGTTCGTGGCACAGGAAGAGGCAGTTTCATTTCAGGAAAGAGTGTGCACAATCAAAGGTTTGTTCTCATAAAATACTGTCCACCTCAAATGTTTCTGACATAAGATGGAAGGTGTTGCATTTTTATTTCCATTATTTAAAAATACATACATTTAAAGGGTATAGTTTTATGAAAGTTTTACAGTAAAATGTCTTTAGAGAACAGTGCCCTATCCAGCATGATATACTTTCTGATATGTATCAGGTGTTCCTTTTTTTTTTTTTTTTTTTTTTTGGCAGTTTTTGTTGTTTTTTCCTTCAATTTCCATTACTTACCCCTCAAGGAAGAAAACATTGGACAGGTCCTACAAACCCCAAAGAGCCTTCAGGAATGTGCCCTATTTTTTAGTTATTCACGCACCTTTTCCAGTCTGTTCCTTCCTTCCATGAATGTTCATTCTGTGTTAATGGTCTGGTTGTCATCTCATGTTGCCACTGATCATTACAACCCTTTTGGCACCTTTTAAGTGATATGCCTGGGTCCTTCCTACATGCCCTGATAATGTATTATTATTGTTGTCATGCACACATTTCATGTAGGGTTAGAAACAAGCAGGGAATTTGTCATACACACCAAGAAAAGCCATACCTAATTAAATATTTTTTATATATTATTTCAGAATAGAGCGACTGTGGAGAGACCTCTGGGTGGCCGTTACATGCATTTACTACGATGTTCTTCACAACCTTGAGGAAGAGGGCCTTCTTGACATTTCAAATGTTGCACACCTCTTTTGCTGCCATTACGTCTTTCTTCCTCGACTGGAGGATGATTTGAATACATTTTGCAGTGGATGGGACAACCATCCACTGCGAACAGAAAACAACATGAGTCCCAACCAGCTGTGGGAGTTGGGTCACAGATATCACCCTGTTGCTGTTCCAGAAAACACACAGGTAAAGGTGCACATTTTTAGTACTCTGATTCCTATATACAATTATTCTTTCCTAATTTTGCTTGTTCGTTGCAGGGCTTCCAGATTCCAGACATTGACTGGGAGGACAGTGGCCTATCTTGCCATAACCATTCAAGCATTGTTGTTCCGAACACTGACTGTCCATTGACAGAAGAACAAATGACAACTTTACAGGGCGTTGTTAATCCAAGAGCGGCATCCCAGTCCTTTGGTGCGGACATCTACATTATGGCTGTTCAGTTTTGTCAGCAATTCATTTAGAATAGGAAAGCTACATACAGTTGCAGGAAAAAGTTTGTGTATCTTGTTGAATTTCATTAATTTCTGCACAATTTGGTCATGAAATGTAATCGGATCTTCATCACGGACATCTGGACAATCAGTCTGCTTAAACTAAACCAACTCAAAGAATTTTCAAGGATTTTTTCATTAACATAATTGTGTATAAGCAGTTCTGATTATTGTGACTTTGGTCATGAAATGGGATCTGATCTTCAAATTGTGCTGAAATCTGAGATTACACAGGGTTCACCAACTGTTTCAAGCTATAAACTTCGCTATAAGTAACAATTTTTAGTAAAGCTTCGTAATGTAAACACTGAAGAATTAGGAGAGAGGGAACTTAAAAATATTGATTCACTCAGAAAACTAAATAGAAACTGCTTGTCAGTTTGAATGTTATGTTGTAAAGCAATATTTGACTGAAGGCTGATGGTTGGAATGTTTCAAAATTAAAACAGCAATGTAAGTCAATCTTGTCCTTTTATTTTGATCAAGATGCATGCAAGATGTCATTGACAAGGTAAACTTTCAAGACATTAACAGTTTTAAAAACTACTTAAAGGCATTTTCAACCGAGAACTGAACCAAGAACCAATGTTGCCTGCACAGAGTAAATGGCATCAGAGAGGCCCAGTAGATGTGAACATTTATATTCCAAATCTTAAACAGAGACTTGTACACCACTACCTTGCATTATGGGAATGACTCAAATGAGTCCAAACCCTGAGTGGAAGGTTTCAGAGCAGGCAATGAGGTCTTCCTTAAAAGTTAAATAGTCCTTGTAGTGGTATGGAATGCGCAAGGTCTCATAGCAGGTGGCAGCAGTTGGATGTCTGCCATCCACTAGCTCCACTGTGAGACTTTTTGGCACAATCTCCCATCCAGTCCAGAATTTTAGGACATTTGTCAGCTCACTTGGTGTTGCTGTGAAGAAAAAAGAGGTTTAACAACCTTGAAAAAAATCCAACCAATATATTTTTAACATTACAATAATATTGGTACTCTACGGAGCCCCGCAGGGGACACGGGAGAAAAAAAAAAATTAAGACGGACTTTTGCGAGATCTCGCAAAAACAAACTCGGGATCTCGCAAAAGTATTGCGAGATCTCGCAAAAGTCCGTCTTAATTTTTTTTTCTCCCATGTCCCCTGCGGGGCTCCGTAGTATTCCCCTCCTGCAAAATGGCAAACCTACCATTTAGAATAAAATGCCTCATGTAGCCTGTGATTCGGCATTTATTTTGAGGAGGACAGTCATCATCTTCATCTTCTGGCCACACGATCCGCTGAAGAAGGACCTGTAACAGAACAAAGTATACCCTTAAAAATACTGCTGCACATTTTTCAGATTTCCATGGATTTTGTCTCTTCTTGTTTTGGGGAGTTCCCTTCCCTATAGCCATATTTTATCTAATTAGTCACACCTGTTCTTAGCTCACTATCACCCACTTAGCCTTATGGTCCATGACTTGATTTCTTGAATAAATTTCTATAATAATCCATGTTTTGTGCTTTTTGTGTTCACTTGGATCCCCAAACCTCTACATAGTTTTGACTGTATCTTAAAAGAAGAAACTGTCTCAAACAAAAAATGAAAATAGAAATTAAATTTTTTTTTTTTCAAATTCAAACAACAGTAATGGCTAAATATATAATTAGAAAATGTGTATTACCAAATAATTACTAATGTATTTTAGTCATTATGTCTTTTTCAAATCTACAAAATCGTTTTCTATATGTAAATCATGCTTTTCGAGCAGTTTTATTTTTACAGGACTAAAGAAAAACTGCTGTAAAGATGTATGGTCCACAAGAATATGTTCATTTTTAGTATTTGTGCATTTTATTTGTAAAAATGAATACAGCTTTGTTATGGTAAGTTTATTATTTGATACATAATTCTTGGTAAATGCCAAATTAAAATTGCAATTTTTTCACTTTGTAGAATGACTCAAGTCTTCATAGTTTGCTTTGGACTACATTTTCTACAACGCACAGTAAAATGTTATTAATGAATACAGTATTTAGGAACACAAAATTTACCTCAGGATTCACAGCAGCCAACTCTTGTGGAAAGAGTAAGGGCACCGTGTCAGGTCGCTGGGTCAGCAGGGTCCACATATGGGTTTCTTTAAGTCCCCTTCTCAGCTGTTTTATCGACCTCGTCACTCTTCCAATGACCTAAGGAAAAACGTTAACTAAACAGTAACACAGAAATATTTTACTTACTTTTCAATTCACTCACAGAATGGAGTAATAATTTCTCAAACAGCCATCTCCTGTTGTTCTCTGTCAAGGGGGGGAGGTCCCATGCATATGCCAGATCCTGAACACGTTTTCTCTCTTCATCCGACAGCTTGGATTGCCCTTCAAGCTGTAACCCATAAGACAGTAATTCAGACAGAAACAAGAACTATAAATTCCTAATTCCTCATACATAAAATTTTTAAAAAAAGACAAGTTTAAAGTCTCAGACCATGTCTCAATGGCAGAGTTTTTGATCTAGAACAATTTTAAAGGATTAGTCTAGGTTAGACATGTTTATAACTCATACGGGGCAATGTATAAACGTTTCCTCATTTAAACATAAAAACCTACAAGCTGAATTGTCCCTCTCAGGTCTAGATCTGGACAGTCCTCGGGTGTAACGGTGGCAGTTTCAGGACTACCACCAAGTAGGACATGCACAACGGCTGGGCTAAGTCCAGATAGGCATGGGCCTCCATGAAGAAAGGAGTGCCCTACCATCCTCCCTGCCATAAGGAACATATCACTCTCCACAAGAAAGTGAGCTGCTGATGGTATGTAATGGCCTGGCTCTCCCTCAAAAAGTGGAGTAACATTAGAGTTTGCTATGAGATAAATGAAAAGAAAGGAAAAAAAAAAAAAGATTACTTACACACAATACAGAGGTTTTCACAAAATAAAGAGACAATTAACTTGTGAAAAGTTATACAATATAATGATCATCAAACATAGGTACGGTCAACCAAAACAAACTAACCAAAATTGATGCAAAAACCAGACATCAGCTTCTCCATGCATGTTGATAAGAAAAAACGTATTACTCCTTGTCCGATAGCTGTATCCCCTGTTAGATCACCAAAATAAAATAATGAATACAAATAATTATTTCAAGATATATTTATGTATCATTTTCAGAAAATTTACCCTCAAGCCTGCACTCCAAGGGACGTGCCCATTCAACATTGGGTCTCTTGTAGAATGAGATGAGGGCCATGTCCTGATCAGCTACACTTTGTCTGATGTCCATTGTGAGACGTAATGGGCTCTCCATTTCATGCATGTCCAAAGCATTCTTTGCACATTCATATATGGCCTTTGAAGAGTCCAAAACAGTTAACCAGCCTAAAAGAAAATAGAGGTGATTATAATTGGATATAGTCTGTATATCAAGTTCTATCTAGATACTGTTACAAAAAGATTATGTTTTATCCTTTGAAGGATTGTCTAAAGTAGTTTGAATATGAGGCTATCAAAAATAAGAAATCCATTGAATGGATACAAACTAATGGTTTGATTTCCGGGAATTGTTCACATTAGCTGTTGATTGTTACTAATCAACACCTTCCTTACATAACCTGTGACTAAATGATTGACCTACCATCCCTGACTTCACAAGTAGTTCCAGATGGTCCTGGCATATCTGCTAGCCCTTCCTCAATTATTGTATCTTCATGCCCCTTTTCATTTCGTGAGCTACTATCAAAATATGTTGTTAAATTTCATTCAAGGCTTAAATCCAATGACAATAAAATTTGCAATTTTTGTTGCTAAATACCTTTCTCCACATGAAGAGGCATGCAGCTCAATGAGGTCAGAGTGAAACATATCTGTGCAGACAGGACACTGCTGCAATGGTGCTGTTGTGCAATAAATTTTAAAGGACAAAGTTTAATTTTTTTAACATTTAATTTTTCCTTCTAGCTAGCTCTTAACACTTTATGTTTTTGGGTAATATGTTAGTATGAAATTGTCAAAAAAACCTACATTCCTTTTCTGTAGGTTCATCACCATCTAAATTCACCACAGTACTTTCACTGGGAGTTTCCAAAGGAGGACAGGATTTTAGGTGTTCTGACAGAAGTTGCAGTGGAACACCTATGCCACACTTCTGGCATTTTGCTTTTGGCATGCATCTGAAGGACTCATCGCTTAGTGGTACAGGGTCATTGCTAAGTTCCTCTTGAATAGGAGCAATATATACATTTTTACCCCCACAACTGGCAGCCTTTAGGATTGTCCCTGTATAGCCAATATCAGCTGGAGGAACCAGAGAGAGTTTTCGGCTTCCCCAACCACCTGTATAAAAGCAAATTGCAGCAGATTATTCTGATCATGAAATATATCCAATGCCTCAAGAAAAGTGAAAAAGAAAAGTATCTTCAAAACTACTCAGAATTAGGAATTCACAACATGCGGTGAAAAGGAACTTGTCTTAAAAGTACTTATTAAACAGCAGGATCAGTTTCTAGTTTAATTACACAGTGCAGAATTCATACACACCCCCAGGTTTGAACAGCAGCCAGCCACCTGTTACCTCCTTCAGTTTGGGAAACAAATCATTCAAGGCGTCCCTTAACTGAAAGCAATAATACAAATACAATCTCTGAGTCCAAATAAATTACACATTTAACATTAATTATACCCCTGTATATACTAAGAAACGGTAAAAGAACCATGCATTTACAGTGCAAACTGGATATAATAAAAAAATCTTTTTCAATCCAAAATTTACAGTTACATTTTCATGATTAATGATGAATATCCAATAATAATATTTTTTGTAAATGCCACCTGTGACTTGCAGTGATGGTCACCTTCAATAACACTTTTATTAAGCGAAAACTTCTCAGTTTTGATCAGTGAATAAAAAGAATAAGTTTATACCTCTTCATGTGTTGTGCTCTCATCAAGATGTGCTGTTCTTTGACCCATCCCTGCCTGTGTGTGGATATATTTTTCATGTTCTGTTGGGGTCTTCTCCATTTGTTTTGGGAGCAAATAAAATACCACTTCAAAAGGTTTAGGCTTCTTAGCAGGCACCAGAGATGTAGCAGGGAATCGCCTTTTCCCCTTTCCTCTTGAGAAAATACCAGGAAAAGACCTGTCCCAAACATTTTAACAAAATTATTTAAAAGCGACTATTATGAAATGCTTTTTTAGTTTGTTTATACAAATTCAACACAGCACTAACACTGCAGTATACACAGAAACACGGAAATATAATATATTAAAAATAATAATAATAATAATAGCAGCACCCGAAAAACACAAACATTCAAAAATAAACCAAAACATCAGAACTCAAAATACTGGGTCGAAACGAGCCAGATCCGTGACAGACTCAGAACTACCAAAAGTATATTTTTATGTGATTGACTGTTGTTGTAATTCAAGCCCTGAGTGTAGAGCAGGTAAGATATAAAGTTCCATCCTAAATTCCATGCTCATGCTGAGTGTTTAGTTTATGACTTTTTCACCTGGTCATTTCTTGCTGAAGGGATGGTCTTTCAGGGTTGACCAAGCTGGTACCCTGGCCACCTTGACTCTGTTCTCTGCAAGAAATAAAATCATATTCTCATGTGTGTGTGTGTGTATATATATATATATATATATATATATATATATATACACACACATATATATACACACACACACACATATATATATATACGTATATGTGTGTGTATATATATATATATCTCAATTTAGTTGAATGTAGGATTGACTCATAAGTCTTGCTAAAGTACCTTGTATTCTGATTCATCGCAGCAGCAACAGCAGGAGTTTGGTTGGATGATGTAAGCAACTGCAGCAAGTGTCTTGCTGATCGAATAATTTCATCCTGCATAATCTGAAACGAACACATAAAGACAGAAACAATTTATAAATTAACGTTCGATAAAATCTAAGAATGTATCATTTATTAGATAACAATATGAATATGTCTAACAAAAAACTTGTGTGGAGCGAAGTTACATTCAATCAAGATGGTCTGGCATGCTACAACTTTATAGTTGTTAAATTCTGGGTACAAGTATACATACCCATCTTGTACATGTTTATTATTATTATAATTATTATTATCCTACCCAATTACATGTTTCTTTTAATCAGAGTATGCTGTTTTAATGACTTTACAATATCATTTACATTGCGTTCCTTACATTTTCCCAAATTGTATGTTATATTAATCCTATATTTCCGTTTTAATATTTCTAATGTTTGCCTTGTTTTCTTCACTGTCTGGTCTGCCTCTGTCTTGCCTGTATGGATGTATTTACACCAAAATGTCCCCAACAAAGGATGTTTTAATTCACCACTATTCCAGTGAAACACGAGTCTCCCATCTTCCTGCTACCGGTCTGGAGTTTTTGTTCACCAAAGCACACACCAACTTCATACTGACGGACAGATCACTGCCCTTTTGCCGCCTTGTCTGACCGTGTTTTGTGGCTTTGGTTCACTTCACCTCACTCTTCCCCATTCTTGTCATTAAATCAGGCTGTTCTGCAACCATGGCAGCCATTCACTCTATGGCTTTATTCATGGTGTATTTTACCCCTTCACCAAAGGCTGTTCTCGTTTCCAACATTATATTTGCAGTGTTTGTCTATCTATCAATATCTGCGGAGTATTTTTTTAACGAGTATCCTATTTTCTAAAGCACAGCATGTAAAGGGTAGCTCGGTTAGCAGGATGCTAGCATGTAGCGCTTAGTGAGACACGCCTCAGACGAGTTGAGCAAAGACCCCGTCTGTGTACTTTATACGTGAGCAACGGATTTATATAAAATTAAGGTTTCAAAAGACAAACTTGAAGATAAAAAAAAATATATACTCACCGGAGAGCCGCCAGGGTTTGCCGCTGCCATCTTGGCACTCCTAAATTCAAAACTGCTTCTGCAGACAGGCATGGGAGGCGTGGAAATTGTCTTTGAGTTAGTCAAACGTTTTCCTTAGTTCGAGTAGATGATAAAAAAAATAAATAAATAAATGGGATTTTAAGTAGGACTAGGCGTTCTGTAATGATCTCTATTTAGGAGAAAAACTTAATCACTCACTTCTAAACAGCTCTCTTTTAGGAGACAAACTGCTGGCTAACGGTGTCATGTGATCAAACAGCGTAATTTAATTGGCCGAGAGCCACTCGACTCGATCTGGTGCTGATTGCTCTGGCTTGGGTCATTAAAGTTCATCACTTTTGCAGGTGAATTTTTGCAGGTGAATTTTTTGCAGGTGAATTTTTGCAGGTGAATTTTTTTGCAGGTGAATTTTTTTCAGGTGAATTTTTGGCAGGTGAATTTTTTGCAGGTGAATTTTTTTCAGGTGAATTTTTGCAGGTGAATTTTTTGCAGGTGAATTTTTGCAGGGAAATTTGGAGGATAAAAATTCAGTGTCATAAATTCAATGTCTAAAAATACTTGAATTCTGATGATACTATATTTCTTCCATACAAGGTGCGTTCCCTTCACTTCCTTCCCCTGTTTTTTCACCAGTTCTTTGTGTTCGTAATGTTCAAATTTTGCAGTTAGTGGTCTTAGATCTTTAATTTTTGGTGGACTCCGTAAAAAAAGATCTGAGCGACTGTCATAAAGGCCTAATGTTTGTTCAGGACTGTAAGTAGTATTTTTACTAAACTGCTTTTATTCTGTAATTCTTTAGCTAGGAACTCAATGAGTATAATCCTCACTCATTGGTGTTCAGTGGTGTTCAACGGCAATCCTGGGCATTTAGACGAGGCATTGATTTGTTGAGCACAGATGGTCATGCCACTTGTTAATTAAAGTATTCCAGTTTGTCCAATTTGTTAGATTTAAGAAATGGTCCAAAAAAAGGAAAACACTTATGTCCTTAGCTCAGTAGTTCAGTCCTAAAGTGTTGTTTGTTTCCAGCAACAGCACTGTCGTTTCGGGCCACATCATACCTTTTTAAAACTGCTACTTCAGAGATGACGAACTTAGTGGAAAACTTGGAAAATCTACATTACTGCTATAACTTGGTCAGCATCAGGAACACAGATGGATTTCTACCATGGACAATTTGTCATGCTGATGCTTTGTACTGCGTTGTGTCAGGTGCCTCCTGTGTCAGGTAAGGTGTTCTGTAACACTCTAGCTGGGAATATGTTGGCTGCTGACAGATTACGGCTATGTTTAACAGATATGCAAAGTCCTCCTATGGACATTCAAGGGGAGAGACAAACAGTAACACACTTTGCAGGGTTAACCACCAGGAGACCTGGCTTTGCCTCCTGTTGGGACCTTTGTGTTCTGCACTTTGTTTATTTTTTCTCCCTTGCTTTTCACTTTCAGTTCTTTGAGTTGTTGATTGTTAGTTTTAGCCACTAAAAGCTACTTACTTGTATTCTCACCCAAACCTAACAAAGTAGTTTTTAGTGTCTCATGTCACAACCCAACAGCTGGATTTCCTTTTGTCCTGTTGTTCAGTGACGGTGGCAGCACACTGTGCCAGTGCTCAATGAAAGGCCTCAGAGCT
Source organism: Astatotilapia calliptera (assembly GCF_964374335.1). NCBI lineage: Eukaryota > Metazoa > Chordata > Actinopteri > Cichliformes > Cichlidae > Astatotilapia > Astatotilapia calliptera. The sequence continues at coordinate 13,547,049 of NC_137423.1, forward strand.
CAGTTTCTATACCTTTCTTGGACTTTGGTTACTTTTTGGTTTGAGTTTTTACACTAAATAAACTGGATACACCATTTTTTTTCATCCAAGCACTCATTAACACACTGTACTGGTTTGTTTAAGTTATTTCCTTGTTTCTTTTATTTTAATTTTAATTTTAATTAGCATTTTTCTGCATCTCACTTCCCATTATAGCCATGAGGCCCAATCTGTGACACTTACAGTAACCAGGTAACAGCTTTAAATAAAAATCAAACAAATGATATATATTGGTTTGATACAACTTATCCCTCAATCACCCCTCAAACCTCTAAATGTGAACTTTTTCTTCCCTTTTAACCAGACGAGCAGACTGATGAAAAATTATGTTCAAGGTCACAAATAAAATTGGAAGATTTGTGATGAGGTACGTAAAGAAACATAAAAATAATAAATAAGTGGTGAATATATCACCACCACGAGACAGTTGCTGATGCAGTGCAGAGAAAAATCTTTTTATGCATTTTTATGCTTTAAAGATGTCCCGAACAACAGTAACCCTGCTCACTGACAAATACGGCGGTGTTAGCAGTGACTGATTGCTTGACGCAGTACCCACTGATGGCCCTGGTATTTTATACTTGGACAGCAGTGACCTAAGCTGACGCAGCAAGGTTTTTACAAAAACATTGATAAAGAAATCTATGGAGTCATATTATATCTGTGCAGAGTGACATTAACCTCCTAGGACATGGCGTCCACATATGTGGACATCACATTTTTGGTTATTTAGACCCAAATATATCCACTTACGAGGACATTATACTGCTACTGTTCTATCGAAATTTTAAACGAATATCCTCATATGTGGCTCTCATTTTTCTTCGAAACAAAAATTGGGTAAAAAAAAAAATCTGGTAATTCTTTGTTTTTACATTCATCAGGCCCCAATATGCCCAAATATCAAAGAAAAATTAAAAATACATGCTGTGGAAGAGTTCAGGTCTTAGGAGGTTAAACATTGGTTAGTATGCCAATCCCAAAATGACAACCCTGCTCCTGCTGGGACCTTCAGGTACACACGAATTAGCAAAACATTATAGGTGTTGCAGAACATCATAGAAGCTACAGTTTGCTGTGGTTTCTGGGATATGTTAGGTGATCATCAACATTCTGCTTGTGCCGTGTCAGACGAACGGAAAAACTGGCAAACAGCCTGAAAGACTTGACAAACAAAACTGTTATGGTAAGATGAGAAGGTCAAAGTGTCTGTGAATTGGGAGAGCTTGTGATGCACCAGTGCTAAGAGCCACCACACCCGCCAACAGACCTGTTTTCCCAGGTTTTGTCATTATTCCAAGGCCATGATTCTATTTTAGTTCTTCTGGGAAACCTATGTAATTATGTAAATGCGTAAGCCTCAACCTTAAGTAACATGTATTCATAAGTTTGGGAAACTTGCTGAAGCTACGCACATGGACAGAGTGTCTGAAACACCAAATGCAAAGAGAAGCAAATGGTGCAGCGTGATGCCATCTCCCAAACTCCTTACTGCCACCCAAAGAAAAATAATACGTTAAAATTTTATTAAAAATTCATTAAATTATCTAAACTTTGGCGGCTCCAAGTGTGAGTGCACTGTTTGCAGCAGATATTAGCCAGGGAATATGATAATATGCAGTACTGCATGAAACACTATTGCACTTTAGCCTTCATCAGCATAATAAATATACACTGTGCAATTAAAATTCACACTGATAATATCCGTTCCCATCTTCTTCCAAATTGTGCCGTTAGTGTGCTGTTCATTCCTGTGCAGGCAAGCTGTATTTTCTGCATTCATATGGTGGCGTTTCTGTTCTCTCCTACTCTTTGAGACCTCTCTCTGCTCCCACAGCTTGTCGCCATAAAAACAGATGGCTCTCCTGCAGACTAGCATCCCTATTGCTTCTGCAGAGGATCGTAAATTGAGCCGCAGTGGATACAACACAGTTTCATCAGGGCCACAATATCTTGTCATGCGAACAGAACGTGGAGCTGAATAATAATACAACACAATGTCAGGCAATGACAGACACCTCTCCAGGGACCAGTCGTGTGACCCAGGAGATAGAGTGTGTTTATGTGAGTGTGTGGAGGGAAAAGTGTTTCACTGTCAGAGATAAACAGAAGGAAAGTAAACAAAAATGTTGATCTTAGTCTCTTTATAAACGCTAATGCTAATAAAGGTAAATGGAAATTAAAGCGAAGGAATAAAGCAGCATCTCACCTGTGCACTATACTGCATAGTGCCCCTGTAAAAATCAATAGAGACACCAGATCTGAGCAGAATTCAGATGTTTAGTTTATTATTTTAAAGATATTTGACATTGTCAATAACAATGTGGCATATCTGGAAATCTCCTTCTGGGAGCTCTGACAATGGAACTGTTTGGGGGCAAAGCTGCACTGACAACAGTATAACAGTAGTTTAAACTCCATACAAGTAACCTGATCATTGTTTGATAGAACACAATCTACAGCTCCCTGGATAACAATTTGTGACAGCATTAATATGTTATTCCTGTTATATACATGCAGAGAAAATCACTGTGTGATTAATGTGCATGCACCATTGAGAAATAACATGTTTTTTTCATCACAGCTGCAAAGAGCATTTTAATGAACCTTATAAGACTTGCCAGACTTTCTGCTAGCAGATGGTCCTTACCAACTACAGCCAGTTTATTTCTATAGTTTTTGCATCACTCCTACATCTCATATGAGAAGTTGACTGGATGGTGGCCTCCAGCTGTAAACCCTGAACGCTGAAGCAATGGGAAAGTGTCGGGTGACAAAAGCCACAACTTGGCCACAGGGAAAAAGCAGACAGGGCCAAACAAAGGCAACAAGATTTCAGATCCAAGTAATGAAGATCGTAAAATCAGCAGTTGTGTGGGAAATGTACCTGTGTGGAGGGATTAAAGCCAAAAACAGCTCCATACAGTCAGAGGACACGGCAAGACCAGAGAGAGGAATCATTTGAACAGTGACACACAAATTTGGTATTGACTTTGTCCTGTTACTGTTATGTTTTTTTTTCTTTTCCCATTTTCAAAATGTTTAAAAAAAAGTGTTAAAAAAGTTAAAAACACAATATTTCAAAATATACCAAAATATAATACAAATGATTATTCTTAACCAAAATGATAAAGGTGGCACAAAAACATGCTGATTTTACCACGGGTCATTTTTGACCCACTTGGTCCAGTCACTCATGCATCTAAGGGTTCAATTTGATGCCAGTGTGTCATGCATCTATAAGGACACTCACTACTACTGTAACCCAGTTGTGCGACACTATGAGTAACAATACTCATGCAAAAAGTAACAGCATTTTTGTTTGGTCAATTATTTCTTTGTTGTAACAATGCTTCTTAGTAAAAAAACCCAAAAAAAACCCACTTATACAATTGGAATGTCTTCCTTTTAAGTGACACATTTGAAAGGAAAATGCATTGCCCTTACAAATGTGGATTGCATTTGCAACTCCAGATTGAAAACCAAGTTTAATATAACAGAGGATGTCAGAGACAGGTCGCAAAGTAGGTGTCCCAAAAAGACGACACCACGACACAACCATTTCCTCACCCTGTCAGCACACAGGAAACACAGACAGTCTTCTACAGATTTGCAGTCAGGTGTGCAGGACAATATGGCCGACGGCTCTCTGTCCACACTGAACAGACTCCACCGCAAATCTCCAGTGTGAGCCACGACTACCCTTCACCTTCAAATTCTCAAATTTACACAAAAATGCAGAATTCAAGCAACACATAAGTGGCATAATTTCTTATTTATTTCTGTGAAATGAATTGCTGAGACTAACACGTTTATTTACTAACATGGTTGAAGACCCTTTGTGCCATTTTTACCTCTGCACCAAAAGTCACGGATATGCAGCAGCAAGCCTTCTGACTCTAAGCTAACACGGTTCGACAAGTATTAAGCAATCACTTCCTTTTCCTTGCAGAGGAGCTGTAATGTGTTTTGAAGGCTGTGAGTAAACTGATGGGATCATATCAAAGGCACAAAGCTGCTGGAAAGAAGCCTGTGAGCGAAACAAAGGCCCTCTGGTCCCCAAAGAAGCAAAGCTGCAGTGCTGTGACAACCCAGAGAAGGACAAGTCAAAATGAATTCCCCTCTCTGTGATTGACCTGCTGCAGAACTTGTCAGAGCTTGGCTATTGCAACCTTAAGACAGCATGGATCAGACATGGCTGGGAAAAAGACATCTAATCATTTGCTAAAAGAAGAAAGGAATATGGAAAAATGTGCAAGACAGAGAAAAGACGGTTTGATTTATGAAGCTTGATGGAGCTTATCAGCAGCAGGCAAACAGTGAGGAGACATCAAGTTGACAAAGTAAAATTCAAACTGGGAGTCTCGTAGGAACGAATTGACAGTTAATTCCCGTAAGCTCTGGAGAATGAACATTTTGGACGGCGTGGAAAATCTCAAAGATGAAGCTGAAAGCTGAACTTGTTCCAACACTGTAAGGCGAGTTCTGTTGTGAACTGGATCTATGGAAACACAGTCAAACTGAGCCGAACTGCATCAAAATATAACGGGGTCGTTGGATTATGGGATGGTGACAGGATGGACAAGGAAGGTGAGACAGACGCCAGTCTATGAAATTAATATTTTAGTTGTACAAAACAATCATTTCTTTTTCTCTTTGGATGAAACATTCAGTAGTACAACAAATTTAAATTTACTTGTGTAACACTCAATATTTTTGGTATGGCAGAAAGGCAGAACACAGCACTAACATTAACAATGGATGAATATTAGTTTAATGACCCTGGTTTAGCAACAAAAAGACATTTTCATTTGTCAAAGCTGAAAAAAAAAACACACAGAAGGAACTAATGACATCAGTGAGGGCTCAGCTCCATTCAAGTGGTCCCCAACAGGAAATGAATGAAATCACTACTGTAGCACTGTGGGGCAGCAAAAGTGTCAGGATCAGCAGGGTGAAGGACACATGGAGTGTAAAGGAAATTGGAAATCACTTAAAACAACATGTGTGAACGGGTTTTCTTTGGCTATACATTCATTGTTGTGAATAGCCGTGTGATGAAGGCAGGAGAGGACCAAACCGCAGGTTCACAGAGGCAAAAATAAACTAAAAAATGCAGCTTTATTGCTGGATGACAGAAAGACACGACAAGACAGTGGAAGCAAAACTAAACACACTGAACATAGAATGCGAGATTGTCGAAATAAAACAAGAACTTAGTGAGATATGAAACACATGACGGACTGGGGAGACAGGATGGAACACAGGAACAGGTAAGGGAGACAAAACAGAGATACTGCTAAAAGTGCGAGGGAAAGCGAGATGGGAACACAAGGGCGAGAGAGAACAAGGAACCTAGAGAATCAAGAGAGCACAAGAGGGACATGTAGGGCTGGGGAAATGTGGGGTGAACATGATAGATGGGGGAACATGGAATGAAACACACACACGCAAACCCACATAAAGCCACAAACACAGAGAGGGATGCAGAGGACAAAGACACAGGGGGACCTAAGAACCAAGAAGCTAAAGAGAACAACCTAGGCATTAAAGAATACACTCAAGACTAAAAAAATTAACTTAAACATAAACCAAAATACAAAAATGACATCAACATACAAAAAAGAACTCAGATCGCTGGGTCAAATGACCTAGGACCATGACACTCATACACAATATGAGGACAGTAAGAGCCACTGTGGAGGACATGCAGGGCAGCAAATGTGTGAATTTGATCAAAAACATTCACAGATCATGTATCAGTAGGCTTGCAGCGATGCATCATGTCTTTCCACTCTCCCTCTTGCAGCGCTCTTTGTTTTGCATGTATATGATCATGTTTCATGTCCCTCCCTTAATAAGATGGCCCTTGTAATCCCATCGGGACCTCCCCCACCTGCCATCCCTTCTCCTGTCGCAGTAATGCACCGGATTGATCAGGGAGATCCATACAATTATCCAGCCGTCAAAGCTTTTAAGTTAGTGTCCTTCATGTCGACTAATGCTGACTCAGTGTGCGCGCTCTGCCTTCAGCTGCACTGATGACAAACCAGCCAATGAGGCTGTATAAAAGGCTCTGAGACTTTATTATTCCTGCAATATTGTTTGAGATGGAGTTGCGGGAAATGACGTAGGCAGAAGTTTGAGGTACTGCGCTGTTACTCCAGAAGGGGAGATTGTAGGGGTGTGTATTGGCAAGAATCTGGCGATACAATATGTATCATAATACAGGGTAGACGATACGATATATTGCAATACTAAAAGCCAGACGATATTTGTGTTTAGTAGGACTAAATTTAATTAGGAAAACTCACAGTAAACAGTCCAAACTGTTTAATGCTTGACATGAAACATCTGAAACAAAAACACTCTCTAAGTTCAAAATGAATGGAGAAATTCACATCTGCCTTATTAGAAGTCATGTCAAATAAACAAACAAAAACTACTTTACTGAAATATCAAGTATTTTTTAACATGAAAAAAGTAAACATGTAACACTGAAGTCTTTCTAAGTACTATGATTGTAAAATACTTATCCAAAAACTGCTCTATGGAGCATCAAAACAAAGTACTTTTTATGTGACCTTAACATAAACAAATATAAATCAAAAATGAAATTGCTTGTAAACATTAACAAAAAATGTAAAGTGCTATTACAATTAAGTCTTAATAAAATAAAGTACAGCTCTGCAGTGTCCATCAATGGAACACTTTTAGTACAACCTGAAAAAAGGAATTTACTCATCTAAATAAAAGTGCTTATGAGACTCAACCAAAATGTCAAACATTCTCATATCAGAGATTTTACATGTGTAGTGTTTTCTCAGTGTTTATTTTTCAATTTCCAGATTTTTGTGCAGGAATACAAGCTGATCGACATGGTCAGCTCTCAGGACACTTCTCTGTGCATTTACTACAGGGAGTGTAGAATTATTAGGCAAGTTGTATTTTTGAGGAATAATTTTATTATTGAACAACCATGTTCTCAATGAACCCAAAAAATGTTTTTGGAAGTAGTTTTTAGTTTGAGCTATTTTAGGGGGATATCTGTGTGTGCAGGTGACTATTACTGTGCATAATTATTAGGTAACTTAACAAAAAACAAATATATACCCATTTCAATTATTTATTTTTACCAGTGAAACCAATATAACATCTCCACATTCACAAATATACATTTCTGACATTCAAAAACAAAACAAAAACAAATCAGCGACCAATATAGCCACCTTTCTTTGCAAGGACACTCAAAAGCCTGCCATCCATGGATTCTGTCAGTGTTTTGATCTGTTCACCATCAACATTGCGTGCAGCAGCAACCACAGCCTCCCAGACACTGTTCAGAGAGGTGTACTGTTTTCCCTCCTTGTAAATCTCACATTTGAGGATGGACCACAGGTTCTCAATGGGGTTCAGATCAGGTGAACAAGGAGGCCATGTCATTAGTTTTTCTTCTTTTATACCCTTTCTTGCCAGCCACGCTGTGGAGTACTTGGACGCGTGTGATGGAGCATTGTCCTGCATGAAAATCATGTTTTTCTTGAAGGATGCAGACTTCTTCCTGTACCACTGCTTGAAGAAGGTGTCTTCCTGAAACTGGCAGTAGGACTGGGAGTTGAGCTTGACTCCATCCTCAACCCGAAAAGGCCCCACAAGCTCATCTTTGATGATACCAGCCCAAACCAGTACTCCACCTCCACCTTGCTGGCGTCTGAGTCGGACTGGAGCTCTCTGCCCTTTACCAATCCAGCCACGGGCCCATCCATCTGGCCCATCAAAACTCTCTCTCATTCCATCAGTCCATAAAACCTTAGAAAAACCAGTCTTGAGATATTTCTTGGCCCAGTCTTGACGTTTCAGCTTGTGTGTCTTGTTCAGTGGTGGTCGTCTTTCAGCCTTTCTTACCTTGGCCATGTCTCTGAGTATTGCACACCTTGTGCTTTTGGGCACTCCAGTGATGTTGCAGCTCTGAAATATGGCCAAACTGGTGGCAAGTGGCATCTTGGCAGCTGCACGCTTGACTTTTCTCAGTTCATGGGCAGTTATTTTGCACCTTGGTTTTTCCACACGCTTCTTGTGACCCTGTTGACTATTTTGAATGAAACGCTTGATTGTTCGATGAGCACGCTTCAGAAGCTTTGCAATTTTGAGACTGCTGCATCCCTCTGCAAGATATCTCACTATTTTTGACTTTTCTGAGCCTGTCAAGTCCTTCTTTTGACCCATTTTGCCAAAGGAAAGGACGTTGCCTAGTAATTATGCACACCTGATATAGGGTGTTGATGTCATTAGACCACACCCCTTCTCATTACAGAGATGCACATCACCTAATATGCTTAATTGGTAGTAGGCTTTCGAGCCTATACAGCTTGGAGTAAGACAACATGCATGAAGAGGATGATGTGGAAAAAATACTCATTTGCCTAATAATTCTGCACTCCCTGTATGTCTCCTGCAGAGGAGAAAACTCTCTCTGCAGAGACACTTGTTCCAGGAATGCATAGGAAACTTCTTGCTACTTTGGATAGCTGAGGGTATTCCTGTTCATGGTCCTTCCACCAACTGAGAGGATTTCCTGTGAGAGGCAAAGGGGTCTCATCTCTATACCTCTTGATCTCAGCTGCAGCAACATCATGTTCTGATTTTGGTGCAGTATTGTCACTAGTAGAGGCAAACGTAGCTCCGAGCAAGTCCACCAATGCACATGAGGTCCTCTGTCTCTTTAGGGGTGGCCGGGGGATGGAGTCAAAGTTGTCTTTGATATGTGGGTGATGAGCCTCCTCTGTGGCATTCTCTTCCTCCACCTGTTTGTCAGTCTCCTCATTCTTTTGCTGCTGAAAAACATTAAATTCAAATAGTATTAATGTCAGAAAGTCAAAATTCAAATCCAAGATTCACCCTGTTTTTCACTAATATTTGATGACAAATGTCATCAATATGCTTTTTTTTTTTTGGCTTTTTACTTTATTCACTTGCTTATAACTTCAGTTGAATTTTTCCAAATAAATTAATTTATTTACTTACATTTTCTTCCTTCTTTATCACAGTCACCACTGTGTCCAACAGTCTGGAATAGGTCTCACTGGTCTCTGCTTCAGACAGGAAGGGCAGGTCCTTAAACCGAGGATCAACAGTTGATGCCATCCATAGTGTCTCCCTTTCATTTACATATCTCTTTCCCAGATCTTCTGCTATGGCAGTCTTAATGTCCCTTACTATCGGTGTATCATCAACACTTTCTTGTGCATCCATCACAAGCTTGGCATGAAGAGGAGCAGGGTTGGCATACTCTCCTCTGACATCACCAGGGTGGCGTCCTTCATTGGCTTGAGTGCCCTGACAACTTCTTCTGCACATGTGATGTCAGACTCACTTAATGTGAAAATTTCTTTTTCACTCTTCCTAACTTCTGCAGAAAGCAGAGCTGCACAGATGGCTGGTTGCTGTTCTAAAAATCGTTCTATCACATCATAGGAGCTGTTCCATCTTGTAATTATGTCCGTGATCAATCGGATCCTCCCGAGAAGTCGCACCACGGATTGTATTTTCAGTGCTACACAAAACTATCGCGGGAAAGCTTACAAAACAGATAGCAACTACTTACAGGCATGTGGCTCTCTCTATGTGGCTCTCTCTAAGGGTTAGCAAGAAAAAGTGAACAAAAAGTGGAACAGACAACAGTTTGGCTATCCGGTTGTTCAGTCTGACGTCACTAGCCATGTCTGGGCCTAAACTCCGCTGCAGGTCCATATATCAAACGATCACTATGGCATTACTGAGAGTTGAAAAACTGTCTAAAGTCTTTCATCTTTAATAAAATGATCAGTGTTCTGCTCTACCAGGTGTAACAATTGAGTTTAACATCCAGGCCTCCATGAAAATGGAATTTATGACATTTAACGGAGTTAGAAGTTAGCAGGAAGTTAGCTCGCTAGCTTCTATCTAAATACAATATAGCATGTCCTGACTGCCGGGTTTTGGAAACAAATTAAAACGTACAGCTCTGTTATCACTTCCAACATAAATGAAGACAGAAAGCTAAGCAGCAATGATGTTTGTAGGGTTACTGAAGTTTGGCTAGCTGGTATATAATGATGTCCTACGTGACCGCTAGCGACGGTGTCACTACCCGATCCGTACCGGAAACCCGATCAGTACCCCGCATGCGCGAAAGGTTTCTACTTCCGGTCGTAGTGTTTTACGATAGTTATGGGTCAGAGTATCTGTTAAGATGTTAAGAATAAGTATATCTTAAAATGTTTGCAATAATGAAGCATTTCAGTACAATGTAGACAAAAACGACAAATAAAAAGAAAGTTACGGATCAGGACTCTCCGATCCTTACTGCGCATGTGTAAAGTCTGACCATACAAATCGGGTCTACCCGATCCGTACCGCGCATGTGCAGATGTTTTCTTCTTCTTCTGTTCGTTTAATGGCAGTTTACTCCCCAGTGTACGAGGATACCGCCACCTGCTGACCGAGCGAATAAACCCTATTATAAACTGAATTAGCATCATTACTAGAGATGGACCGATCCGATATTACGTATCGGTATCGGTCCGATACTGACCTAAATTACTGGATCGGATATCGGAGAAAAATAAAAAATGTAATCCGATCCATTAAATATCACGAAAGCACCTCGCAAAACTTGCAACACGCCGTAACTCACCTCAGAACGTTAGCAGTCGGAGCAGTATGCATCACGTGATAGAGCAGCTGTGGCATGTGGGACCTGTGGTCTGGATAGCATGTGGAGCTTCGCTAGCAACCTGGCATTTCATCTCCGACAAAGTTATCCCCGAGAGAAGTAAAGCAAGTGTGTAAGTCCATCTCTGAATGTTTGTAAAGCATTCCCACGTTAAGCTTAACAAGCGACTGCCTCTCGCTCTCCGGCTGCTACTTCAATCGTGAAACTGCTTAAATGATCAGCTGATCGGCTTTTCTGTCGCGAGTCCGTCTCTCTTGTTTGTTTTTGGCCCACTTTGCACCAGAAAGAGGAAACCAGCGGCTGAACAACAGCAGAACGTTTAAGCTTGATCAGCTGTTGTTAGAATTTATTTATTATTACTTTCTACTCCAGGATCTTTTTCTACGTAGCTGACGCTGGTAACTGTGCAGGGGCGGATCTAGCAAAGTTTAGCCAGGGGGGCCGATAGGGCATGAACAGGGAAAAGGGGGCACAAAGACATACTTTTCTTTCTTATTCTCATTTAAAATGTCGAGCTTTTAATAAATAATTATCTGACACCCAAAGTTTTAATTTGATGTAAAATGAATAGAAGTCAATTACTGTATATAGTGACTATTAAGTCTAATATATACCCTAGTAAGCTATAGTACTTTTTACTTTGGGAAGGTACCATCTGTGCAGTCTGCAATTTTGTTGAAGAAAGATGTTGAATCTATTTAATATTTCTTGAAAAATAATTGATTTCTGTGCATTTTTTTTCACACTGCATCAAATTAAGGTTGATTACGTCGATTAAGCATCATGAGGTGGCGCGTGAGGGGTGGTTCCTTATTTTTTATTTATTTATGTTTGTTGTTGCTGGGAGTTGGAACCCTATTAGTTAGGTTGCTTAATATTTACGCTAAGTACTCTTTAAAATACCAGAATAGGGAGGATGGTGTAGGTCTAAGTTTATTAGATTGATCAGTATTGCTGAACTATGAAATATTTTTTTTGTATACAGGTATAACAGAATAGCTTTAGTGTAGTTGTTGTTTTAAACTTGAGTATGAACTTGCAGACTTGCAAAATGCAGCAAGATATTTTAAAAAACAGTTTTGTTGATTAAAAAACACTATATCGGATTCATATCGGTATCGGCAGATATCCAAATTTATGATATCGGTATTGGTATCGGACATAAAAAAGTGGTATCGTGCCATCTCTAGTCATTACAAACGTGTGTTAAATCTGATTTAGCGATAGTCGAGTGTGTTTATGCTTGTCTGTGAGGAGAGGATTGTTGGAATAGTGATGATGATGTGCGCTATCACTGTCAATTGTCAGTAAACACTTAATCTGGCTGATGAATCTACACGTGAGATATTACAAAGTCTGCATTATTAACTCTGTAATTAGGCGCCATTCTTCTTATTTTACGGCGCTGTTGCTCAATCAGGGGACGCTCTCTGTTGAGGAGAAAAGCATGAATTTCTTTGTATACGGATTATCCATTGTCTAAATGTCCCGGGCAGTCGAAAAGGAGGCAGAGCTATTGAGAAATGCTAGGATCTAACTGGGCGCTAACCGTATCATTCAAATATATTGAATGTCGCAATGTTGGCAAAGAGAGGAAGTGACGTAAGATTTGCGCATGTGGGGTACCGATCGGGTTTCCGGTACGGCTCGGGTAGTGACAGACACAGCTATGTTAGCATAATATAAACAAGCTAACTTTTTTTCCACTCGATAAAAGTTAACGTGAGTGTTCTCGGTGGTCAGGAACAAATGTAATCGCATGGCAGGATGCTGTAAAAGGACCAAACTTCAGCCAGGATAACAACTGAGATAATCCATCCACAATACGAGGTTAGTCATTCGTATACTGCTGCATGGGCTGGGCTGTAGTTACATCCTAAGGTTTTAAAAACTGAGCTTAAATAAATGATTAGCAGTAATAAAAGCCGAGGGAGGTCAACAGTGATCACTGACTGTTTTAGGAGCTTTTTGAGATTAAATAGAAGAAAATACATAACATTAAACGTGTTAACAACACAAAAGCCATATTAAACGCAGACTACTTTAGGCCCGGAAGTAGGATTCGTCACGTCATCACTTAACAATCGGATAGGACTGTTTTTCACTGGTGAGGTACTACGGCAAGTCTGCTGGTACAAAAAACACACACCCAAATTATCATGCCTGCCTTAAAGGGGCAGCACAATTTGAGTTAACTTGTTAATTTATTCACATATATCTCATAAACCCCAACGGACATGGTCTGCAGTGCATGTAACAATCACTGTGCGAAAAATAACGTTTCCTCAATTATTTTATAGTTATAAAGTTTTGAAGGGATACTGTGTCATTTTGTGAAATATTTGTATGGACTTATTTGAATTCTTTGCAAGACTTGTTGTCAGTATTACATCTGTATATGAAAGCACTGCTCTTCCAGCTGGCTAACAAAACTCACACTGGAAAGAGCTGGCCTGGCTGTAATGCATAGCTGGACTGGCCATCGGGCATACCGGGCATTTGCCCGGTGGGCCGCTGGTGATTTTTTGTTTTTATGGGCCGATCGATTTTTTTTTTTTTTGGAAGGGTATAAATAATGAAAGGTGTTGGATTGGCCAATTGGTCATGATCGACTCTGGGCTGGACCAATTATAGCCGAGGAGGTCGGATGCACCCTCCCCCTTGTTTAGCAATCTTATAGATCATCGGTGTCGAACTCTGGCCCGCGGGCCAAATTTGGCCCGTAGCTAATTACATTTGGCCCGCGAAGCCATACCAAATTACTATTAGAGCTGGCCTACTGGTATTATACAGCTAATATATATATTGTTTAGTATTAAGCTTTGCTATTCAGTTTTCCAGCAAAACTTATTTGAGTCCATAAGAAAAGATTCATTCTTATATCTGGAGGAAGATTTGTTTTTCAATAAATATTAATGTTAGCCCGCGACTTTGTTCCAGTTTTGAATTTTGGCCCACTGCGTATTTGAATGAATAATGAATGAATGAATGAATGAATATGAATGAATATTGTTTATTGTCATTGTCACAGGTACAATGAAATTGAAAGATGTCTCTGGTCAGTGCAACATCACGAAAGATAAATACTTAAAAACTATAATTAAATACTTAAAAACTATAATGATAGGATATAAAAGATAGAAATACATATAAAATACAGTATTCTCATACCGTAGATACACCCAAGCAATCCAGGCCTAAGGCCCCATACAGACACTCAACATACGACCTAGTTGATATATCACTCAAACAATCAATCACTCAATCAATTTGTTAGCGCATCCAACAAAACATGTCTGAAAGCATTCCAACATCAAGGGCACAAATGACAACAGGGGCAATGAAAGTCATCTACTTTTAGTAGCATTGAGACATGATATTGCAATTGGGTAGAAACTGTGTTTGAGTCTGTTAGTCCTTGTGTATGTTGTTCTATACCGTTTACCTGAAGGCAGCAGTTCGAACATGGAGTGTCCAGGGTGTGAGGTGTCCTTTATGATGTTATGGGCTCTTTTGAGGCAGCGGGAACTGTGTAGGTCTTTCAGTTTGAGGAGAGGGCAGCCGATTGTCCTTTGGGCAGCGTTGATTACTCCCTGGAGTGCTTTCCTCTGAGCCACTGTGCAGCTAGCGTACCATATGCCTATGCAGTACGTTAGTATGCTTTCGATGGAGGCTCTGTAGAAAGACACCAGCAGTCTCTGTGTGATGTTGTTCTTCCTAAGCACTCTCAGAAAGTACAGTCTCTGTTGTGTCTTTTTCAGTAGCTCAGAGGTATTCACACTCCAGGATAGGTTTCCCTCTATGCTGACTCCCAAGAAGCGGAAGTCTGCCAACCTCTCCACACAGTCGTCGCTGATGATTAGTGGTTGGATTTCTGTCTTGTGTCTTCTGTAGTCAATTATGAGTTCTTTGGTCTTTTTCGTGTTTAGGAGAAGGTTGTTATCCTTGCACCATGAAGACAGCCGCTCCACCTCATCTCTGTAGGCAGACTCATCTCCCCCAGATATGAGCCCCACCACAGTAGTGTCATCTGCGAACTTTACAATGGCGTTGCTCTGGTGGGCGGGGGTGCAGTCGTGTGTATAAAGCGAGTAGAGCAGTGGACTAAGCACGCAGCCCTGTGGCGACCCAGTGCTTAGATTTAGGGCTGGAGATGTGTAACATCCCACTCTCACTCTCTGTCTGCGGTCGGTGAGGAAGCTATTGATCCACTTACAGGTGCTGTGAGGAAGCCCTAGGTCTTTTAGCTTGGCGTCCAGTTTGTATGGAAGAATGGTGTTAAATGCCGAGCTATAATCCACAAAGAGCATACGCACATAGCTTCCTTGCCTCTCCAGATGTGTTAATGCTACATTGAGTGCTGTTGCTATGGCGTCCTCTGTCGATCGGTTTGCTCTGTAGGCAAACTGGTGTGGGTCAAGGCTGCTGGGTAGGGCTGCTGTAATGTGGTAACGCACAAGTTTCTCAAAGCACTTCATCACCACCGGGGTTAGTGCCACTGGTCTATAGTCATTTAGGCTAGAGATATGAGATTTCTTGGGCAAGGGTATTATGGCGGAGGTCTTGAGGCAGGGTGGGACGTTTGACTGTTCAAGGGATTGGTTAAAAATCCTGGTGAAAATATAGGCAAGCTGGTCTGCGCATTCTCTCAGCACACGTCCTGGTACGCCATCTGGGCCGGCTGCCTTCCTCGGGTTAACAGCCCGCAGGGTGCGCCTCACTTCATGCTCCTCCAGAGTGATGATGGTACTGCTGCTGTGGGCTGTATGGTGTAGCTGTTCCTCTGAGGCATAGGGTGCAGTGACCTCAAAGCGTGTGAAGAAGATGTTCAGCTCCTCCGCCAATGCTGGGTCACCTTCAGCCATACCTGATTTGGACTTGTAGTTTGTCAGCTGCTGGACACCCTGCCACACCAGCCGGCTGTTCTTACTCTCCAGGTGGTTCTCGATCTTCTTCCTATAGTCCGCCTTGGCCTTCTTAATGCCTTTTTTCAGGTTGGCTCTAGCCCTGCTGTTTTGAGTTTGACACCCCTGTTATAGATGAACTAAAGAAAATGGAGAACAAAAAAAGGAAAGGAGGTGCAGAAAAAATTAGGGCCAAAAAGAAACAAACCCTTCAGGCAGACGCTGCCAAATGTGTAAAAATAACTGAATTGTTTGGCGGCAGCTATGGCATAGCTTCCACAGATTTAGCAACATCAGCAAGTGGTGGAGGCCAGCAGGTGGATAAGGGAAAGGGGAGGCAAGAGGAGGAGAGACCCGAGGCGGCCGCCGGTCATAGTGGCAGAGGAACTGAACTTCAGGTAAGAAGTTATGACCTGCTGTCTATCTGTGTCAGATATAAACCAAGTTTAGTTGTAGTTTGTTTTCGTTGTGCTGACTTTTTACAGTCGCTTAGAATAACTGGCACTGCGTACTAGCTAGCATGACGGAGTTTATATAATGCTGGGCGGGTGCTATGAAGTTACTGTTGATTTACATTTCTCCCCTCACCTGTGGTCATGAGCTGGTGATGGTGGGACTGAAGCTTCCATGGAAGGGTGCTGAGGCTCAGCCTTAGAGCTAGATTGAGGCGCTTGGTGTGAGTCAAGCTGCTGCTCCTCCACCTCAAAAGGAGCCAGTGGAGCTGGTTTATCTGATCTGGTTTATTTTTTTGAAATCAACCAATGGTTAAATGACAATTTGCTCCAACTAAACTCTGATAAAACAGAAACTCTAATTATTGCTCCAAACCACATGGTCCCAGAAATCAGGCAGCATATGAGCTTCTTAGACCCCTATGTAAAATCGAGCCTTAGAAACCTCGGTGTCGTATTTGACAGCTCGATGTCACTCGAGCAGCATTCTAAGCAGCTGGTCCAAAACTGTTTTTTATCATTTACGGAATATTTCTAAACTCAGACTAAGGGTATCAAAGCTTGAACTTGAGATGATTATTCATGCTTTTATTTCCTCTCGTTTAGACTACTGTAACGGCCTTTTTACTTGTATTAACAAATCAGCCTTAAATCGTCTTTAGACTGTGCAGAATGCTGCAGCACGTCTCTTAACAGGCACCAAGAGAAGATCACATATTACTCCAGTTTTGGCCTCCCTTCACTGGTTGCCTGTAAGTTTTAGGTTACATTTTAAAATTTTAGTTCTAACCTTTAGGGCCTTACATGGTCAAGCTCCTTAATATTTATCTGACCACATTCATCTTTTCGAGCTTTAAGGTTATTAGATCAAAGACTGCTGGTGGTACCACACACTCGTTTTAAAACTCGTGGTGATCGGGCCTTTCAGACGGTGGCACCGCGGTTGTGGAATTCTCTTCCACTGTCTCTACGCTGCACGGACTCCATTGATTCTTTATTGTATTACATTGTTTTATTTGCTGTTTTATTTACTGTTATATTACTTTGTGATTTTTTTATCTGTGAAAAGCGTTATATTTACTTACTTACTTTTACTTACCATGATGCCTCCTAGATAGCTTCTAGAAGAAATTACATTAAACCTCTCAGAATAGCTGGTGGAGGTGGCCGGGCTTAAACTGCTGCCTCCATGACCTGGACCTAAATAATGGTTGGATTAAACAGGTTTTTAGTGAAAAGAAGGCAATAAATTTTACTTTTTTAAAGCAACCCAAAAGACCATAAACAATGATATTATTTTTTACTATAATAGCTTCCCATTGGCTGACTGCAATTAAAAATCTTTAAAAAATCTATTCCTTAAACAGCAAGCCAGAAATGACTCAGTGTATATGTTTATGGTAATCCTTTCATGTATTTCAGTTTTTTAGCTCTATTTCACAAAGGATTACACCGTCTGAGACACACATGAGACGTGTTCGTGACTATGACGTAATAAACAGGAAGTGAAGAACGCCCCACAGGAAGCGAGAGCAGAGAAGAGAATGAAATGAAAGAGGGCAAATGAGGAGAGAGCAAAATACGTTCATATAAATGGCCTGAACTGCAACACCGACTGATCTGTTTAGAGTTAGATTTTATTTTGCTCCACGGTGAATCGTCAACATCCATCATCTGCTGCTGCTTTCAAACAATTTGCAAAGCTTTTAGTGTTTGACTCAGCTATTAAAACCCTTTCTTGAACAGGAATCAGTCACTTGAGGTGCATCTTGTATTCAAACAGTGAGCTAACAAAATGAAAGGCTTGGGCAAAAAGCACATTTGGCCCTAAACAGCTTTTTGTAATATGTACATTAGAAGGAGCTTTTTAATACATTAGTGTTTATCATCTGGGCACAGATGTGAAAATATTTTTACCTCTGTCCAAATACAGAAAGACAAGCAGCAAACTGTGATTTATGGGAACAAAGCTGTAGATTTATCAGTGGTAGTAACACTTTACTGTAATGAATTTGTTCTGGGAACAGCCTAAGGAGCTTGGACTGTGAATCTGTCATCTGTTAAATTACTTTTTTCACTTCACTTTACTTCATGTCCTTTATGACTTTTCTGTATTTACTGATTATAATTTCTATTTAGTGATTCTAACCACTGTCTGAAAATTATGAGACGGGTGGCCTTTTTAAAAAAATGTTCAAACTTTTTTATTGCATTCTTTTTTTGATATTAAATCACTCGGTCACTGTCTTGGTGTGTCATTTGTGTTAATTACATAAATCAAGGACTACAGTTACAAATGAATTCTGGTCTCACTTGCTGTTGTTATTCATTTTATAAGCAGTAAGGAAATAAGGAAGCAGTACAGCTGGGAAAGAATAAAAAGCTTAAAACAGCAGATTTCATGTTTTTGCCTTCAGGAAGATTTGATGTCTGTTATTTGTAATTTAATCATTTTCTGGGAGTCTGATTTCACCCTCACTGCTAAGATCAGAGGCGAGGTTTAAGGGCTTCTGTATCGCCACCTTTGAGGCTCACTGCCTGTTCAGCTGACTGATCTCTAACTTCCCAGTGAAACACTGCAGTGTGACAATCAGCACTACAGATCCATTTAGCATTTGTGTCATTACAGAAGACTCTTAGTCATCAGTACAGTACACTCGAGTGTGCGCGTGGGTGTGTGTGTGTGTGTGTGTGTAAAAGCGCCAGCTCTCTGTCTCTCCCACCACACTTTACTTATCTGTACAAAGACATTGTAAGTGCAATGCAATCATGTCACCATCAGGCAGAGTAAATTACTTCTGAAGGTGGTCATTTTTCAGTTACACTGATATTTGGCAGCAGTCTGAGCTCTGCACTGCTGCTGCTCACAGAGAAGAGGTGAAATCCTCCACTGAAGCTGTGAAAACAGGTCATCAGAGCACAGAGAAACATTTAAAGTGGACTGTTTGTTTGTTTGTTTTGCATCTTCAGTCTGAATGCGGCCACTTATGCTGATATAAGATTTTAGAAAAGCATCTTAATCTGCTTTCTTTCCTTTTCTTAGATTTGACCAAAGTCAAATATCATGTTTATTATTGAAACCATAAAAGAGGAAACATAAAAAATCATTTGACTGACTGATGTGCAGCTTTTGTTGTTGTTGTTTGAAATCACCTTGTACAAATGTTAGTAAAAGATGTGTCTGTGCTTTCCTGTATGGAGCTTTGTGATGTGGACAGATGGATCCTGGTAGTTTTACTAGTTTTGTTGTTGCTAGGCAATGATAATGAAAAATGCAAGGTGGAGATGTGATTTGAAAGCAGGCAAGAATGCAGATGTGCAAGAACCCAGAATGTTCAAAGTGAACTTCATTTTCATGAAACTTTAGATTAATAATATTTTAGATTAATAATACAGACAGCTTATAATATGTTTTGTTTTTTGGTTTTTTTGCAAATGTTTAAACTAGAAACACTAAGACTGAGTATCAGTCTAGACTCAAGAGTTACTGACCGTGTCAGGGTCATTTTGAGCTTCGCTGAAATATTTGGCTTCATATGGCCGTTGTGGCTCAGGAGCTTTAGTGAGGCATCTGTTGATCGGAAGGTCGGCGATTCGATTCCTGTCTGCTCCAGTCTGCATGCCAAATATCCTTGGGCAAGATACTAATGCCAAGTTGCTCTCTGATGCATCCATTAGAGTATAAATCTGTGGGATTGTTAAAGCACTTACATAGGAAACACATTTAATAAGGCACTTTTACATGTTTGTGTTTGCTTCACTGCACTTCCATTACTTTATTCTTAGGCTGGGTTTTGATTTTATTATCATCTTAATCATTTTGGGTTGTAGCACACAGACAGTGTCTGTAGCCTGAAAATCTGCCTGTTGACTAAAACAAGAAACTCTAAAAAATCATGTAACTGTAAATGGAAACAGGATCTCCAGGCCCAGGCTCTTCCAGCAGCCACCAGGCCCAGGCTCTTCCAGCAGCCACCAGGCCCAGGATCCTGCAGCAGCCACCAGGCCCAGGCTCTTCCAGCAGCCACCAGGCCCAGGCTCTTCCAGCAGCCACCAGGCCCAGGATCCTGCAGCAGCCACCAGGCCCAGGATCCTGCAGCAGCCACCAGGCCCAGGCTCTTCCAGCAGCCACCAGGCCCAGGATCCTCCAGCAGCCACCAGGCCCAGGATCCTCCAGCAGCCACCAGGCCCAGGCTCTTCCAGCAGCCACCAGGCCCAGGATCCTCCAGCAGCCACCAGGCCCAGGCTCTTCCAGCAGCCACCAGGCCCAGGATCCTCCAGCAGCCACCAGGCCCAGGCTCTTCCAGAAGTCACCAGGCCCAGGATCCTCCAGCAGCCACCAGGCCCAGGCTCTTCCAGCAGCCACTGGGCCCAGGATCCTCCAGCAGCCACCAGGCCCAGGCTCTTCCAGCAGCCACCAGGCCCAGGCTCTTCCAGCAGCCACCAGGCCCAGGATCCTCCAGCAGCCACCAGGCCCAGGCTCTTCCAGAAGTCACCAGGCCCAGGATCCTCCAGCAGCCACCAGGCCCAGGCTCTTCCAGCAGCCACTGGGCCCAGGATCCTCCAGCAGCCACCAGGCCCAGGCTCTTCCAGCAGTCACTAGGCCCAGGATCCTCCTGCTCCACCAGGCCCAGGATCTTCCAGCAGCCACTGGGCCCAGGCTCCTCTAGCAAGGCACCAACAAGTAAATCAACAGTGACTTCAACGGGCCATCACAAGGAAATACTAATCTCACCATTTTCAAAATGCCACCTAAAAAAGCTAACCCAGGAGTTGAAGAGGAGTTGGAGGAGATTAGGAAATCGCTTAATTTCATGTCTGATGAACTGAGCAAAGTGGCTAAACAACAAGGTATGCTACATGACCTTATGGATGAAAAAAAAATAATAAAAAACCTCATAAAGGACAAGGACAAGAAAATAGACGACTTGGAACAGCGAATCGAGGACCTTGAACAATACACAAGAATGGATGATTTAGTCATAAGTGGTCTGGAGACGCAACACCTGGCGGAGGTAAAGACGGTGAAGATGCCCCGGTAGAGGAGCTGCAAACGCTTGAACAGCAAGTGATAAAATTCCTTCAAACGAAGAATGTAAGTATTCAGAGCCATCATATTGCAGCATGCCACACGCTCCCCAGAAAAGACAGTAAAACAAAGCCAGCAATCATTCTTCGGTTTGTGAGTCGCAAAACAAAGATTGAGTTACTGAAACAGGGTAAGAAGCTAAAAGGGACTGGTGTGTATTTAAATGAACATTTAACGAAAAAGACTGCTGAAATTGCAAGACAGGCACGCAGCCTGAGAAAACAAAATAAGATACAAGCGACATGGACGAGGAACTGCAAAGTAATGATAAGACTAAATGGCAATCCCGAAGAAGCGAAAGTTGTGATGATAAGAGAACTCAAAGACTTAGAGCAATATAAATAATCAGGAATCTGCTATGGAATCTATTGGAAAAGTGACGATTGGATAATGAACAATGGGTATGGAAAGTGTTTCTGGCCTTATGGCTCAAAAACAATGGAAACAACAACAACAAAAACACGTAAATGACAAGTTTGGACACAGATTATAGGTTTCCATTCGGAGATATTGAAGAGGAAGACTTTGATTATGAAAAGGACTGTCAAGGTGGTTATTTTGCCACACACGCTGAGAAAACGAACTTCAAAACGTTTAACTATGCAGAGCACAACATGAATGACCCTGAAAGTAACATTGACCCAGATACCCACTTCTACAATAACACCAATAATACTTGTGAGTACTATACAGATGACCAATTCAATGTGAATATTAATATGGCAAATGCATTGTCGGTCATACATTTCAATAGTAGAAGCCTGTATAAAAATTTTTCTAAAATTACAGAATGTTTAAGTAAGTTAAAAAAGTTTAACATAATTGCAATATCAGAAACATGGCTCGATAATGAGAAAGTTAGTGAAATGGGACTGGAAGGATACGAATTATTTACAATGAACAGGGTGAATAAAAAAGGAGGCGGTGTTGCTTTATATGTAGATAAAGTTTTGAAATGTAGTCTGATTGAATGCATGTCAAGCACCATAGATAACATATTGGAATGTGTCACTATTGAAATTCATGTTGAAAAAGCTAACAATATAATTATAAGTTGCATCTATAGGACACCAGGTTCATGCCTTGAGATATTCAATGAAAAACTTGCTGCTATGTTTAGCAACCTAAATGATAAAAAAGTGCAAATAATTTGTGGTGATTTTAATATAGATTTGCTAAACCATCAGAAAACAACAGATTTCATAGATACAATGTATAGTAACTCCCTTTTCCCTGTAATTATAAAACCAAGTAGAATAACAATTGATACAGCTACATTGATAGATAATATATTCACAAATAAAATTGACCATGAAATAGTAGGTGGACTTCTTATAACTGATATAAGCGATCATCTTCCTGTTTTTGCAATTTTTCAAAATTATTTTGGGATTAAAACTAAACAAAAGAATCAAATATTTGATATGATACGACATAGAACAACAAGAGCCATTGCTGCCCTCCAGGTGGACTTAAAGGAACACAATTGGAATGAGGTTTTTGCAAATGAAGATTCAAATAGTGCGTATGATGCATTCTTATCAACTGTAATTTCACTATATGAAAAACACTGTCCTTTAATGAAAATCACTAGAAAGCATCACAGATCAAATAAGCCATGGATCACAAAGGGGATAGAAGATGCATGTAAAAAGAAAAATAATCTATATAAGAGATTCATAAAACAGAGGACAAAAGATGCTGAAATAAAGTACAAGTTATATAAAAATAGATTAGTAAATATTATAAGAACAAGTAAGAAAGAATATTACCACAAATTATTGGAGCAAAGTAGAAGTAACACACAAGAAACATGGAGGATATTAAACAGTATAATCAAAAAGGGCTCAAAAAATAAGAATTATCCAGATTATTTTTAAAAAGATAAAGATATTGTGCTTGATAAAACTAAAGACATTGCAAATGAATTTAATGATTTCTTTGTAAATGTTGGCTTTAATTTAGCAAAAGAAATTCCAGAGTCAAGAAATAATAACGACCTAAATAAACATATTACTCAGAATGTGTCCTCCATGTTTATTGGTGCTGCAACTCATAGAGAAATAATTAACATTGTGAAGACATTTAAAAATAAAAAGTCCACTGACTGTTTTGGTATTGACATGATATTAGTTAAAAGTATTATAGAATATATAGTGCAACCTTTCGCATACATTTGTAATCTGTCCTTTCAAACTGGTGTGTTTCCCTCACAAATGAAAATAGCAAAAGTTATTCCAATCCATAAAAACGGAGAGAGATGTCAGTTTACCAATTATAGGCCAATATCACTACTCCCACAGTTCTCAAAAATTTTAGAAAAGTTATTTGTTAATAGACTTGATAAATATATTGAGAAGCATAATCTCCTAAGTGATAACCAATATGGCTTTAGAGTGAAAAGGTCCACTTCAATGGCAGTGATGGAACTTGTTGAAGGGATATCTAATGCAATAGATAATAAGGAATATACTGTTGGTGTTTTTATAGACTTAAAAAAGGCGTTTGATACAATTGATCATTCTATATTAATGAATAAACTAGAGAGATATGGCATAAGAGGGATAGCATACAAGTGGATGAAAAGTTACCTGGATGAAAGATATCAATATGTCGAATTCAATAATGTAAAATCTAAGCAGTTGAAGGTAACTTGTGGTGTTCCTCAGGGCTCTGTGCTGGGCCCTAAATTATTTATATTATATATAAATGACATATGTAGTGTTTCCAAACTGTTAAAATGTGTATTGTTTGCTGATGATACCACTCTGTACTGCTCAGGTAAAAACTTAGAACAGCTTCTGACTACAGCGGAAAAGGAGTTAAATATATTAAAAAACTGGTTTGATGTAAATAAGTTATCATTAAATATAAAGAAAACAAAATTGATTATTTTTGGCACTAGACAAATGAAAAATGTATCTAAAATAAGGGTTAATGGAATTGAAATTGAAAGAGTGTACGAAAATAAATTTCTTGGAGTGATAATTGATGATAAGCTGAGTTGGAAGTCTCATATAAACCACGTGAAAACAAAAATGTCAAAAACCATTGCTATTCTCTATAAAACAAAGCATGTCCTGAACAAAAAAATCATTATACACACTTTATTGTACTCTGTTGCTTCCATATATGACTTACTGTCTGGAGATATGGGGTAATGCATATAAAACGAACACTCTTCATATTTTCAAGTTACAAAAAAAAGCTATAAGAATTATAAACCAATCAAACTATATAGAACCAACTAACATTTTGTTTATTAATCTGAATACCCTGAAATTTTATGATTTAGTTGAATATAAAATGGCACAGATAATGTATAAAGCACAAAATAACTTGCTTTGCCCCAGTACTCAGAAGCTGTTCAAAGTCAGAGAGAATCAATATGACTTAAGGGGAACAGATTTCTTTAAAAAAAAAAACAAGATAAGGACAAATATAAAGCAGAGATGTGTTTCTGTTAGAGGAGTTAACCTGTGGAATAGTTATGACAGTGATTTAAAAAGGTGTGGTTCATTTTCCTTGTTTAAAAACATGTTTAAAAATAGAGTATTAGAAAAATATATAAATCAAGAATGAAAAGAGCAAAAAGGAGAAAAAAAAACAACCTCTTGATTCTTTTGCTTTGATGTAGTTACTTATCTAAGGTGGAAAGTTTTTTTTTGTTTGTTTGTTTTTTTGTTTGTTTGTTTGGTTGGTTGGTTTTTGCTTTGTTTTATTATTTTCTTCAAGCCCTGTGTACAGGAGCTGCATACAAAAAGATATTTTGTGAAAAGGGTTGGCGTAATAAGCAAATGCTTCAGCCAATACCTTTTGATTAGCCTTGTCTCATGCTTTCTTTCTTTATGGTAGATTTTTGTTCTGTTTTCACTGTTTGTTTGTTGTTGTTTTTTCTTCACTGTTTTCACTGAGATTTGAATTTGAATGCTAATCAATAAAATCAAAAATCAAAATCAAATCTCATTTAACTTCCTTACAATGCCTTTTTTTTAGCATCTTGTAGCTTTTAGCCATCGCTTGGCTGAAAATTCAATAAAAATGCTCTCTGTGCAATAACATATTGGGAGAATCACTAATCATTTTGGCTACCCTTGTGACAGTAGAACATTTTCCTGGTAGTAGGATCCATCAGAAAATGACATGAAATGTTCAGGAATCTGTGTGGGTGCTTGTTTAATTTCTTCAAGCACATCATTTTTTTTCAACAACAATTGCAAAGATGTGAGAATAGGCACATACATATAAGTGTGCTTTGACGATTCAATTAAATACTCCACAGGTTTGACATATGGAAAATTTGCTTCGTAATATGATTTCCTCCTCTTTGCTGTAGATAGTGGTCCTTCAGATGTGACACATTTATGTAAAACATTACTATCAGAAACTGCCTGACAAATCTCATCCACCAGTTTGTCCGTATATGTACAGTTGTGCTTTTTCAGTATATCTACAACTGATTTTCTAACCAGAGGTTGTGATAACAAAAAAAACTGATCAATATGCTCAATAATCTCCCGTGTTGCTCTCTGGGACACATGGAGAATGGTCTGCATTTTCAAGAAAAATCCAGCCAGATTGTATTGCAACTGCTCTTCTAAACCCTCAATTCCACTGATTTCACTGGTGGATGCCACTTGATTGTCATCTGATGACTCTATTGAATCAAGTTGCATGTCATCTTTTTGTTCTACATTTATAACACTTTGCACAATGCCTTCATTGTAACTTGTTGAATTTTGGTGGTCTCTGCATTTGTGGGCATTGAAGGTTGAGTATACATTGGTTTTAAAATTGCAGTTCTTGAAAGGACATGGAACAGTTTCTTTTCGTTTTAAATGCCCCCTCAGATGGATAAACATTTGGCTTTCAATAAATGGCTGCTTAAAATTACACACAGGGCAACAAAATCCATATTTATTCAAATCTAGATAATGCACACTCCCACACAAAGAAAAGACTGTTCGTCTTTTCTTTGTGTGGGAGTGTGCATTCTTAACATGTGTATCTTTAATGAATTAAATGTACTAAATGTACACATGCATGTGTTGTAGAGACAGGGAAAGGGTGAAATTGTGGAGTACTGACCATGGTTGAGCCGATAATGCTTCAACAACATAACTTTTATGGCAGTAGAAAAACGACACAACTTGCAATTCCACATTTTGATGCTAAATCGTTTTAAAATCACCTTTACTGGCTGTCTTTAGTGCAGTGCTGGATGATCTCTCGCATGCTACTGCTCCTTCAATCGTCAGACTGTAATAACACAAAAGCCATGAGGACAGAATGCTAGCAGAACAGTTTTTACTTTTAGACTTTTACTTCACTTAAAAACAGTCAACCTGGATAACACAAGCTTTGAAAACAGTAACTACAGTTCATTTTCAATTCAGGTTGGTCAACCACTCTAAATGTTATAAAATAATAAAGCAATTTTACATAAGTGAAGTACACAATAGGCTAACCCTTGGAAAGTACAGAGTCAGAAACGTTTAGGTTTGGTGCAGTGCAGCTTTGAAAAGGTAAATTATTTCACGACTAACATGCCACTAACCATCATATTTTAAATTTGTGAAGGTGAACTTGTCCAGTAAACTCTTAAAATGAACACTAAATAAATCTTCTACTATTTTCACTGTGTCAAAAGTAGGCTACATTTGAACTTGATAAAGTTCAGAGTCAGAAAAGCCTAAACACTGATTTTACCAAAAGTTTAGTGCCATGCAGTTTGCAAAAATTAGACTACTTACCAACTATTTGATTGAAACAAGCCACCAACCATTAATTTTTTAAATTGTGAAGGCAGACTCCATACACCGCTAGGCGGGAATTGTGTGCTGACAAGCTAAGTTACGAGCTACTACAACAAAGTAGTATGATAAATTACAACAAAGTACAACTAAAACAAAGCAGTCTGATAAACGTACGTTTTGTATGCTAGAAGTAAGCATTAACAAAAAAACATAAAAATAACGTTTATCTTGTACTTTCCACTCTTGCAAAATTTCTCTTGACGAGACTTGTGTCTCATGGCCGACAAGTCCAGGCAAAACGCTGGGGGTGGGGCTGTGGATGATGACTAATACAAATGAATTAACACTACTTAAACAGTTTAAAGCAACAGTACTTAAAACATTACAAAAACATCATGTGTACTTATTACAATAAAGTTATTATAACATATGTATACTTTTGGGTCTACCTAATACACTTCATGAAAGTTACTTTAACTATTTTTCAGAACTGAGTAAGAACAACTTACTTCTTTTACTGTTGGGTTTTACAGTGCACTGATGGATAGATTGCCGTAGCAATGTACTCACATTTAATCTTGCTGGCCACTTGAAACACTTCAGGCTACAGGTCACATTTTAACTGAACACTTAGCACGTATCCTTACATGCATGTCTTTAGACTGTAGGAGGACACGGAGAGACCTCAGCTGGGATTTGAACCAGGAGCCTTTCCCTTGTAAGGTGAGAGTCTTAAACACTGTGCCATAGTGACACCTCAAAGATGAAGAACTTCATGCAATCTGTGCCAAGTTCCAGGTTTTTAACTTACTAGTACCCAGGCATGCACACACACAAACACACACACAGTGTTTCTGTTTTTCTCTTCCTTCTCCTGGATGAAAATATCGGGGGAACTCAATCAGTGTGCTGATAGTGAAATGCCGCCGAGCAAGGCTGGAGGGAATGCACCTGAGAGGCTCAGTGATTTATTGCAAGGCAAAGCTGAAGCCAAGTCGCCAACTCTAATTAGAAAATCCTGTGCAGGCAGCTGAGTGCAGCAGCCAGCCTTAAATCTCAGAGCCGTCAGCCTCACACTGCAGCACCATCCCGACTCAGTGTATAGGAAAGATCAGGTCCTCGCACCACAGAAAACCTTCGCCTGCTGCATTTAAACGTGAACATGGACAATGTTCACATGTGTGTGTGTGGAGGGGGCGTTACAGTACATTTGCATCTTCATACAAACGTGTCAATGCACAAGTGCTTCAATAAATGTGTATGTTTGTGTTAGCTCTTATTGTGCTAGCCCTGAAAGGCAGATGACACTGAAGCTCTCTCATACACCAGGCCATCATGTACATAGACTCTCTCCTGTGCTTGGCACGCACTGTGCTGTCGTGCAGTGGACAAAGTTAACACGAGTCAGAATTTCTAGGTGTGCATCACGATCATAAAAGGAAAAAAAATGAATAAAAATCTGGAGACCTGAATAGAAAAGAGCTGCTAAGATTATGTAATTATGGAAAAAGGTTAATGGGGTTATTAATCATAGTAAGGAAAAGAGCAATGGTGGACTTAATGTCATATCTATGAGCTTAAATGTCATTATCTCCACTTGTCCAAACTGGTACTAGAAACAGGAAGGTGAATGATTCTGTTGGATTAGAGGAGTTTTTATAACTGAGTTTTTGTGTCTTATTTGATGATCGACCGTTATTTTGGATTTTCATGTACCCTGAACCTTAGTTTCAGTTTATCTTCATTTGTCTTCTGGTTAGACTGGTTAGTTTTCTGGTTAGTTTCTGGGAACTGGTAAAGTACAGACGAAGTAAAGTAGACTCTTCTTGAATTGTTTTAATTCCACCAAACTGGAGGGTTTTCCAGCACCAACAATCTGTTTATGGTCATTCGCGCATCTCAGTCTGATTCAGCTAACCTCGGTTTTATTATTAGGGCTGTTCAGAGGTGGACCTGCTGTTGTGTTTTGGATCATTCCTTAGGGGCAGACAATGGCACTCACCGTAGTTCACTGGAGTCCAGTTTCCAGACAGACAGATGTCAGTCTGTCAGTGATGTTTCTTTATTTCATTGTCAGTTATTATAGTTGACATTACTATGAATTTAATGTTGAGGTTTTGTATGTTTATGACTGTGCACTTTATAATGAATTCAGTTTGGGTTAAAAAAAAAAGAATAGTGTGTGTGCTGTCTGTTGTCTGTAAATCCGATTTGACAAATTCTCATTCAGGGGAAGTTTCAGTAATTCTAAGACATCAGTATTAAATATTTTTTTTCTCTTCTTTGTTGAAGGCTTATCTCATAAAACCTTATCTCAACACTTCTGTAAGAATTAATATAAAAATATATCAGTTGAAAATTGTGAGGGCAGGTTTTTTTGTATCTGATATTTTTAATTTAATATGACTACATAAATGTTTATATACTAGATTTAGGGCAAAGATAGTGACAGATATTTCCTGCTCTGGTCAGGGTCATGCAGACTTCAGCTATTTTCACACATTCACAGGAGTATCATTGGGTTTGTTTTTGTTTTTTTGAGAAAACAAATGTTCAGCCTGGCAGCTCCCTGTGACAAAGCCCATGTATTTTCAGATTGCTCCAGTGTGTGAGTAGCATGGGTAATATAGTACGCTGGTGATGTGGCTGCCTCCATTTTTATCCAGGCAGATCTCTCACATAACAGAGTTTATGTTTCCAAAGGTCTGAACACGCATATGTGTGAAAATGTCTGTAGAAAGATTTTGGAAATTTGACATTTATATTCAGTATTCTGTATTTATATTTTTTGGTTGCTAGAAAGCGTGTTGTGGTTGCCTCTAGTTTGCATAGATGACACACTACTACCCTTCAGAGTAAAAGTTCCACCTTTTGAAACATGTTGGTTTGAGTAGAGGGCACAGCTTTTACTTTGGAAGCAAATGTTCTTCATTTCCAGTTTCTATCACACTTTTTCAGGTTTCAGGGTGGTCAGTTATCCAGAGACAAGTCGGTGTCTTCCATTCAAACTACAGGTGACCACAGCAAGCAGTTAGTGACCAAAGCAATCACAGGAAGGTTTTTAGTGCAGACTTCTCTTTGCAACAGCCAGCAACCACTCACCAACCAGTCAGGGAACACAGCCTGCCAGAGGATTACCGACCAGCCTCTACACCTGTGTGACTGTGACATCTCCATAGACATAAGGTCAAAGAATGAAGTCTGAATGTGTGTTTGGGAGCTTATGTGTTTGTATGAATGAACATGTAAATGTACCTGCACGTGTAAGCTTCGTGTGTTTATCCAGCACATGCGTGCACATCATCGCGTGATTGTAAGCACCTGTGTCTAAATGGTGAAAGGTGTGTTTTCCAACCCGGATTGCAAAAGCCAAAGAAAAGGCAACGCAAAAGGTGACACACGTGACGTGTTTCATTATCGGGCCTCCCTCTACTGCACTCACATACACACAAATCCACACACAATCACAAAAGATTCTCACTGAAGCAGAGCCGAGACTTCCGTTGTCTCGCTGAATGGCAGGAACGCTGGCAACTTGGCAAGTCTGTGAAATTATATTTAGATATGTCTTGACGCACACTCACACACACACACACAAACACTCAGACACATGGCTGACAGCTCCTGTTCTCGCTAAAAAAACAGCAGTATCAATGGAAGCGCGTCGTGTCTGCTGAATTGTGTTTTGATGTCTGCTGCCGCACAGAGAATACATTTAAACGTCTGTCCCAGTGCAGATAGAGCATGCACGCACACACACACACACACCAGTATTGTCAAATAATGGTCCAACAAATGCAAATTACCGACATTTTTTTCCATTCAGAGCTGTGCTTATCGGGACTCCTCACATATTTACACCTCAGGATCAGAATAATGTTTATTCAGCATGAGACTCCAGCCACCCAAATTACCTTATTCATTATTCTGAGGATTAATTTCACTTGTATTATGTTGCTGGAAGGGTGGTGGTGTGTGTGGAGGGGGGGGCTGCATAGGAGAAACATGCCTGCCTAAAAAAGCAAATATTATCTACAAATATTGGCTGGTTTCGAGTTAACCTTTTAATGTTTTGATGTTCTAATTTCCAGTACTGCTCACTCTATATTACTCTTTTTCTTATTAAGCTTTTATTGATGTTTGTTCTCTCTTGTGGTTTTTGGTTTTTCCCATTCTTTTTTCCGTCTCTCTCTCCTGCTCTCTTCTCTTATTCCTATCACAACCCCAAACAGTCATAGCCGATAGCATCTCCTCCCTGAGCCCAATTCTCCCAGATATCTCTTCTTCTCATAGCACATTCTTCCTCCCCACTGTTGCCAAGTGATGCTCATAGGAGATCCTTTGGCTCATAGTGGAAGCTCTTGGTAACATTTGCTGCTCCCAAGTAAAAAAACAAAGAATCAGTGCTCTTCCAAACATTTTATTCATTTACAGCTAATGTTATGCTACACAACGCAACAGGAGACCAAGGGAGTATTCACTATATTCACAGCTGTTCTAGTCTAAGACTAAACTGCTGGCAAAAACACCAGTGCTTTAAAAATATATCAGTGTAATCCATCGTCTTTGCACAGTCATTACAAACAATGACTTAAAAGTGTGCAGCCCTCAGTCACGCTGCCTCACCATCAACTCATCAAGACTTCTCTTATGAACTGCAGATATAGACTAATGAGACTAATGTTTCTTTCCTAAATAAGTTACTGAAGGAGTCTGAAGGAGGATGTCATGGTCTTGGACCCAAAGTTTTGAGTTTTGCGTTGTTCTTAGCACAGCGTTCCCAGGTTCGTATTTTTACCGGTTTGGGTTCTGTACATGGATTCTGTGCGTGTCAGCGATGATCCGTTGTTTAGTTATTTCCTGTTTTATTTTTGGTGAGCTTTGTCTTGTGCATTTGCTTTTTCATATCCTTCCATGGTCTTATGTTTTATGATTAGTTTCAGCTGTGTTCCCCCCTTGTTTCCTCTTACCTCATTACCTCTCTTTACCATATTTAATGTCTCCCCTTGTCCTTTGTCCAGTTGTCTCAAATAAAGTAGCTGTGCTTTCCCTGGGATCTCTTGTAGTTGTTGGAATTTGGTTTCCTGTTTCTGGAATGTGAGTTACTTTTGTCAATTGCCCAATAAACACTCACCCTTACATTTTTCTCCAAGTACTGCTTTCTGCATTTGGGTCTGCAAGCAACCACCACACTCTGCACCGCAAAACCTGACGATCTCACAAAGTAATAATAACTTTGCAGTTTGTCAAATACTGACAATCAATGGAGGTGAAAATCCACCTTTCCAAACCTTACCAGCATCATTTTGTTGAGGATCAGTTGTTGAACCAAGTCTGACAAACTACTTCATGAATGTAGATCCTGATACATTCATGGAGGCTACTTTCTGCTTGGAAAACTTAGCATCCAATAAAGTTTTGGAGATTCTTGCATTCCCAAAGCTCTGTTACATGGGTATCATGCTGAAATTCAGATGGAGCAATTGAATGAAAGTGGCCAGATTAATGGAAAATACACAGGTTTAATTTCCCCGCATTCCACCCTCACTGCTGAGCGTGCAGCAGAACCTCTTCTGCATTCAGATGCCATATCGCTGCATATGGCTGCCATACAGGTTACTCTGAAGCCACGTGGGAAACACGAGGCGGTACATGAAGTGACCTCTGACCTTCATACACCTGGCAGCTTGTAATATTGCTAATCTAGAAAGTTCAACATGTTTTACTGTTGCACTTGTCGCGATTCACCGTGTGAGCTAAACACCTGAGACAGATGAGGCCATTTTAAAAATGCAAATGCTCACCTTGTATCAGCCTGTTAACAAATTCCCTCTCATCTGCATTCATCCAGCAGGCAGCTCACCTGACACAGCGCCGATTATATCTTTATTGTCTGCCACAGTGTGACCTCTACAAAGGTAATTCATAGGCGATTATGCTCTTTTCCCAGCTGTCTCGGTTAATTATTATAAAGACTGGTGTAAAAGCTCCATTTCAATTGTTCCTCCTGCTTCTGTCCTGTATCATCACTACTGGCATGTCTTATCTTTAATATGACATGACAGAGATCAGCGGGTATGTCTGCATTGCAAATTAATATTACAGTTTGTTGTGTGTGTGTGCTGCTGAGGTGTTTGTACATATACACCTGAGTCACTTGGATTTTCTCTTGGTTGTATGTGTTTTAGTTTTGTAGCTGAATCAAACCTTTCAATCTACAGTAACTATGGCTACCATCTTTTATAATCCTTCATATTTTACATACTCGATGTCCCAGTCGTAACCACATGGCAGCTTTAAGGAATATTGATTTAAAATTAAAATTTCAGAAACAGCTCAGAGTTGAGAGACATGACCACATGCGTCCTGTGATGAGGCCTGTGTGTGTGGACAGAGTTCAGGAGGAATGTAATTAAAATGTGACTTTGATGGCTCTGTCTCTGTTATTGCAGCTCCCGCTGTGCTTTTTCCATCTGCTGTTTGTACATAATGTAATTAGGAACTTTAGTTAAAGACAGAATTCATTAATTATGCATGGCATCAGAATATTGTTTGTTGTAGATATGCAAAATTCATCTGAATAATTAAAGACCAACATGCATACTGTCTCATGCCTTTTCAGAGGAGGCTGTTTGACTTTTCACATAAATTTTTATATTTTTCAAGGGATTAAATATAAATGATACCTTTTTGCTGTTTTTTTTAACAAGTCGGGCTGTAAAACTAGCCTCACTCACTCTAAAGACAGGCTTTACATGAAAGTACAAAACACTCATAACAACACAAGCATCCAGCATTTAAATGTTTTAATAATTGCATTTATATAGCGCTTTTCGAGACCCTCAAGGCGCTTTACAATTCCACTATTTATTCACTTTCACATTCACACACTGGTGAAGGCAAGCTGCAGTTGTAGCCACAGCTGCCCTGGGGCAGACTGACAGAAGCAAGGGTGCCATATTACGCCATCGGCCTCTGGTCATCACCAGTAGGCGGTAGGTGAAGTGTCTTGCCCAAGGACACAACAACTGAGCCGGGGCTCGAACCAGCAACCTTCTGGTTACAATACAATGTATCTAATGTAGCTGTGCTGTGTCTTTAGTTGGCTTGGACAATTTTTTTTCAGTTTCAGAAATACATTTTTTCTAACTACAGTTGTGAAGATTATTTTATTTATACCAGAAGGAACAGAAGGATGCTTCAGCTTCCTCCCAAAGACATGCAGTTAGTGTCACGATTTACTGGGCACGACTCAAATGCAGGACTCTGAGCTGTGCAAGCAGAAAGGGGTTTATTTACTGCACCAGGTGAGATATGTACATATATACAGTGAATTTGGGGACAGGGTTCCAGGGGTCCCGAGAGAAGGTCCAGAGCTGGGGGACAGTCCATGACAATTAACACACCTGGTAGAGTCCAGTAAGGTCTGTACTAAGGAGATGGAGAACACAGGACAGATAAGGCCATAAGATAAGATAAGATAAGATAAGGCCTGGAGTAATGAGCGGAGGTGAGCCTGCATGGGAGTGGAATCCAGGATGGCACAGATACCC
The DNA here is from genome assembly GCF_964374335.1 of Astatotilapia calliptera. Lineage (NCBI taxonomy): Eukaryota > Metazoa > Chordata > Actinopteri > Cichliformes > Cichlidae > Astatotilapia > Astatotilapia calliptera. The sequence goes on from NC_137423.1 coordinate 13,581,556, forward strand.
AGTCGCCGCCCTGGTGGAGAAGGTGATGACAGCAACCAAGCTTATCCACATCCTCAAATATGTTTTTTCTTTTTCTCAGCTAAGCAGAGGTGACAAAACACATTAGCTGAGAACCTCTTCAAATACCCACAAAGGGAATGGGAAGCAAGGTTGTCAGCTGCCAAAAGGCAAATGGTACCATAAGGCAAATGCAGCTGACCTTTGATGTCAACTTCAGTACCTTGACTTTCCAGACATATGATGTCTCCTTCCAGCAGCTGTGGTTTAAGTCTCTTTGTCCATGACAGTATAACGGAGGCAAACGGGGATGCTTAGAGGAAATGAGTTTTACTCTGGAATAAGGTTCCTTTAAAAATAAATAGATGAAATATCAGCATGGTTTTTTGTATATTGGTCTGTAAGGTATGTGGATATCCACTCTACAGAGGATGTGCAGTAAACTGTCGACACCACATCAGTAATCCTGCATGCAGAGATGGGCGTAACGCGTTACTGTAATCTGATTACTTTTTTCAGGTAACGAGTAAAGTAAGTGATTACTATTGCAAAAACGGTAATTAGATTACCGTTACTTTCCCGTAGGAACGCTGCGTTACTGCGTTACTAAAACCGTGATTTTTTTTTTGCGAGAATGTCTCATGACAGTGACGTAAGCGAGTGCGACGTTCGTGACAACAGCTGTGTGCAGATCAACAGTGGATCATATATCGAGTGCGGGAGAGAGTATGAGCGTGCAGCGTTTAAAGCGTGGAAGTACTGACCTTACTTTGAGTTTGATTCCATAAAAAGTGACAAAAACATTAGCGTCCGTTGTGCGTGGGAAGAAAATTTCTTTTTACAGCGAAAAAAACCCCCTAAACTTTCAAGCAAGCACCGGGAGTGCGCTACCACGTAATGGGAAACTCACAGAGAAACTCGCGGATTCTTCCACTGACCACCGCGGCACACCTGCACCAGGGCAAACCTCCGCCTACGCCACTCCTGCTTTACAGGTGAAAATAGAGCAACAGGACCGCTAGTCTTTGATGTTATTTATTTTCTGCTGTGTTTTACTTGCATCTATTTGAAAGAGTGAGTGTAAACACACACACACACAAAAATTATGTGCTGGAATGTGCAGAAAATAGGTTTAAATGTTAAACAAATTTCTTCCAGTCAGAGAATGTTGCATATAATTACATTTTTGCTTGATGCATAAAGTTAAAAAGTTAAAACTAATAAAACAAGATTTAAAAAAAAACTTTTCCATTTAATTACATTTTGTATGATGGATTATGCAGAAAAAGTAGAATTGGGCTGAAAGATCTATCGCCCTATCACCTATTCAGGTTGTAAATTGTGTTTTTAAAAAGTAACTAAGTAACTAAGTAATTAATTACTTTTGAAAATAAGTAATCAGTAAAGTAATGGGATTACTTTTTGGGGGAAGTAATCGGTAATTAATTACTGATTACTTTTTCTTTTCTTTTCTTTTTTTTTTTTTCTTTTTTTTGCCTGTCCCGTTTGGCTCTTTTGCCATCAGAATTGTTGTCTAAAGGCAAAGAAAGATGCCCAACGGATTTACTTTAGCAAATTGACCATCCCAGCCTTGCCATAATGGTCCATTTGATTCACCTTTTATTGTTTATTTTATTTTCACTTACTGAACATGGGACAGACTTGACTGGGGGAAAGAAGGGGAGAAAGAAAGAGGGAAAGAGAAACAGCTGAGAAGAGGGACGGGGGAGAAGGGCAAAAACCAAAAACCAACAGAATGAGCAGAAAAAGAAAAAAAGAAAAAAAGAAAAAAAAATGCATATATCAATCACCTGGGTCACCTGCTGAGAAAGAAAAAAGAAAACAAGCAGAAGAGAACAAGAGTAATAGAATAAACAACATCACAATGATATATGGGAATATGACAGTAAATACTAAATGTTAAACATTATTGTGCAGCACATAAGATCAACAGAACACAGTGTGCTTTGAGGTAGGAGCCAAAAAGGGTGTAGTTTGTGGGTGTGATCACCCGTGTGTACACCTGTGAACATGGACGCGCTTGTTTTTTGTTTTTTAAAAGGTTCCTTCATGTAATGATCTGCTAGAGGGTGTGTGTGTGTGTGTGGGGGGGCACAGCCCCGTCCTCCAGGGCATGAAGCAGGTATGGAGGAGATCAAAACTCCAGACATCCAGAGGCCCCCAGAACACAAGAGACCAAGGAAGACCAACAGAGGGGCAGCCGCGCCACTGTCCCAGAAAGAGCTGAGGAGAGTCCCAGATGAGGGCTCACTCAGCAGCCGCGGAGCAGAAGCCAGGGGGAGTTGCAGTGACGCGCCCGTGAGCTCCGCCGGCAGCCAGCCGTGCCTGAGTGACCGAGCCCCAGGCCGAGAGGCCGGGGGCACCCCACCTCCGAAGTGGCCCGAGCAAGCCCCAGGCTCCAGACCCAAGCCCCCGAGGCCCGGCCCGGGCCCCAGCCCAGAGACGGAGCGCCCCCAGAACCTCACGCCCATCCCGGACCCACCCAGGGGGAGCCAGGCTACCAGGTCAGTAACCCACGTCCGTCAGCACAGACCCTCCCCTAGTCCCGCTGCACGCAGCCGCGAGGAAACAGTCACCTGAGAGCCAACAGAGCCCCTAACCGGACATGACCGCTACCCCGGGTTGAGCCCCCCAAGGAAAATGCCTCCGGGGAACCCCCCGATGCCCTAAGCCTGTCCCTACCCCCACACCAATCACAACAGTGAAGGCGGGACCAAACTATGACCCCCCACCCCCACTAGGTGATGGAGCTGATCAAAGGAGCCCAGAGCGATTGATCTGATGTGGTGGAAGAGGCTGTATCAAGACTAATGTAATCTAATAGATAATTTCTATATTGGTTAGAATTAAGATTATTTTTATTTTTCCAGTTCATGAGGACTGTTTTCTTGGCTATGCATAGGGCAGTGAAAACCATATGGGCGATATTCTTTTCTGAAGTGACATTATCTAAGCTGCCCAACAAACACACTAAGGGGGAAGTTGGAATGTTACATTTCAGACACTTCGATAAGTCTTCACATATCTCGCGCCAAAACTTCTGAACTGGTGGACAGAACCAAAGAGCGTGGATATAATTGTCCGGTGAATTGGTTTGGCAGTGTGAGCAGTTGTTGGTAGACGTAAAGCCCATCTTGAACATCCGATGACCTGTATAGTGCACTCTATGTAATATTTTGTATTGAATTAATTGAAGACTGGGATTTCTAATTAGATGAAAGGTTTTTAAGCAAATCTGAGACCAGAAGTTTAGGTCTAAGTTAACTGATAAATCCGCTTCCCATTTTGCAATAGGAAGTGATATTGATTCATCTGTTTTTAGAAAGCATTCTGTATATTTTGGATAGTAATTTGGGGGTTTTAAGAGTAAGAAATTGAACCACACTTGGTGGTGTTTGTAGTTCAACTTGACCCGGTTTAAATTTCTTTTTTACTATGGATTTAATTTGTTGATATTCTAAAAATCTTTTCTTGTTGATCCCATATTGTGTAACTAGTCTGTCAAATGAAATAAATTCTGTTCCTTCTAGTATATGTTCTAAACATTTGATTCCTTTACCACTCCAATCTGAAAAGTTTATCATATTATTGTTTTGTAATATGTCAGGGTTGTTCCAGATAGGTGTACGTTTGCATGGGATTAATGAAGACACTGTCAATTTTAGAAACTCCCACCATGCTGTCAGAGAAGCGCTGATGTTGATGCTTTTAAAGCATTCATGTCGTTGGATGTTTGAGCTGATAAATGGTAGGTCTGAGATCTCTAGATTATTGCAAAGTGCTTGTTCTACATCTAGCCAAGGTTCATCTAAGAGGGTATGTTTTAGCCATCCTGAGATAAACTGAAGCCTGTTGGCTAAGAAGTAGTGCTGAAAGTTAGGCAGTTCTAGTCCTCCTTTATCCTTGGTCTTTTGTAGTGTTTTTAAGCTTATACGCGGGGGTTTATTTTTCCAAAGGAATTTGGACATACATGAATCTAGAGATCTGAACCAATCTTGTGGCGGTTTAGTTGGGATCATTGAGAATAAATAATTTATTTTTGGTAAGACCATCATTTTTATAGCGGCAACCCTTCCCATGAGTGATATGGGTAGACATTTCCATCTAGCCAGATCATCTTCTACCTTCTTTAAAAGTGGGATATGGTTTAATTTAGTTAGATCTGCAAGCTTGGGAGAAACATTAATACCTAAATATTTTATATTTCCCGATTGCAGTGGTGTAGAAGAGGAATTATGGAGGGAGCTATTAATCGGTAGAACTGTAGATTTTGACCAGTTAATTGAGTAATCTGATATTCTTGCAAAAGAGTTTATCAATTCAATCACCCCAGAGATATTGGTTTGTGAATTTTGGAGAAAGAGTAACACATCATCCGCATAAAGGCTGATTTTATGTTCCACGTTCTTGCATTTTATGCCCTTAATTACTGAATTCTGTCTAATTGCTGCTGCTAGTGGTTCAATAAAAATTGCAAACAGTGAAGGGGAGAGTGGGCATCCCTGCCTGGTGCCCCTCAAGAGACAGAAGCTGGAGGATGTCTGGTCATTTGTTCTAACACAAGCTGTTGGGGAATTATATAATATTTTTAACCAGTTTATGAAAGAGGATCCAAAACCAAATTTGTGTAAAGTTGCAAATAGAAATTTCCAGTTAACTCTGTCGAATGCTTTTTCTGCGTCTAAAGAGAATATTGTAGTTTCTAGGTTTTTACTGTATGAGTAGTCTATCAAATTAAGTAATCTACGTGTATTTGTTGATGAGTGCCTACCTTTTATGAAACCAGTTTGGTCAGGATGAATTAAGAGGGGGGTTATTTTCTCCAGTCTCTTTGAGAGAGCTTTGCAGATTATTTTAAGGTCTACGTTTATAAGGGATATTGGACGATAGCTTGAGGGATATACAGGGTCTTTGCCTGGTTTTAGCAGGAGATTAATGTTTGCAGAATTCATATTTGATGGAAGTCTGCCCTTTTCTTTAATTTCCAACAACGTTCTGTAGAAAACTGGTGCTAGAATCGACCAGAATTCTTTGTAGAATTCTGCAGGAAAGCCGTCTGGACCTGGAGCCCTATTATTGGGCATACTTATCAGGGCTTCCTGGAGTTCACCTGGTGTCAATGGTGAATCCAGTGCCATTGCTTGAGTGTCCAATAATTTTGGAAGAGTTATGTTGTCCAAAAACTGATCAATTTCTTTTTTAGATGGGTTTATTTGTGGTGAATACAACGTTTTATAGAAATCCCTGAAAATGTTGTTTATTTGTATCGGATCATATATTGTGTTCCCAGATGAATCTTGAACAGCACATATAGTTGTTTTTTCTTTATTTATTTTTAGCTGGTTTGCTAGAAATTGACCGGATTTATTACCATGTTCATAATTTTGTAGGCGTAGTCTTTGTACTAAGAATTTTTTTTTTTTTTATCAATTATCTCATTTAATTCTAGTTTTGTTTTGCGTATTTTGTTCAATGTTTCCTGATCTTGGTGGGACGCGTAGGCTTCTTCTAGTGATTTGATGTTTTTTTCTAATTCCTGAATATTTTTGTTTTCTTTTTTCTTTTTATGTGATGAGAAAGAAATTATTTTACCTCTCATCACAGCTTTCCCTGCTTCCCATAGAACAGAAGCTGATGTTTCGGGAGTGTCATTATAGTCCAAATATGAAGTCCACTCTTTTTTAAAATATTTAATAAAGTCTTCATCTTTAAGTAGTGATATATTAAATCTCCAGTTTTTTCTTGGCGTAGTATTATTCTTGTGCATTAGTGTTAAAGATACAGGACCATGATCGCTGACAGCTATAGGGTGAATCTCAGTGTCTGAAATGTCACTCAGCAATGAGCTGCTGACCAAAAAATAATCCAGACGAGAGTAGGAGTGATGGACATGTGAGAAAAAAGTATATTCCTTACTGGTGGGGTGAAGGGAGCGCCATGCATCGCAAAGACCAAAGTCACTCATATACTGTTTGATTATATTTGTGGACTGCCAATTACGCTGAGTTCCCGCTGTATTGAGCCTATCCATGTCTTCATTTAGTCCAAGGTTGAGGTCGCCTCCAAGAACAAGTGTGCCACCTAAGTGTTCAGAGAGTGCACTGAAAAAACCGTGAAAGAATGAGGGATCATCAACATTTGGACCATATACACTTACAATACATAGCTTTTATCAAGTATAGATAGTTTAATGATTAAGAATCTGCCCTCTGGATCTATAACTGTATCGAGTACTGTGAAATTAATATTTTTATGTATTAAAATTGCTACTCCCCTTTGTCTAGAACTATAACAAGCTGAGAACACATTAGGAAACTCAGGTGTTTTAAGTTCATTCGAACCTCTAAGAGGTCTGTGGGTCTCTTGTAAAAGGACAACATCTGCCTGTAGTTTTTTGAGTTGGTTAAATATTTTTAACCTCTTTACTCTGGAGCCAGCTCCATTTATATTCCATGTAATGAACCTCAGTGTACCCATAGATGTTTGTGTATAACTAGGGATGTATGCTGTGTGCGTCGCTTAGACAGGTGGAGAGAATACGTCACTTGTTCATAAATAAAGAGAAGGAGAGAGAGAAAAAATGTGTGGCGAGATGCTCCCTGAGTCTGACTTTGTGTATGCATAGTTACTAATATGAGTAGGCTTGGCTTAAGTGTGTGTATCCTAAACGACTGTGTGCGCTGTCTGACTGATGTAAATGTGCTGCCGTTGAGCGCATGGTGCGTATGTGTCGAAATAAAGGATGTTTGTGGATGAGTGTCGAAGCAGGTGATCGAGGCAGTGAAAGGAATAAAGAAAGAAACCAAGGACAGGGGTGAGCAGCATAAAACCAAGAGGGGGTAAAGAGAGGGGGAAAAAAAACGAGAAGAAAAAAAAACACAAAACAAAACGTAAACATTCCAATTAAATCACTGACGGAGAGTGACGGTGTTAATTCTGCTATGAAATCACACTTTAAGATGCGATTTGATGCTGGTAAGTTAAACAGATGTTAATGCAAGTTAGTGTGAGTGGATAGGGAAATGGTGCAGCTGATTCTTATCTGGTGTGAGGTTAATACAGCCACGGAGTGATGTTGGGGTCGTGGTGGAGCTGTCCGTCCACGTACAGCCGGTCCACAGCGATGACAGCGCGGGAACCCTTCTGGACGAAGCCGCGTCGGATTGGGAAGAGGACCCTGCGTCGTTCCAAGATCTCTTTGGGGAACTGGTCGTTCACGCTGAAGTCCGTTCCTTTTAATTCCCTGCCGCGGCTTTTCACATGTTGCTTTTGTTTGAAGTGGCCGAATTTGGCCACGATAGGACGTGGTCTCCCGGCCGTAGCCCGAATGGGGCCGAGGCGATGTACCCGATCGAAGACGATGTTCTTCACAGTGTCCTCCGGCAGCTTCAGGTGGGTTTTGATGAAGCTTTTTACCGTGGTCTCCGCGTCCTCTCCAGCGGCTTCTGGAATACCAGAAAATACCAGATTATCACGCATGCTACGAGCTTGTAGATCGATAACTGTTTCTTTTATTTTTTTATTTTCTCTATTGAGCTGGGTAACATTATCTGTGAGACATTTCACTGACTCCCTTAGCGTGGCATTTTCAGCAGCAAGCGTTTCCACCTGCTGCTGGCTGTACTCCAGGGATTCTCGCAAGCATTTAAATTCTCGGTGAAGAATCTCCACCAAGGACAGCCTTGCGTCGAAACTGGACAATCGCTTGTCGATTGACTCCAATATGTCAGCAATATCTTTGCCGGCTGGCGATGTTGAGCCGGGGGAATCTGCCGGGAATCTGATTACTTTTTTCAAGTAACTTGACTAACACTGCCTGCATGTCACAACCCATTCTCCTGCTGACTCCATGTAGGCTTTGGAAATTTCACAGCTAAAACTAAAGCTCATGGTGAAACCTGGACTATGACTCATTCTCTACCGGACAATGTCCCTGCTCTGACTCTTGTTGCACATTAGTGAGTGAGATGGATGAAGAATATATTTACAGCAGTGAGAACTATCCTGGTGAATCTGCCCTAAATCCTGAGCTAAGATCACCTCACCTTCTACTAAAAATATTTTATAACAGTACTCTTTGTCCCTGATCACTTGAATCATTATAAAATGCCAGCATCCGTTTTTCTTGTCTCTGTTGTTTAGTTTAGAAGTTTAGAATAACGTGAAAGTCTCGTAAATCTGATCAGGCATGTAAAGCCAGTCAAATGAGCTTCCGGACTTTTCCAATTACATGCTTACTGTGGGCTGAGTATGTACATCGCTTATTATGACATAGCCTAGAGGGTCAAGATATGCTCCAACAACCTGAGATCTGTTTGTAGAGGAAACAGGCATCCTATAAATATGCTCCAGGAAAGAGAAACAGACTGAAATTTTGAATAGGATGAGCTGCAAATCCAGCACAGCCTCAACAGTGAATGTCTGAGGCTGAGGACGTAAGGGTGGTGGGACTAGGAACAGCAAGCTTCAGAATATTTTCTACTGGGATTGAGTAATTAAATGTAATGCAGTTCTTAAGCCTAACAAACGTCACACTGTGGCCCAGGTCAGGTTTGACCCAGGCCAAGCATTTCCTCTTAGTGTGAATGCCATGAACTTTGAATTACAGATTTATATCTGACATCAATAAAGAGATGATCATCTCTTAATATCTCAAAGAACAGGGAGAGTGTACAGAAATATTTTACATGAAAAATATTTACATGAAAACATAACAGCCGCAATGATTTAAATACATTTTATTGAAAGTCAATATTTAAAGAGTATTCTGAAATTGCTTCATTACATCTGTTAAACGCTGTCCAGCAGTAAACGCTGACTTTGAGTTCACGTTTGCCTCCACGAGTCTGCACTTTGGGTCCTCCTATCCTGCCTGCACATAGCCTTCACATGACAGACACATAAAACAAAATAAAAATAAAATAAATATAGTTTATTATCATTTTCAGTCTGTTTAAAATGTGCATTTAGAAATCGTATTATATTTCTCCTCTAAATTCGGCCTACAGCATTCTGGATTACGTACCAGTCTCAACCAAAAGACTGAATTTAACTGCACAGGCCAAATATTGATCCGTCCCAAAGTGACAAATCCAGACTGTGATAACGGTTTTATGTTTACTTCAACAAGCGGGGACATGTTAGAACAGGTTTAACACCATAGACCAAAAAAATAAAATAAATACAAATATTAGATTTTTTTGTTTTTAGGCAGAGGTAGGAAAAACGTGTGGTGATATTTTAAGAGCTTATTTTTCAGCTTTGACAGTTTTGCAGATAAATCTCCAACAGTGCAGACTGACAAGCAAAAAAACATTTTTATTAAACGAGCCATTTCTGAGTCCAGGGTGAAAAGTCCTTTGAGAAACCAACGTTATCGTACTGATGATGCATCAACAGTAAACTCAGACTGAAGGTGAATGAAAGGTTCATTTTCTGCCTTTGACTTTGTGTGAACGTCCACGTGATATTATCACGTCTCTAAACGGGCAGAAAGAGATTTCCTCACCTGTGCTGTGATCTGTACTCCTTCTGATGATAAGCACTCCTCACAGTGCTGATGATGACAAGGGAGCCAGAGAGTGACCTCATGTCAATGCAGTGACCTCACATATTCATGTGGTTGCGATTGTGATCCAGCATTTCAGAGCAGAACTAAAAGATTCTTCACCATATGACATAAGAGCAGTCCTCATTCACCCGCGAGCATACGCGGGGAAAGAGCAGCAGAGACTCTGTTCTCTCCCTCGCTCTGTGTGTGTGTGTTTTGCTGAGAACACACTGAAACGTCAGCTATTTCTGAGTGTCCAATATTTTCCGCCACAGTCAACAGTTGCCTCGAGGCACAGAGGAAGCTCCCGTTTGGCTCTGAGTCTCTGCCCCCCCTTCATAGCCCTCCAACTGCAGACACACACAAACAAATAAAACCACACACACATTCATGCACACACACAGCCTCACCTCCTTGGGTATAATTAAGTATTTGAAGAAAGTGCAGTCAATAACAGAGAACAGCCGTCTCTTAACTTTGATGGAGGCGCCGGCACAGTACTCTTTATTTTACTGGAAAGGTTAAAAAGAAAGGAGGACACACTCTACACAACAATATGAACAAAAAGGCTTCACTGTCTCCTCTGAAACAATTCTTCAAGCATATAACAGCAAACAAAACCTACGTTTAATCATTTTCAACCTGCTAAAAGCTAAAAGGAGGGGAAATCATAGATTTAATTGTTCTGTAATTGAAATGAGATTTTTTGGATTTTGACTTAAATCACAGGTTCTGAAACTCTACCAGCAAAATATCAAAAACCAGAATCTCCTCTCTAAGTTCACGTCCTCGTGCACCTCTGGGCCTCTTCCAGCATTACTGGTTTGCTGCTTCACTCACTCGCAGGCCCACTCTGACTGCTTGCACTTGTGTTCCTGCCATTTTACTATAGAACTCAAACTTGTACAGAGAGCAAAAACCTCTGAACAATTTTCAGTGGGCAAGTCAAGGGCAGTGCTTTGTTCTTCTAGCTGTGCACTGTCATACAGTTAACACGGGCAGTTATTATTTAACACCTGAAGAGATGCAGTCATGATAAAGTGAGGTGCACACCATGATGGCGTTGTACCCTCCTGTTCATGCACAGAGTCATTAAAACCCACCAGTTTGTGTTTTATTGTGTTTTTGAGCACAACAGTTTAACTCACCAGATTTTGCTCCCTGCCACTTCTTCCACTTTCACCAAAATGAAATTCAAGGTGGAAAGCTGCTTGTTGACAGGACGAGGCCAGTCTGCATTGCAAACACATGAGCGCAAATGTACAGAATGGCAAGCTTTGCCTGGGAAGTCTAACTGTAGACGGAGACCAGCCAAATTTAAACTGCATATGTTTTTCGAATGTGAAATAAACCTGGTGTAATGACAGAGTACAGCGTTTGGTGTAAGTCTTGCTCCAGCTGACTCATTATCCCGCTCTCTGTCTGAAAGGTCAGGCTGAATAAGTAGCTAAACCCACTGACCCGACCTCAGCACAACATGGCTCCACATGCACATCTTAATTGAATTTATCCATCTTGAATTATTCATAAGCCAAACCACCTCAGTGCAAACCATTTTTATGTGTCTTTCAGTGCACGTGTGCTCTGTTATTAACTCTGTCGTAATCTATCATAACTGTTACATCAGCATATGAATCCATTTCTATATTACGATGTTTTAGAAGACTTTTGATGCCAAATGGTCTCCTTTCAGCTCCGTCCCTCAAAATTGCTATTCAGTTACAGTTACCTAATAAATTGAAAGTAACGTGTGGATTAAGGACTTGTTCACTCAAATATTTATATCAGCCCACCCCCACATATCAAAAATGTTTTATTTTTTAATATCTGCGTTTTTGTGAACGTGGGCCCCAAAAAAGCAGGAACAGAGGTTTTAAAAGACAACAGAGGCTTAAATCTACTGCAGACATTGTGATTCGGAATGTAACTGAGCGAACAACCTGTGACTCTGTGTGGTGGCCACTGTCCTGGGTGGACATCTGTTTGACTTTTCCGGCAGCTCATATGAACAGATGTAGAGTGTCGGCCTCTCCGACCGATACGCCTCCTTTATGGAGATTGATACCAGGAGTTTTGCAGCAGCTGCAGAAAGCATGACCTGCACTGCATCTGCATAAGGCTTATTCGTGCTGGGCCACACAGGTCACACAGACTAATGAGGCCACGACGGAAAGTTAGAGAAGCTGCATACAGTGACCTCTGCTGCTCCTTTAACTATAAAAATAATCATGCCCACAAAAACAAAGCTGAGATTTTGACTCTTTATTTAAACCCATGTTTGGGCACATCAAATTCTGATCATTCACCCAAGAAGATAAAAGTCCAAGCAAACATTTAACATTTATTCGTGAATTGCTGTCGGCTGCAGGTCTTTTCTTGATGTTAAGTCTTGGTGAAAAAAAACACTTTCAAGTATGAGAAAGGTTCTGTTGAAGAATAATTTTCTACTGTTTCCACGTTAATTTAAAATTAAAAAATAAACAAAAAGAAAGATGATTTATACGTCACTAATTGAATTAAGATCAAACAAAGAGTCTATGATGACAATGCTCGTCTCATAAAAAAGCTTCAGTAGCACCTGAAATCATTCTGTGGAAGTCTGTTCACCGTTGCATACTAACAATATTTTAAATTGTTTTTTATGTTTATATTTGTTTGTTTGTTTTAAAGAAAAAAATAAATGTCTTTGGCTCGGTTTTTGCCATCGTGATCGATTTTAACCTGAGAGATTGTCAATTTGTTCATTCATCACAAACTTCATCATATTTTTGATCAGAATCTGAATCTCGAGACATTTACGTGCCAATATTCAGCCACTCGTGGTGCCACCTAGTGGCAACAAAGTAAATATTTTTTGGTCAATATTATCGAGTATAGAAACAATTGTAATTGTGGGTCTACATCAGCATGAGCTGTAGTTGGTGAATAGGAAGTGGTAAGTATTAAGTTCATGTCCAGTCACAGCCAATTACAATCCTCAAATTAACGTGTCCACTGACAAGAACCACCTCAGCTCAAGCGCATCTCAAAAGGTGCTTGGGCATGACCAAAGGTTTAACTTTAAACTGAAACTTCCTCAGTACAAGAGCACAGCTTTCTACTCGTTTTTCTTTACGCTTGGCTATAGAAGTCATTAATAAGCTCTTGACTGAATCATTGAAATTAATGAGAATTTTCAGAATGCTGTCTTATATGAAGTAAGTGTTGCCTTTGTCTCTGGCCAATAATAAAAACTGAGAATGAAGTGTAGAGCAACACAGCTGTAATTTGCACTTTTTGTTTGGTTGTGATCAAACATGAGCAAAAATCTAAGAAAAGAAGATGTTTTATTCCCACTTGTCTTATTTGCTGGTTGGTTAGTGTAGTTTCATGATTAAAAAAAAAAAAGCAGTATGCATATTACCCTCTCAATTGTGAACTTACAGACGCTGAAAGTGCACAACTTTTGTTACCCGCAGAGCTGGAATCAGACTTTGAATGTCATCCTGCAATGTTTGTGGAGCCAGCGCTTACATGAGACACCTCTTAATAATTATCTCCTGCAGACAGCCGTCTACCTGGCAGCGCTTTCTGGCTCAAGTTGAAGAAACAGGCAGCAGGACAGCAATGCAGCAGCAGACCTCAGAGCAGCTCTATCTGATATGACTGCAGCTTCGATATCAGTTATTAGTTTTTACCAGTGACCTGATAATTGTACTGCAGTGTTGGGGAATACATGTACCGCCGTTACGTATTTAAAATACAAAATATGAGTAACTGTATTCCCTTACAGTTACCATTTAAAAAGGTGGTATTTAGAATACAGTTACTTTGTTGAAATAAATGGATTACACGGCAGTATTTTCCTGTTTCATATTGTGGTGGGTCAGGACTGTTTGGGTTTTGTTTGACAGCTATGTTCTGTTGTTCCAGGCGGTAGCGTTACGGTTGCCATGGTTACAGGGTGACACTCTCTCTGTGACTTTGTGTTTCCTGGGTGAGAGAGCGCCTTTTTGTTGTTGTTGTTGTTGTTGTGCTAAGCTAATAGGCAGAATGCTACAGGCATAGCCCTAAAGAATGTAGCCTCATGGGCAGTGTAGTCCGTGCTGCAGGGAGAACAGACTGCCATACACGTTATGTGTCTGTGAGCGCCAGGAGGGAGAAAAAGGAGAGTGAGAAAGTACGAGCTGTCATCGAGCAGAAACGGGAGCTGGAAGTATGTAAATATAATAATAACCACTGCAGCCAAGAAGAGAGCCTGATGAGCCCAGTTGTAAGTAAGCTATTAAGACTGGACTGTACACTGTGTTTGTGTTTTCCTCCGAAACAATAAGTTCCGTTGGAGCAGCCTTTCAACGCCTCTCTCTGTCTCTCGCTAGCAAAGTTGACCCAGACAACAAAGTAAAGCTATTTTTCGGCTACGAACCCGACATATTAGCCAGCGGTCCCTTTACTATGGTTAGGAGCCACAGACCTCCAGTAATAGTAATAAAAGTAGTTGTAAAACGCATGATAATATGTTAAGTAATCCAAGAGTATTCAGAATACTTTGGATTCAGAATATTGAGTAACGTAATGGAATACATTACAAAATACATTTTGGGGCATGTATTCTGTAATCTGTAGTGGAATACATTTTAAAAGTAACCTTCCCAGCACTTCTTGACAATTCAAAGTAGATGGAGACTACACGGGGAGTTTTTACATGTTCAAGTTCTTTCAGCACAAACTGTATTTGTTATATTTCATTTTCAGTCATTTCACTTCAGCATTTAAAGAAGCCAGAATATTACAGAGACACAAACAGCAACAGAAAAATCGGGGAAATAAAAACAGAAAAACAATCAGAACATAAAGTCATATTTCAGGAAGTGATTTAAAAGGTGTCACCGTTTTCCCTCGGTCAAGAAGACGCATGTTTAATACAAGACAGCACACAATTACCTTCATTTCCCTCTGTTTGCTGTTTGTCCTTGATACGCTTTTATCTGAATGGACCAGCCGGGATTTTATTTTATTTTTTTGTTATGGATTACCTCACATTCTCCAATAATAACAGACAAATAATGACCTGCTCGGTACAGACGCACGACTTTATAGTTGTACCGTAACCACTTTTCATTTTTCTGTCAATATTTCAGCTGATATTTTTAAATTTGATGTCAACCATGGATGAAACAAAGAAAATAACAAAGCTTGCAAGCCGTTACATCACTGCTAGGAAGACGTTTAAACCAAGGACAGTGTAAAGCTTGAATAAAAGAGCTGAGTGCAGCTCAGGAGCACACGTGAATGTTCACACGTGTCCTTCTGACCACATTAATCGCAAAGCCCTCGGCTCTTTGTCAGTCGGCCACTCAGTGCATTCAGTCGACCTCTGGCCTCTCCCTTCCAGATTCTTCCAGATCACACAAAAGAGGAGGAGGAGGAGTATAGTGATGACCAGAGGCCATATTACAGGAAAAAGAGAGAGAGAGAGAGAAAAAAAAAGAATCATCCTCTATTGATGGCTCAGACTCTACAAACCTCAAATCCTCCAGATGCTCAAGCCACGACACAGCCAGGCTTTGTGTTCATTGGCTTGATGAACAACTGTGGGTGTCTCACACCCGTCTTTCCAGAACCCGACTTTGCATAAAATCATATTCATGCATTTTCAGCATCATCAGCTGAGGCCATGCGAATCAGCGCTCAGTGTTCGCACTGCACTAACTTAACAGGAGGAGGTGTTTCCAACGTGCAGCTCAACAGGCTGTGAGAACCATCATTTGGTTCTTACAGCCGATAATAAAAAGTAAAATAACTCCTCCAGAGGTTGTTTAGCACAACTTACCATGGAGATCTTCCCAGGTAAAAAGACTTCAGTCTTTTCAGTGCTGCAGTTAGCAGACAGTTAGAGATAAGCATGTTTGGATTCAAGCTTCATACGTTTGTTCTTAGACCTTACTGCTGTTCATCTCTACAGCACACTTTGTTTGAACTCCTCTGCCTTTAAGGCAACCTTTCTCTGGTCCTTAAATCACAAGGTTTAAACAGCCAAAGCCGTTGAGCCTAGAATGACCACATCAGGGATATCCTCTCTCTCTGACATCACAGAGATCCAAGGGTCGGAAAAACTGTCTTGGAGTTTTTCTTAAGGAAGGATTACCTGGTCGTAAGATGACCTCCTCATTTATATGGCAGAAAATAAGGAAAAGCATCATCAGAGCACATCACCTGACATCCTTGTTGCTTCACTGCAAACATGCAAGCTGCTGTTTGTAACCTTCTCTGGAGAACACACTGATTTACTGCGTTCTACATTTGTCATCCTAATTATTGGTGGGCGATGATCCAGAATCAGTGGCTCGTATGCAACATTTCTCTGCCTGACTTCTGAGTTGAATGATTGAACTGAAAATCATCGACTCAGCGATGTACGACACGCAGCAGAAGAGGCAAAATGTAAGCAGCACCAGGAGGACGAGGAGAAGATGAAGCGCCATGACAAACGCGTCACCCTCGCAGCATAATTAACAAAGGCTCGTGTCTGTGCCGTTCACCTGTGGGATGATACGCTCACTTTGCCTCATGTTCTCTCTTCCTCCTCCCTTTTTCATTTTCTTTTATCTGCTGGAGATTGTGTTGCGATCTTTGTTGCTGCTCCCTCGACTGTCCTCTTTGAATCATGCCATTCATATTTCAGGATCTCTGTCTTCGTTTGACTCATGGCAGCTTTCATTTCTCCGTCCAGCACTTTATTTTCTGTCATTCACTTTCACATTTATCTGATTTTCTCCGTCCATCTCTGTTTCTGCCAGCCGTTTAGAGTTCATAACACCACAGAGTTCACTTTTCCTCGTTTCTAAGAATCATTTCAGTGATTTTTCTTGATTTTCTTCTCATGTATTCTGTCCACTCGGCTTGTGTTTATATCTCCTTTGTGAATTCACTGATTGTTCGTTCTTCTTCTTCATCTCGTCTCTGCAGTTTTTTATCTTGCTTGTTGCACTTTTCCTTGTTATTCTCGGCTCTCGCACCCCCCTCTGCATTATTCTCTGTTTTTGTCTTGTTTTTTTACACGTCTGTGTATTTCTCCATTTTGTTTTTTTCCCCTCTCATTTATTCACTGATTTCTGTCTAATCACACTTTACCTCCCGATGTCTTCTTTGTCCCCGTCTTTTCCTCCGTTCCTCATCATCTACCTTGACCAGTCATCCCTCTTTTTTCTGTGATCCAAGTGTTGTTTCCCTCGAGGCGAGCACTCACCTGAGCCCATGAACGGCTGCTCTTCTCCTGCCTCATTGCATTAAAGCAAGAATGGTGCTAACCACCTCCTTCTTCCTGAGCTTTCCACAAATGCAGCTTACTCTTTCCTCTTTAGATGCTTTTAAGCATTTTTATAAATGTTTTGTTTGAGCTATTTTTCATGCTTTGGCAGCACATGCAGCTGAAAACAAGAATTTACTGGCAGGATAAAAAAAAAAAGAGGTGAACAAATCGAAATTTGATCCATTTTGCATGTTGTGGCACTTGTTAAATTGTGTTTCATATTTATATACAGTACTGTGCAAAGGTTTTAGGCAGGTGAGGAAAATGCTGTAAACAAAGAATGCTTTCAAAAAATGTAAGTGTTAATCATTTATTTTAATCAATCAACAAAATGCAGTGAATGAACAAAAGAGAAATCTAAATCAAATCAGTATTTGCTGGGACCACCCTTTGCCTACTTCTGGGTACACTTGCACACCGTTTTTGAAGAAACTGTGCTGGTAGGTTGTTCCAAACATCTTGGAGAACTAACCACAGATTTTCTGTGGATGTAGGCTTCCTCACATCCTTCTCTCTCTTCTTGTAATCCCAGACACACTTGATGATGTTGAGACCTGCGGGGGTTGTACCATCACTTCCAGTACTTCTTGTTCTTCTTTACACTGAAGATAGTTCTTGATGACATTGGCTGTGTGTTTGTCCTGCTGCAGACAAACACACATTTGGGGCCAATAAATAATCATTTATATCTCTGAACGCATTCTTTGTTTACAGCATTTTTTTCACACCTGCCTAAAACTTTTGCACAGTACTGTATATAAATATGAAACACAATTTAACAAGTGCCACAACATGCAAATATATATATATTTTTTCAGGTTTAGGCTTACTGAAGTTGGGCTAGCTTGTATTGAATGATGTGCTAAGTGGTGGCTCGCTACACAGCTATGTTAGCATAACATAAACAAAGTAAAGCTGGAGGATGAACGCTAACTTTTCTCCACTCGATAAAAGTTAATGTGAGGGTTCCCGATGGTTAGGGACAAATGCAATGGCATGGCAGGATGCTATAAACAGACCAAACTTCAGTCAGGAGAACAACTGATATAATCCATCTCTGCCTTTTGTTTTGTGTAGTGTTTACCAGCCTTAATAAACGGCTCACTTTCTGTTAACTAGTGATGGGCAGATGAAGCTTCATGAAGCACTGAAGCTTTTCATCCAATTGGTTCACCCCAGCGCAAAGCTTCTTGAAGCTTCATTTGCTCTAGTAGGACACCTACTGGACGTAAAAATATTAGTTGGCATGAATTTGAAGAGTTTGGCCTTTTGCACACAGCCTGTAAATGTCAACAACAAAAGGAGTGTGTAAAACATCTATGTTGTATTGATGGCATTATACTTTGTATATTTATACTGGCAGTATGGAAAATGATCATTTGGAAATGCTTAAAATGGAAATGATCATTTACTGTGAGGTGAGGTGTGGTTGGGGTGTGGACAGTGGTAAATGGTAAATGGTAAATGGCCTGTATTTGTATAGCGCTTTTCTAGTCCCTAAGGACCCCAAAGCGCTTTACACAACCTGTCATCCACCCATTCACACACACATTCACACACTGGTGATGGTAAGCTACATTGTAGCCACAGCCACCCTGGGGCGCACTGACAGAGGCGAGGCTGCCGGACACTGGCGCCACCGGGCCCTCTGACCACCACCAGTAGGCAACGGGTGAAGTGTCTTGCCCAAGGACACAACGACCAAGACTGTCCAAGCCGGGGCTCGAACCGGCAACCTTCCGATTACAAGGCGAACTCCCAACTCCCAACTCTTGGTTGTGCTTTTGTAACGTTGAGGTATGGACAGCTACACACTGAGGTGTCAGTCCTGCGCATATTTTATTCTGTAAAAACTAAATTTTCACTGCTTTTATAACCTTTAGTGGGGAGAATATAGCTAGGATTTAATGATTTAACAAATCTTTTGAATCCTTTGTCCTCCACAATGCTAAATGGCTGGTAGTCCTCAATCACCATGCTAACCAGGTCTTCATCTATTTGAGATTCTTCTCCTGAGGAAAGACAATAAAGACAAAGCACAAATATAAATATCACACACGTAACTTATAACAGTTGTATAATATTGTTATATCATTTAGTAACATTACTGCATGCTATATTATGATGGCATTTGATGGCTCACCTGGTCTTGCTCCACAATCGCTGTTCCCCTTATTCTCATGCAAAGCTCTGTAGTGCCTAAGCATGGATGAGGTGTTGTTGTTATATCCCAGCTCCCTGGCACATAGCAAACACTTCACCTTGTACAAAAGTAAAGACAGCTTAACATAAATTGTATTGCACCATCAGTATTATGAAAATACATCTTCTGTAGAAATTTACATACCTTGTTGGGAGGAATAAAATCAAAATGTTCCCACACAGGGGAGGACATCCTCCTCTTCTTAGCTGGCTCCATTCTCTCCTGGCTTTCTCTCCTCACTCTCATAAACCTCCAAACTGTCTCCAAACTCTCACTAAACGCAACTCTCCATCAAACACCCACATTTTGAATGAAGTCTGAGGGGTTTATATCGCTGTCATAGCTCGCGGCAAAGTTCGAACCACTTCATGAACCAGTCACGTGGTACAGCTGGGCAGCAAGGCTTCGGACGTCATCATTTTCAGCTCCTCCCATAAATGAAGCAAGCCTCGATACGCGCATCGCGGAAACGCCCCCGCCTTGATACAGAACGTCACATCACTACTGTTAACATTCAAGTATAATCCACATTCCTTGGTGTCTGCGTTTTGGGTCCTTTTCGTCAATCCATCCATCTCTGCCAGACTGTGACACATGGGCTGGGCTGTAGTTACATCGTAAGGTTTGCCAAACTTCAGTCAGGAGAACAACTGATATAACTGAGATACAAAGCATTAAAACATCTTAAACACAGAGTAGTTTGGACCCGGAAGCAAAGTTCATACGCCATCACTTAAAGACTGGATTTTTAAAGTTTGTCTGAAGCTATTCTAAATTTTTGTCCTTAAGTACCATAAACACACACACAGTAGTACTTGTACTCAAAGGTGACCACTGAAAATAGTCTCCTCACCCATCCCTGTATTTGAGGTGCACATTAATAGTTACAGCGCCCTCTGTCACATTATCTATATACTTTGATTTTTAAAAATATGAAACTACAAAGTTATGACGCTTATTTAACGGTGGAATTGGTTGAAACATAATTTCTCTTAAAAAAAAAAAGAAAACATACAAACCTGATGACAGTTTACATTGAAGTCCTGTAAGTTGGTGCAACCAGTTCTATTTATGTGCAGTTTGTTATTTCTCAGGAACCGCTCGACTCAGGCACAAATGAGAACGTTCCAAGTCTGCACCATAAAATCTATTTTCAGCATCAGTTTGCCAAACCAGGCTTTAAATCCTGTCCTAAAGGTTGGACTGAAGTGAAGTTTTACTTTAAGAAGAAAAAAATGTCAAAGAAACAAAGATTATAAGTTACAATATGGAGGTTTCGTCACGTTAGCTGCAGTTTGATGTTGGGGACACATTTACGCCTAAAGTTCTTTTTAATCCCAGACTTACATTAACATTCAGCCTACTATCATCTCTGTTATCCTATTAGTGAGCATGGCACTTGGAATTGCTGCCAATCTAATCTCAACTTTAATTTAAAACTTAGCAAACCGAGAAACCCCGCTGGTCTAATCTAATCATGATCTCACCCTGTTTGGGAATAACTGGATGGGTCATAAATGGTTTAAACCAGGAGTGTAAGTCTGGGTCACAACAATATCTTCAAACGACTGCAAAAAGTCAGTTCATCTCTAGTTTGAGGATAAACTCAAGTTTGAGTAAGCTTGAGCTCATTTGACCTCCACAGTCCAGTTCTTCTGACATCTGGCACATGCTGTGCCCTGGCCTGCTTGTAGAGTTAGTAACACTTGATAGTAGCTGCCACCATGAAGATCACTGTGCTGCGTAACAGACACATTTATACGACATGTGAGAGAAAAGTCTGTTACCACAGCCAAAGTCACAATTAATTTCACAATTAATCTATAAAATGCATAAATTTGTCTCTGTGCTCTGCTTACAGAAAGCAGCCGCTGCATATTGAAGATATGGACTCCGGATCCACACAGTTTGTTTTGCTAACGGTTATTTCACCTGTCATCACATGGTTGCTACTCTCTTCCTGCTTGTACAGCCTGTGTGTGTGTGTGTGTGTGTGTGTGTGTGTGTGTGTGTGTGTGTGTGTGTGTGTGTGTGTGTGTGTGTGTGTGTGTGTGTGAAAGAGAGAGAGGTGTTACGTGTAAACACAGGCCAGCCGAGGATCTGGAGACAACTACGCTCAAGCATGGTAGCATCAGCCACCAGGTTATTTTATCCAATATAAATCCAATAAATGGATGAGACACTTCTTACTCTGGAAAAAAAGGCATTGTTTAAAAAAAAGAAAAAAAGAATCATTTAACATGTGCAAAGTTGCAGGTATTGGTGCTGAGATTGGCTCTGCTGGGGGTTTTCCCACTGTTGCCAAGTGCTTGCTCACATGGGTTCATCTGATTGAAGTGCATCGATATAACAAACAGGTGCAGGTAGATGTGTTTGATTATTTTTTTATTTAATACAGAGGGCTAATGTTGTGAATTAGCAACTCTGAATTAAAACTATGAGCTTTTCCAAAACCCAACCAAGTGCTTTGTGCCTGTACTTAATGAAGAGGGTTGTAAAAGCCAAAGTAAATCTCCAGTAAAAACAAAGCAAATTACCAAGCTCTTGAACTCCCATCCTCTGTCTACAGACTGATAAATCTCAGCATTTATTGGGTAGTTTGCCATAAAATTGTTGAGTGCAGCACATAATTTAGACCCAAACACAGAAAACAGGAAGTCGAACACACAAAAGGCA
This sequence comes from Astatotilapia calliptera, assembly GCF_964374335.1. NCBI lineage: Eukaryota > Metazoa > Chordata > Actinopteri > Cichliformes > Cichlidae > Astatotilapia > Astatotilapia calliptera. Next base: position 13,603,294 of record NC_137423.1, read on the forward strand.
ACTTTATAAAAACTGAGACGGGACTGTGCAGCACATGATGAGTGAACAGAAACTAATGCACAGGGCTGAACGGTCACACATCACAGAAACAGATAGGGCACATAAGGCAAGGAAACAAGGCAACAGGAACGCATGAAACAGTTTCAAAATAAAACAAAAAACTGGGAACATCTTAAACTTCACAAAATCAATTCAAGTTTTCAACATAATTTTATTTATGTTGCACCAAATCACAACAGTTGCCTATGGGTGCTTTGATTGTAAAGGTAAAGCCCTACAATAATACAGAGAAAGGCTCAACAGTCAGATGACACCCTAGCAAGCTCTTTGGCAACAGTGGGAAGGAAAAACTCCCTTTTAACAGGAAGAAACCCCCAGCAGAACCAGGCTCAGGGAGGGACGGCCATCTGCCGCCTCCAGCTGGTCGTGAGTGGAGGAAGACAGAGGGGAGAATTAGAAAATGTCTTTCATGAATTTCTGTCGATGATTACATTAAAAGTACAAAAAAATACAGAAAATTGTCTTTTTAATGATGAAATGAGTTTGGTTGTAACAGCTATACCTTAATAAATGCAAACCCATTATCGTATTTATTAACAATTATGTAAGAGAAAAATAAGAGAGAGGCTAAAGAAGAGGTGAAAATGAAGAGGAGGATCCTTGAAAGTGTTTGATGAACAACTGCAGCCTATTTTCAGCTCGAGACTCTTCACGGCTCATAAACTCGCAGGAAGAGCAGAAACCATGTCTGTGTTCTCACTCAGGCCATCCCGTCGTCCCTCAGACATGCCCACTGTCTGTGCCCACCGCCGTTTTTTTCCTTTAATTTTTTTGGATAAAAGAAGTGAGATGGCCTTCGTTTCACTCTTTTATTCTATTACTTTCATTTTCTTGTTTTTATGCGTTCTTTTCTCAGAGGAGTACGATTCATCATGATGGAGGAGAGCAACAACAAAACCCAAACTGGGATGGTGGAGGATGATTTATCACCCCCCCCCCCCTCTCTCTCTGCTCCACTTTTCTTTCCCTCTCTCTCTCTCTCTCTCTGCTCCACTTTTCTTCCCCCCCCCCCCCACCCCCTCTCTCTCCTACCATTGCTTTCCTGTTCCCCAACCCCTTCCCTTTCTTGATTGTTCCAATAGAGAGAAAGCACACACCTTGGACGTCTGGTAAATGAGCTCAGCATAGTAAATGTAGATAGAGAAGCTAAAGCAATAGAGACACTTCAGATTTCGATGCCAGTAGGGGTGGCTGCAAAGTTTACATTTACACCTACATTTTGGGGTTGATCATGTGCTGTGATTTATGAGGTGAAAGAACAAAAGAGGCAGAGGGCTTTCTTTTTAACAGAGCACATCTGGTCTAATGTAGTAATACAGATAAATACACTGTTACCTGCTTTCTCCTCTCTGGAAGTCACTCTGCACCTCCCAGCCTTACACGGAGGCTGGTCTTTGTTGCGAGGTCAGAGAAACCTGGTTGATGTAATGCAGATGGTGTCATGTATGAGGCGGTGCAGCAATGGTAAAAAAACATTGACTGTTTGGATTCAGTCACTAAATTATCTCAGTTTAAATGAACTGATGTTTTCTCTGCTTCATTGTGAAAAAAATGGGTTAATGAGATTTGTAAATCACTGCATGAGATTGTCTTTTTGTAATCTTAGAAATATGGTATCTAACCAGATTCTTACTCTGGATGGCATTACCTTGGCCTCCAGTAACGCTGTGAGGAACCTTGGAGTCATTTTTGATCAGGATGCCCTTCAATGCACATATTAAACAAATATGTAAGACTGCTTTCTTCCATTTGCGCAATATCTCTAAAATTAAAAACATCCTGTCTCAGAGTGACGCTGAAAAACTAGTTCATGTATTTCCTCACATACAAGGTCTTAAATAATCAGGCCCCATCTTATCTTAATGACCTTATAGTACCATATCACCCCATTAGAGCACTTCACTCTCACACTGCAGGCCTACTCGTTGTTCCTAGAGTATTTAAAATGAGAATGTGAAGGAGAGCCTTCAGTTTTCAGGCACCTCTTCTGTGGAACAGCTTCCAGTTTGGATTCGGGAGACAGACACTATCTCTACTTTTAAGATTACTCTTTAAACTTTCCTTTTTGCTAAAGCATATAGTTAGGGCTGGACCAGGTGACCCTGAATCCTCCCTCAGTCATGCTGCAATAAGTGTAGGCTGCTGGGGGATTCCCATGATGCACTGGGTGTTTCTTCTTCGGTCACTATGTGTTAATAGACCTCTCTACACTGAATCATACTTGTTATTAATATCTGGCTCTCTTCCACAGCATGTCTTTTATCCTGTCTTCCTTCTCTCACCCCAACCAGTCGCCCCTCCCTGAGCCTGGTTCTGCTGGAGGTTTCTTCCTGTTAAAAGGGAGTTTTTCCTCCCCACTGTCGCCAAAGCGCTTGCTGATAGGGTGTCATCTGATTGTTGGGTTTTTCTCATTATTATTGTAGAGTATTTACCTTTAATAACATTTAATAGATTTTTTTTTAATTTATTTACATTTTCAGGGTTTATTTGGAGATACCACCTCACCAGTCTCTGTGTGGAGCTTTACTCTCAGCCAGTCATCCTATCTCTAAGGATGAACCTAGACATTCTTCATACGAAACACATTCTGAATATTTTCCATGTTTACAAGAAGGAAAGACTTTCTCTTTGACATGTCTAACATCACATATCTGTTTGAATCGTGTAGGAGGGACACTCAGTTTGGTTTTGGGGATATTTTTTTTGTCTTATTGTTCACTGCAGAAGCTAGCAAGTAAAAGAGACAAATGATTGTGATACCAGAGGCTTACAGAAACATTGGAGTTGTCATCACTTTAAACAATAGGTTTTTCAAATGATTTATGAGGTAGAACATGTAGGATAACCACTCTACATTTTTGTCACACACTTTAAACTCTCCTCCAGTGCTGAAAATTAACAGCAAGCTTTCTGTAAGAGCTATGCCATACCTGCCACCCTTGAAAATAATATGAATGATTTGTTCTCCCTTGTTTTTAATTTAGCAGACATATTATGAACTTTCAAGGAGATTTTTGCCCGGAGACCCTGCTAATTCCTGTCCCTGATTCAGTACATGCTTCTGCACAAAGTACAGTATGAGATATCAGTGCCCATCTCTGGAGGGCCATTGTCCTTAATTAGAAGTGTGGTTATCTCCTTCGTTCTGCCCTTCATCCTTAGCAGCTCCTCTGCTTCACACAGAGGCTATGGTTCACTTTCAGTTCAGTCCATTCAGTTGAAGATGCAAAAAAAAAAAAATCTCCTTTAGTTCAGCTGCTGATTTGTTGGTGGTAGCAAAAACCCCGGGTAGCTCATAAGAAGTGTTAGCAAACTGCTGTGTACCTGCAGTGTTTTGTAACGGAAAAGCAGCGTGAGGCCTACTTGCTGTCAAATAAATATTCATAAACACAGAGACGTGAGAATATACTGGACTATTCAAACAGGACCAGGACACACCATTAATCTCATCATTACACACCACACTGTGACTTTATGTGCTGATTGAGCCAAGTGTCTGCAGATGTCTCTCTGAGGCTCCTACCATGAGCTGCACAGCCAGCGTCCAAACGCTGTACCAGACCTGTGACCCTAACATACCTGCACAGGCTCACAGGTGTTTCCTGTTACGCTGGCTAATTAAACCCCTCCTGAGGGTGATGTTGACTTAAGCTGTGATGGGAACTGGATGAACAAGCATTTTGTTTCATGCTAGTCGGACCAGAAGACACAGTGTGGGCAGCACCACAGTTCGACTGTGGAGGACCGTGTGACGTGAAGTTCAGGTTTGGACTTTGTGAACCTGAATACACAAATTTGTGCTGCTGTCACTTTGAAAACATCTTTACAGTATAGAGCAATGCTGGCAGAACTCTCCTCTTTAAAATGTACCACAAATATTAGTGGCCACTGTACTGCCTGCTCTGTTAGTGTGTGTGGCAGTTCAGGGGCAAAACTATCCTGACCTGTTATACATGGGGAACTGAAACTACAGTTAACTAGCACCTTCTCCCTGACATGCAAGCTATCATTAGGGAGCATTATATTTTAAGCTTATAGAGCCTATAAGTTTATTTAAATGTCAGACCATACACATTTAAACCAAATATACTTCTTTAGAATCAGATACCATTTCTGGAAACTACTGTTTTTCTCAAATGTAAACAGTAAACTGAGCTGAAAGGGAGTACATGAGCTGAGATAGATACTCTGTTCGTACCCAGCTGAGACGAATAACTCATCAACAATACAGTGGGGCAAAAAAGTATTTAGTCAGCCACCGATTGTGCAAGTTCCCCCACTTAAAATGATGACAGAGGTCAGTAATTTGCACCAGAGGTACACTTCAACTGTGAGAGACAGAATGTGAAAAAAAAAATCCATGAATTCACATGGTAGGATTTGTAAAGAATTTATTCGTAAATCAGGGTGGAAAATAAGTATTTGGTCACCTCAAAACATGGAAAATCTCTGGCTCTCACAGACCTGTAACGTCTTCTGTAAGAAGCTTTTCTGTCCCCCACTCGTTACCTGTATGAATGGCACCTGTTTGAACGCATCATCTGTATAAAAGACACCTGTCCACAGCCTCAAACAATCAGACTCCAAACTCCGCCGTGGCCAAGACCAAAGAGCTTTCGAAGGACACCAGGAAAAGTATTGTAGACCTGCACCAGACTGGGAAGAGTGAATCTACAATAGGCAAGCAGCTTGGTGTGAAAAAATCAACTGTGGGAGCAATCATCAGAAAATGGAAGACATACAAGACCACTGATAATCTCCCTCGATCTGGGGCTCCACGCAAGATCTCATCCCGTGGGGTCAAAATGATCATGAGAACGGTGAGCAAAGATCCCAGAACCACACGGGGGGACCTGGTGAATGACCTGCAGAGAGCTGGGACCAAAGTAACAAAGGTCACCATCAGTAACACACTACAACGGCAGGGAATCAAATCCCGCAGTGCCAGACGTGTTCCGCTGCTGAAGCCAGTGCATGTCCAGGCCCGTCTGAAGTTTGCCAGAGAGCACATGGATGATACAGCAGAGGATTGGGAGAATGTCATGTGGTCAGATGAAACCAAAGTAGAACTTTTTGGTATAAACTCAACTCGTCATGTTTGGAGGACGAAGAATACTGAGTTGCATCCCAAGAACACCATACCTACTGTGAAGCATGGGGGTGGAAACATCATGCTATGGGGCTGTTTTTCTGCCAAGGGGACAGGATGACTGATCCGTGTTAAGGACAGAATGAATGGGGCCATGTATGGTGAGATTTTGAGCCAAAAACTCCTTCCATCAGTGAGAACTTTGAAGATGAAACGAGGTTGGGTCTTCCAACATGACAATGATCCAAAACACACCGCCCGGGCAACAAAGGAGTGGCTCCGTAAGAAGCATTTGAAAGTCCTGGAGTGGCCTAGCCAGTCTCCAGACCTCAACCCCATAGAAAATCTGTGGCGGGAGTTGAAAGTCCGTGTTGCTCGGCGACAGCCCCAAAACATCACTGCTCTAGAGAAGATCTGCATGGAGGAATGGGCCAAAATACCAGCTACTGTGTGTGCAAACCTGGTAAAGACCTATAGTAAACGTTTGACCTCTGTTATTGCCAACAAAGGTTATGTTACAAAGTATTGAGTTGTATTTTTGTTATTGACCAAATACTTATTTTCCACCCTGATTTACCAATAAATTCTTTACAAATCCTACCATGTGGATTCATGGATTTTTTTTTTCACATTCTGTCTCTCACATTTGAAGTGTACCTCTGGTGCAAATTACTGACCTCTGTCATCATTTTAGGTGGGGGAACTTGCACAATCGGTGGCTGACTAAATACTCTTTTGCCCCACTGTAGATGGCGTCTCTCAGGGAAAAGCCACTCCAGCGTTGTAGTTATACTGTAGGAGGAGCACAGCCTAGTCAACCAATCACTGCTCTTGGTTTCCCATAGTCCCATAGTCTGTGATGAAGCCATTAAAATGCCTGGCTGAGGCCAGATGGTCTGTCATTGTTGAGAGAGACAGAGGAGGATGGAAGGAAGGTGTGGAAGGACGAAATCTCAGCTGGGAGAAATGGAAGGAGGGAGAGGGGGAATGAAAAAAGAAGGAATAAAGGGGAAACAAATGGGGGTCATGTTTGAAGAGGGATGTCAACAATGGGGGATGAAGAGGAAAAAAGAAAATAAGGACATTTAGTATAGACGGAAGTATAGAAGTTGTATATGAGATTGGGAAAAACAGCTGGAGATGGAAATGTAAGGAAAAAGAGAAACTGAATTGCAGAGCGTGGGAAGGGGGAAGAAGAGGAAACAAAAAGAGTAAAATGGAAGAAAGAGGGAGAAAAGTTCCAAGATGAAAAATGTGTATGTAGAGGAAAACCAGTAGCATGTAGTTTAGTAAACTGGCTATTAATCAACATTTGTTAGTTTTGTACTAGATATATTTCTTCAGTTTTTCATAAAAGAAGACAAACTGTACATGGGTGACTAAATAAGAAAATTACCAAAGAAAATTGCTCCACCTGCATTTCTTTGTAAAGTTTATTGGTATAATAATGAAATATGCTCAGAAAAGCAGGAAAAAATGCAATCACTGTTAAATATCACAAAGAAAACATGAGCAACTGTTTAGCAAACCATTGTGGGATAGAGAATTTTAAACTGGCTGTCTCCTGCACTGAGGAGAACCCACAGTCATCAAAAAATACACTACACCAGTGTAAATCACGCGGCACACCTCCAAACAAAAATGTCACAAAAAGCATATTGATCATTTTCCCCATGCAGAAGCCATTGTGAAATTGGCTCGGTTTGTCTCCAGTATACATTTTTGCTTTCTTCTGACCACTACTCATGCTATGGCCTTCATTTGGGTCGGAGTTTTCTCCAGGACCCAGGTCAGACTGGCTACTTATTCTTTTCAAATATGTATCTATTGCTATTATGCAGTTGTCTTACAGCATCACTATTATGTAATTTCTTCTTTGTCTTCTTCTGTTTTACTGGCAGTTGGCAACCCATTTAATTAGAGCAGGTAGTTGTACTGCCCTCTAAGCGACCGGCATGAGTAACGGGCAGTACAGAGTACTAATCAGGTGAAAACCAGATAACCTTCCACAGCACACAGGTTGGGAAACACTGCACTATACTGCCAAAAGTATTTGCTTGTCTGCCTTCACACGTATTTGAACTTGAGTGACATCCAATTCTTAATCCACAGGGTTTAACATGATGTCGTCCCACCCTTTGCAGCTTTAACAGCTACAGTACGTCTCTTCTTGGAAGGCTTTTCAAAATGTTTTGGCGTGTTTATTAGGGGTGCAACGATACACAAAATTCACGGTTCGGTTCGGTTCGGTTCGATACTTTGGTGTCACGGTTCGATATTTTTTCGATACAAAAAAATGTTCATGCATTTTTAATTTGTCATTTATTAAAATTATAAATATATATTTTAACTCAAAAGTACAGTTTTTGAATTTAACCCTAACCCTTGTGCGTGTTTTTTATTTTGACAGCGAATGCGCACCTGCGGACCACTTATGTGCAGCCCTGGTTATTTAGCTCATCATATTGCAGCCACAGAAATTCTTTTGTCCATGAAACCATAAAGCTGCACTTTCTTTTTGCCTCATAGTCTGATTTGTCATAACTTCTCCGTTTTGTGGTAAGCTTTTCTTTGGCTGTCGCTTCTTCACCCTGACCTGTCTTATTTGGCTCAGCAGAACTGAAATGCTTTTACACACTCACTCACATAAGCTCAGCGATTCTCTGCACGATCAACCTCTCACATGTTTAAGCTTGCTGCGGGAGATTTCACTTGTCATGTTTGCATAGTAAGCTAACGATTAATAAGACGATGTCAGAGGAATTGGTGCACAAATTATCATCACTCACAGATCAGTGCTGTCGCTCTCTATACACAGTTCGCACGATTGCAAAGTGAAAGCAAAAAAACAAGCGCAAATTCAAACGCAACTTCAATATGTCACATATTGACAGTGGCTCACCGATGCCAATGACATAATTACCCAGCTACATTTCCGAAAGAATGCAAAAGCATTGACATATATTTTTCCTACAATAGCCCGACGGGCAGGGAAGAGATAGATTTTGGTAGCCCGACTGAAAAAATCGCTAGCTCCGGGACGTCGGGCTAGCGATATTGCAAGCCCTGTATCTGATTGAGGAATCACTCATCTTTGGAAAAGAGAGTTTATTACAGAGAAATGGCTCTTTCCAAAATAAAAGCTATACTATCCGCTTCTTCTGGGCTATATTCTCAGCAGCATAAGGAGAATCATGTGCTAACAGCTGTCTAAATGACTCGGCTAAAGTTAGTAGCATGCTTGCTTTTTTTTGTCTGCTTCCACTTGTCTTTGCACTACGATGATGTCGGCGTAAATGTGCAGTCATATTCGTTGTGTTCCCGCTAGTGCTTTCAGGTTAATCTCGTTGAAATTACCTTAACGCCACAACACGGCAAATCTCCGTTAACGAGCTACCGCCGATCACTCCGTGCATGGGGCTAGACGGCCAACACGTTAACGAGCTAACTGCGCTAACATACTAGTTCCCACCCATGTAATTGAGCATTGCATGGCACATTCAACATACTGTTTTACTTTAGTCCATGACTCGCTTACCTTCAGGGTCATACGTCACATGAAAACCAAAATAATTCCAAACGCCAGATCTGAATGACGTTCAATTTGCCTGTTGCAAGGAGAGCTTAACTTCTGTCTCGCTAGCTTGCCCTGCGCTCTTCCCTCTGACTATGCTGTCTGTGTTGAGCGCTCAGTGGATCTGCGCTCGACAGTGCAGCCTAGGCGGAGTAGTCGAACACAGATTCACTGAGCGCTCAACACAGACAGCATCGTCAAAAGGAAAATTGATAAAATAAATTACAAATGTTGTATTGTTCGATACATATGCGTACTGAACCGAAAGCACTGTATCGAACGGTCCAATATCGATACGAATATCGTTGCACCCCTAGTGTTTATGGGAATTTTTGACCATTCTTCCAAAAGTACATTGTGAAGCCAGACACTGATGTTGGAAAAGACACACACACACACACACACACACACACACAGAATATAAATACAAATCTGTGTAGACAAATACACACTGTCTGCTGTATTTGTACGTGTATACTGGTGTACGTGTGACTCATCACTCTGATGCATTGCATTGAGCTTGATGATGTAAGGCTTTGATGCAGTTGGTCCATTCCATGACGCGGTTTATGCACTGTTCTTGAGCTAATCTGAAGACCACATGAAATGTGGAGGTCTGTAGCTACTGCCTTTGCAGAAAGTTGGTGATGTCTTCACACTACGCGTCTCAGCATCAACTATTGTAATACCACTAACAGCTGACAGTGGAATATTCAGTAGTTGGTAAATTTCACAACTTGAAGTGTTGCACAGGTGGCATCCTATCACAGTACCACACTGGAATTCACTGAGCTTCTGAAATTTAAGGCGACTTGTGATTTAGTGCTGTATAAATAAAATTGAATTCAAATGAAATTGAATTGAAATAGAAGCAGTCTGCATGTCTAGCTGCTTGATTTCATAAACCTGTGGACATGGAGGTGACTGGAACACCTGAATTCAATGATTTGGATGAGTGAGTGAATACTTTTGGCAGTATAATGTATGCCCCATTACCCTAATTTTAATATTAATAATAAAAATAAAAAGCTTAAAGCTTAAAAGCACTATTTACGTTTGTGGTTTAAACTGGCATCTTCATTCAGCTTAGCGTCTGTCTTTTTAAAGGTTTTTGATTGGCTCAATGGTTTGCTCCATTTTCTTCATTAGCTCAATGTGAACAAAAGAGGAAGAAAGCTGTTTTTCATTCACTGCTGTTCACTGAGTGAATACACACACACGGTTTATTTAGCACGCATGGATACATGGTAACTGATGGGGCTTTGCACTGCGGTCTGTTTAGCTGTCTGAGTGTGTAAACAGCAGAAAATATAGCCCTGCATCACAGATATGACAGCAGCTTCATATTACAAGCATGAAAGGATTAATATGAGACTGCTTGAGTCAATGAAATTACATTAATGATTTAGAAAAAAAGCTTAATGATTGCTGTAGGGGAGGATGGAGCGTGTGTAAATGAAGGAACTGAGGTCTGATGGATTGAATGATTAGAGGTGTGTGTTGGACATCAGCTGACCTACAGAGTGAGGTACTTCATGTTTGTGTTCGAGCAAACAAATCAGTTCATGTGTTAGTGAACTGATGAATAAGCTGAGATATAAATTAATGAAAAAAGAAATGAATGGGGATGCAAATAAACTGCTGTAACAGGTAGCTGCTGTTCAAAAGCAAGAGAATTACGAGTCTTGTAAGTGGTTAGAACGATGATTTAAATCAATAAACCGAGCGATCGGAGGACTGATGTATGACTGATGCTCAAGCTGCATCACTAAAAGTCTTTATTTGAATGTAAGGTGGAAGCTGAGTTCAGCTGGAGCTTAGTGAAATTGGAAGTGGAGCAGAGGTCTGTGTGCCCGCTGTCAGCAGGGCCAGATGATGCTTTGCTGTATCAGGCAGGTCTGCAGGGAAAGGTGATTCAAGATGGATGAAAAATGATTCTTTTAACCTCCTGTTAACTCTTCTCCACCTAGGCAGGGGCAGAGGTCTCATCTGCAGCCAACCTGAGGCTTCTGCTATCGCACCCTGACATGTATATATGTCAGCACTCTCTGTGTCCCCAAATGGATGTGACCCGCATACATACCTAATCTGCTGTGGATCCATGAGGTTGAATCATGTGGAAATGATGTTACTGAGGTTACTGTGCTTAATATTCCTGGGTAAGTGTGAACTAAGATGCCCTGTTTCACATACAAATAAACTCTAAATTTGTCTTTTAGAGTTCATGTGGATAAATTTATTAGTGCTGGACCCCCAAGAAGTTGATTCTGTTTATCTGGACAGTTCATCCAAAGTTCAACTCTCCTTTCCAGCATCCTGACGTGTCAGTAGGATTAAGGAGGTCCTCGAAGTATTCCTTCCACCGCCCAACAATATCCTCAGAGCACCACTTTCCCCTCCTTAGTCGCCTCACAGTTTTCCAGAATCTTCTTGAGTGTCACGGTCTCGCTGGCAGGCCGTGGGGATGTGGGGAAAGGAGGACCCAAAATGCAGGACTCTACAGTGCAACAGTGTTTATTTACAGTGGTGACAATCCGAACAACAATAAATCCCCCCGTGCGATCCCAACTCCCGTTCCGTGTCTTCTCCTTTATCCCGTACTCCGTGCTCTGTCTCCGTTCCCTGTGTACTCTCCGTGTGCTGCCTCCTGGTCGCCACAATTCCTCCTGAGGAAACACGCATACCAAAGGCAGCCGTGAGTACAAAACCTAACAGTAGACTTGCACTAACCTTGCACAATACACTTAAGACTGACGGGAAGTCACTCAACGATCCAGCGTCGAGGAGCTCTCAGCCACACTGTTTTGAAGCTCCTCTGACGAGGCTTGATCGGCGCCAGGTGTGTGTGGATTCCTGGGTGGGACCGGTCAGCTGGCAGGGCCACACCCACCAGGCCTAAAAGTGCCTGCCACGACCGCACCCTCACATACACAAGCACACACCCCTAAACACCTGACAGTACACCAACACGGAAAAACAGGACAGCAGACACAACCATAATAACAACAACCACAATAATAATAATAATAATAATAATAATAATAATAATAATAATAATAATAATAATAATAATAATAACTACAATAGTAGTCCACACTGCTCACGGACCCCGAATCCCTGGAACTGGGTCCGTGACAGTACCCCCCCTCTAAGGGTCGGCACCCGACGACCCAAAAACAAAAACAAAACAAAAACCACAGTACAACCAACCCCGGGCGGGCGGCGGGGGGTCCCGGACGGAGGGCCCCAAAACCCCAGTTCAAATGTCCAACCACTGCCATGGTGGGAACAACAGTTCTTGCGGCCGACCCAGTGGACCGCAAGCAGGCAAAACTCGCTACGGGTCAGGCAGTGGTGGGAAAACAGTTCGGGCGGCCTACCTCCAACCCCATGATGGAAGCGGAACGCTTCAGGCGGCCTGCCACGGATCTGGTGGCGGCGGCGCTGCTCCTCCGGCGGCCTGCCACGGGTCCAGTGGCGGCGGAACGGTTCTGGTGGCCTGCCACGGGTCCGGTGGCGGCGGCGCTGCTCCTCCGGCGGCCTGCCACGGGTCCGGTGGCGGCGGAACTGTTCTGGTGGCCTGCCACGGGTCCGATGGCAACGTCGCTGCTCCGGTGAGCAACAGCGAGGCGTGGCACATGGTCTATGACGCGCCGGTCGCTGACGTGGACGCACTGGACGTGGATGGCGTGGAGGCCGCGCTAGACGTGAAGGTCCCTCCGGTTCGCTGACCTCCGGCTGAGCGGGTCCCTCCTCGGCTGGCAGCGAGAGCCCCTCCTCGGCTGGCTCGCTGAGCTCCTCCGGCTCGCTGAGCTCCTCCGGCTCGCTGAGCTCCTCCGGCTCGGGCATGCTGAGCTCCACAGCTGGCGACGCGGGCTCCTCCCGCTCGCTGAGCTCCCGCTCGGGCATGCTGAGCTCCTCCGGCTCGCTGAGCTTCTCCTGCTCGCTGAGCTGCTCCTGCTCGGGCATGCTGAGCTCCTCCGGCTCGCTGAGCTCCACAGCTGGCGACGCGGGCTCCTCCCGCTCGCTGAGCTCCTGCTCGGGCATGCTGAGCTCCTCCAGCTCGCTGAGCTGCTCCTGCTCGCTGAGCTCCTCCGGCTCGCTGAGCTCCACAGCTGGCGACGCGGGCTCCTCCCGCTCGCTGAGCCGCTCCTCCGGCTGCGACGCGGGTATAGATGGTCGTTGATCCGGAGGTGAAGATGGCGATGCGGAAGCTGCAGGTGGCGAAGATGACAGTCGAGCGGGTGATGTGGATGGTGAAGTCGAGAGTTCTGCGGTCGCTGCAGTCTGATGGGACGCTGGTGGAGAAGTAGCTGCAAAGGGCGGAGGTGATAATGGTGCGGCAGCTACTCGTGGTAGACTGGACAGCGATGTAGAAACAACAGGCGGGTGACATAATGGCAGGGTAGTTCCAGCAGGCATATCAGCCTCCAACTGAGGATGAAGACGAGAGGCTGACTGGACTGGCTGTGCTACGGCTACAGGCTGGGCAGCTGGCTGTGCTACGGCTACAGGCTGGGCAGCTGGCTGTGCTACGAGGTTAGCTTTCACACAGTCCCGTGAATAAACAGATGAGGTGAATGAAGATGAATTGTCCATATGACTCACCACAGCCGGCTGTTGGAAAGTTTTAGAGTCTGACTGCGGTGAGGCACGCCGGCGGCGCAAGCGTCGCTTCTTTAACGATGCCGGGGCCAGCGTATCAGGCTGAGGTTCCACCAGCCGGCCGGACAGGAGAGCAGCTGTGTGATTTTGAGCTGCCGGTCCTTGGTCTGCTGACTCAGCAGGTGCCGCAGAGGTGAGTGGAGATGTGGTGAGGTGCAGAGGGCGTGTGAAACGTTTCCCCCGCAATGGAGGGTCCAACAAGCGAGCTGCAAGCGACGGCGGGGAGGCTATCAGCCTATGAAAAAAGAAATAGGCAGCAAGGGCTCCCAGGGAGGTTGCCATATCCTCCTCGCCCGGACAGCCCAAACCAAACAGCTCAAAACAGGAACTTTCCCTCAGCGTGGTTATAATCGAAATTAGTCTCTTAATGTCCAAAAAGCTCACAGATGAGGTGATTGATGATAAGAAGGAATCAAAAAATACGACCTGCCTCTGATGTGGATCTGCCGCCTGGATAATGCTCCGACAGTATTTCCAGAGCTGGGCGAGCAATTCCTCCTGTGAGACGGTCCTTGAGTCCGCTGGGCCCATAATGGCTGGATCGTTCTGTCACGGTCTCGCTGGCAGACCGTGGGGATGTGGGGAAAGGAGGACCCAAAATGCAGGACTCTACAGTGCAACAGTGTTTATTTACAGTGGTGACAATCCGAACAACAATAAATCCCCCCGTGCGATCCCAACTCCCGTTCCGTGTCTTCTCCTTTATCCCGTACTCCGTGCTCTGTCTCCGTTCCCTGTGTACTCTCCGTGTGCTGCCTCCTGGTCGCCACAATTCCTCCTGAGGAAACACGCATACCAAAGGCAGCCGTGAGTACAAAACCTAACAGTAGACTTGCACTAACCTTGCACAATACACTTAAGACTGACGGGAAGTCACTCAACGATCCAGCGTCGAGGAGCTCTCAGCCACACTGTTTTGAAGCTCCTCTGACGAGGCTTGATCGGCGCCAGGTGTGTGTGGATTCCTGGGTGGGACCGGTCAGCTGGCAGGGCCACACCCACCAGGCCTAAAAGTGCCTGCCACGACCGCACCCTCACATACACAAGCACACACCCCTAAACACCTGACAGTACACCAACACGGAAAAACAGGACAGCAGACACAACCATAATAACAACAACCACAATAATAATAATAATAATAATAATAACTACAATAGTAGTCCACACTGCTCACGGACCCCGAATCCCTGGAACTGGGTCCGTGACATTGAGGCAGTCCAAAAGTCTTTTTCCATGGCCTCGCCAAACACCTGCCACACCTGTGTTTTTGGTTCTCTTCACCTCTGGTGTCCATCATCTTGGGGGTTACCATCACACAAACACCTTGCGGTGGTTCAACAGCTTCAGCAATGGAAGTGCTGGTGTAGCTGTTGCTGTTCTGTGAGTCTATTGTGCAAGTGGTGTGATATGCCCATGTAGAAAGGACGGCACTGCAACGATGGACTTGCCCTTACTCTGGGCTCCCTCTTTATTCTGGCAACTGGTACAAAGAAAACAGCACACAGTCTTCATTAACAGCGTGCAAAGCAACTGCAACATTCAGTTCTGTTAAAAAGAATTAGAACAATTACAATCTCATAGGGAAGCATTAGAGCTGAGTGCAAGTCAAAAAGCACCTGACTAGCTAACGAGTATTAGCTTAGCATGCTAACTAAAAATGCTACTCGTGAATAAAGTTACTACCCATGCATCAAAATGCCTGTAACTTTCAGGATACATGCTAGTACTGCTTACAATCAGAATACATGTTGACAATTACCACTATAAGAATGTTTTCATTAGTACAATTACAAAATTGACAACAGTATCGCTCACTAGCACCTACCACCAGCTTGGGAGTTTTTTTCCTTTGCTGAGGCATGCGCTGTGAAACAATTTAGAACCTTAACAGTTGCAGTTGCTGTGTTTGTCCACCAGGTGGCTCCAACTATTCACAAAGCACATCAATTTTGAGGAAATTCATTAAGCTACTTTCTAACTCTGTTACACTGGACATGGTCCATTCGGACTCAATGTCCCCAGTCTCCCTCGGAATGCTTTCGGAGCTCTGGCGGAGGTGGGACGACCTCCTCATCTACAATCTTTTTGTGTTTTCTCTTTTAGCATCATACTGCAGTAGTATAAAAAATACATCAACCATCTTTTTAACAGAAAACTGGTGGAGATTACACAGCTGTTTTAAGCTTTTTGAGCTGCAATACTGTGCAAAAGTCTTCAGCCACCTCATTTCTTCATCACATCAGTGGCGTGTCTAGAAAATTTTTGTTGGGGGGGCCAGGTAGGGGCACAGATTTGGAGAAGGGTGGCAGATGTAATTGGCAGATAATGTTTAAAAAAAATTCTACCAACCGTTAACCATAATTCAATAACCCTATAAACCTAACAACCGAATGAACTTTTAACTCTTATCAGAATGAGATTTTAACCACTACGGTGCAAAGTTTTTAGATACTGCGTTGATAAAGTACAAGAGATACAATCAGTGTTTATTCAGCAGTCAAGGACATCAATATTTGCATAGTATTTTTACTGACATGTAGTGCACATATGTCTTGGGCAAAAACATTTTTGAATATTAAAATACAAACATTTGTAACAAACAATTGACAAATTAGCCAATGCCAATGTAAAACTTTATCTGCCTATTAAAAAAAGAAGATAATCTTCTCACAAACTGGTGTTTGATTTTGAAACAGGAAAAAAGTGGGGAAACAACTGAAAAGACTAACATTTGAATAAAACCTGAAAGCAAGTAAATACTTTCTATGCTGCCTTATGGTAAACTTTGGTAATATTGATGTATAAAGAACAACACTGGCTGATGATGAAATACAGTCAGCTGGCATGGTGACACTGCCAGTATTAACCTGCAGGAATGGACTGGGACAGAAAATCGGGCAGTTTGACTAGAGACCGGCCCACCAGGTATTAAAGCCATAAAGACTTTGACTGAAAACAAACCCTGTTGTGACAGTGATGTACAGTCTTGTTGGTATATGTATGATTTCTATACATTTTACGTCAGATAAAAACTTTGGTTGTAAGATTTAGATAATTATTTAATAAAAGCGAGATATTTTAAATGAGAATAAGAAAGAAAAGTATTTCTTTGTGCCCCCCTCTCCCTGTTAATGCCCTACCTGCCCCCCCTGGCAAAACTTTGCTAGACCCGCCCTTGTACATTTCCCAGCTGTCAGCTGTTTAGAAAAGGATCCTGGTGTTATTTGTCTCTCAGAAACAGTTCATAACTTCCCTTCAACTCATTCATGTGAACTAAAAGGTAAACCTGTTTCTCCATCACCTGTTCAGCTCTGATGATTCAGTAAGGACATCTCCCGGTTTCATCCTCATGTTTCCCTCTCACCACATATCCAAACCGACATCATGACCAGCAGCTTTACAGCTGTGGCTCCAGCAAACATCAGCTGATATTAGAAATTAATATAATATTAAATAAATTCTAACAACAGCTGATCAAGCTTAAACGTGCTGCTGTTGTTTAGCGCGACATCTGCTGGTTTCCTCTTTCTGGCGCAAAGTGGGCGATAAACAAACAAGAGAGAAAAGCCGATCAGCTGATCATTGATCAGTTTCATGATTGAAGTAGCAACAGGAGAGGGAGGGGAGAGAATGAGAGAAGAAGAGGCAGCTGTAAAGACAGAATAACTCCAGCTTTGTGTCTTTTCTTCATTATAGCGAAAGTACGGGACAAACTGCGTCTCTTCTCAGCTCAATACGAAACGCGTAATATTTTCTATGAATGAGGGACCATTCCATTTTTTTAAGGAGCCGTTGGCAACTCTACTAACTAACCTTATGAATAAAATAAAGTTCACTATCAGTAACATCATAGCACCCACCCAGCTGTACTGTATAAAAACTCCGTCAAGCTGGCTAGAACGCAGTACGAGTTATTGCAACTGACAGTAAAAAGTCAGCAACATGAAAATAAACTCCACCTAAACTTGGTTTATATCTGACCCAGATAGACTGCAGGTCATAACTTCTTACCTGAAGTTCAGTTCACCTGACACTCGGACTGGTGGCTGCCTCGGGGCTCTCCTCCTGCCTCCCCTTCCCTCATCCACCTGCTGGCCTCTGTGGCAGCCCTGCCATAGCCACCACCAAACAACTGAGTTATTTTTACACATCGACCTGCATCTGGCCAATCCACCACCTCTCATTGTTCATGCCATTACAAAAAAAATAAAAAATAAGTCACCAGGCATATGCCCGGTATGCCCGATGGCCAGTCCAGCTATGTTAACCTGCAACCAAATCTGCAGCTCCATACAGCAATGTTACGACTTAGATTACATCTTATAACTCGTAACTCTTATGTTAGCTCCCCTCAGTAGCATACTGTCTGAAATATTCAAGGGCTGCAAGTGTTATTTTTTTCCTTGGTATTCTAATTTAACCGAAGTTTACTAAACTCAACAAACTTAATATTACTTACCGGGACATTTATTCTGTCCTCATTTTCTTTCACCGAAAAATTGTTTCCTGCAGTGCTGTCTTTCGTGCTTGGCTCTCCTACCTTTGCTAACGTGATGCACACAGCGCAGAAGCCGATGCTGCATTCACTTACACTCGGATATCTGAGCTTCACCGTGAAAACATAATCGTACATTTGATATTTGATTTAATTTTATTGTTTTGCCTTTGGAGTGGCACCTGGGGTGGCCAGTCTGGTTGGGGGGGTGGCCTGTGCCCCCCCAGGCCACCCCGCTGGACACGCCACTGCATCACATTCCTTAAGCTGATCCATCTACTGTGATGGAGTATTAGAGCCACATTAAGACTATAAAGCCATAATGTGGACATTAAAGCTGTTCTTTCAAGTCAAACAACTGCTGTGGCTGCTACATACTCCACGATGGCTTGAGTAAATGAGTTAGTGAAACAACTTGATGTTGAGCTGTCTTATTGTGTCTTTATACAACATCATACCTCCTCTGATATGGATATCCTTGCATCTGTCCATTGCCAGCTGTTTTATTTTGTACAAATGTGGCCAACTCCTCAAACTTTCTGTTGTTTTTCCTTCTGTCTTTATCATCATACTGTGTTCATGCGCTAAAAGGGAAATCATTTCCTCGATACTAAAAACAATTCTAAAGTTTAATTTCACTACACGAGGCATTACTGAGATATAGCAGGCCTGGCTGTTGTTTAGACTGAAATGCCAACTTTAATCTCTACATTTTGACTTTATTCTTTAAATTTAGAATAATAATGAAAAAAATCCTTTTTCATTTTCTTTATATAGCCCTAATTATCTGTTGTTATCTACTGTTCACTGAAGCTTTATCATACATGGTCCCAGTGACTGTCAAGAAGCCATTCTTAATTAAGGGAAACAGGGAGAAAAGGCTGAGGTATAAAAATTACACACAAACTGGACTGATAGAGTGATGAATCCAAGTCATGGTCAGCATGTATAGAGGAGGTCCAATAGTTAGAGTCTACATCTGTAAAACACGTTGGAGCTCTGTCATGGTATGGGCTGATTTCAGCCCGTGGTGTTGGAGATCATGTCAAAATTGATGGAATTATGAATGCAGAAAGTCTTTAGTCTGTATGTGATCATTAGACTTTTGGTCTTTTCAGTATGTCTTGACATACTCTGACATTTGAATATCCAATATCCAAATATATCCAAAGAACCCACACTCTGGAATCTTCATCAATATCAAAACCAAGATACAACATCTGCAGATCCTCTAAGCGTGTGCTCCAAAAGCTTTTTTGGTTCTGCTCTTTGGTGCAGAATATTGTTACAAGTCACTGTTTATAATCTCTGACTAAAAGAGAACCGGGAACTATGCGACACACAGGACACTCAGCAGATGGCCAATTAGGTTGCCATTCAGTCGGACCCACGACTCAGACTGCTGTCACATTTCACTTTCAATTTCTATTCTCTTCAAGTCAAATATATGCAGAGGACTGGAAAGAGCAATTTAAAAAGAAACCATCCTCACCTCAATCTCCATACTTTCCATCTCTGTAAGCACAACTTTCAAGTTTCATTTCATTCTAAATTTATCTTAGGTTCACTTTAAATCTTTGAAAAAGCTGCACATCACTCTGGATGGTGGTCTGTTAAGTCCACTGCTAAAGAGAAATCCCATCTAAACCTGGATCTTCTGTTAGGTTTTGATTTTGCTTTCATTTTAATTCTCATGAATCTGCATACAGCAGGCATCCACCTTCTGTGGCAGTGACATATATCCAGTGGTGATTTAGGAGGCACTCAGACTCTAACTGTCATCCCACCACAAGGCGCCAGCTGAGATGGTTCTCTATCAGGCCCCGAGGCAGATCCAGGGTACAATGGAGAGATTATATCTGTTGGCTAGCTTGGGAACACCATGGAAGGAGAAGGCTGGGGTGCAGTAAGTGTGGTTAGCATATTGCCCCCAGTGGCAGTCTAACAAACATAATTGACCTTCTATAACTTTGTCTCTAAAAAACCTGATTTTGTATATAAATCCATGGAAATTCAAGGCAAGGGAGTGTTTGTGCAGAATTTGGTGACATGGAAGTGGGTGGAAAGAGGACAACGACAGTTGTCTCAAGGCGCTTTATCAAAGATTGGCAAAAGTCTATCAGATACTGTCTGCCAGAGATTTCTCTCTTTTAACCAAATGTTCTAAAATGTCTGTAGTTTTTGAAAAACTGTCCACTGCCCAGACTGACGGTGATTAAAGAAACAGCTAGCATGTGCTGAAGCAAACAATGCTTCTACAAACCCTTTGTTGTTTGTCATTAGAGACATCCGCCACAGCCACTGATTGTTTATCAGGCCTGGAATGATGGTGGAATCTCAAATGGTCTGGAGACCTTCAAAACCTTCAAAGGACAAAAGAGCCCATTGGAAGAAAAGATGTAATTGGATCTTACTTATGAATCCGATTAAGACCAGCAACCTGTGATAAAGTTCAACTCATTTTCCCATCACCTCTTCAAATCCCACCACGAGTGATCAGCTTTTATGCTTTGTATACAAAGCAGCTAGGCATGCTAGGAAGGATGGGATGAATTAAAAGCCCAGGAAAAAATATTTTGCAGAACAATAACTTATCGATGAGTGTTTGTGTGGCTTTCTGTTTATGTGAGTATTCACGATTAAACTGACCTTTCATGCATGTACACTTGAATATTTATATAGTTTTAAAAAAAATGTGCGTTTTCACTATACAGGTCTGTTTGAATAAGTCTAAGGCTGCACACAAAGTAGGATATGAATAAAAAGAAAGTAAGAAATACTGTAGAGTATGCTAATGGGATCGTCTGTTTATGAAGGAAATATGTATTCAGCGAAAGCAGAAAAGACTCTTTGCATCTATAAATTACTTTGGGGGCTCAGCAGCCTCTCTCAGGGATGCTGATACATCAGACAGAGATGGGGAGAGAGGCTTTATGCAGAGAAAATGATAGATAAATTGAGAAAACAAGGCAGCCAACGAGAAAAGAAACTTCTATATAGCTAATCTGTTTTTAACTGTTTTTGACAATATATTTCATATATTGTCTTTTATAATACTGTCTGTGCAATTAAAATATTGTTTTAAACAAACGCCTCAAAACAACACACTGAAGTAAAACGTTGTTGTAACTCACGTCAGCAGGGAGCAGAGGAGGAAACCGGCTTGTGTACAAAGGAGGAGGTCGGGGTGGATGGTTGGGTTAACCAGGAACAGACATGAACGTTAGAGAATGGTGTTCTCTTGTTGCCTAAGAACATTTAGCACTCACTAATGAAGTAATAAAAATGATCCAAGCCAAAAAAATTCACACTTCTTGATCAAAGTTTTACCTTCTCAACTTTCTATTTTGGTTTCAAACTGTGGTGCTCTGCGCACCGTATCCATAAAGTCTTCTTCACACTTTTCCACATTCACAATTTCCAACACCTTGTCCTGCTTTACCTGCTGTGCTGTTCACTCCTCTGGAGCTCCAGATGACCGAGTCATGTGGCCGCTCAATCACACTGACGCGTCAGCAGATGTTTCAGCCTCACAAGGACGGATAAGAACAGTCTTACTTTCACTTTTAAAAAAGCTGGTGGTGTTTGAGCTCCAGCCGACTCCAGGAATAATGTGGCAGAGTGGATGTGCAACAGCTGGCTATCAACTCATTTATTACAGCTGTTTCCCACCCACATGTAGGCCATGATGTTACATTCTTCAGTAGGAATGTGAGCTAATAATACAGGGAGTGCAGAATTATTAGGCAAGTTGTATTTTTGAAGAATAATTTTATTATTGAACAACAACCATGTTCTCAATGAACCCAAAAAACTCATTAATATCAAAGCTGAATGTTTTTGGAAGTAGTTTTTAGTTTGTGTTTTAGTTTTAGCTATTTTAGGGGGATATCTGTGTGTGCAGGTGACTATTACTGTGCATAATTATTAGGCAACTCAATAAAAAACAAATATATACCCATTTCAATTATTTATTTTTTACCATTGAAACCAATATAACATCTCCACATTCACAAATATACATTTCTGACATTCAAAAACAAAACAAAAACAAATCAGCGACCATTATAGCCACCTTTCTTTGCAAGGACACTCAAAAGCCTGCCATCCATGGATTCTGTCAGTTTTTTGATCTGTTCACCATCAACATTGCGTGCAGCAGCAACCACAGCCTCCCAGACACTGTTCAGAGAGGTGTACTGTTTTCCCTCCTTGTAAATCTCACATTTGATGATGGACCACAGGTTCTCAATGGGGTTCAGATCAGGTGAACAAGGTGGCCATGTCATTAGTTTTTCTTCTTTTATACCCTTTCTTGCCAGCCACGCTGTGGAGTTCTTGAATGCGTGTGATGGAGCATTGTCCTGCATGTCCTGTAGTTTTCTCTGGTCCCCTCCCCAATCAGACCAGGAGTGACATGTTTAGCCGCATGTTCTGGCTGTCTGAGTGGTGTCCCAGAAACGATGTGGGCTTCATAGATAATTGGCAAACCTTCTGGAGGAAACCTGGTCTTGTTAGGAGAGACGGCATCCATCCCACTTTGGATGGAGCAGCTCTCATTTCTAGAAATATGGACAAATTTATTAAACCCCCCAAAATATGACTATCCAGAGTTGGGACCAGGAAGCAGAGTTGCAGTCTTACACGCCTCTCTGCAGCTTCTCTCCTCCTGCTACCCCCCCAAAAACCCATCTCCATAGAGACTGTGTCAGCTCCCAAACAGACAAAAAACAAACTAAAAACCAGCAACAAACAACTTAAACATAAACAATTACAAAGAAAGAACAATAAAGTATCCACATCTGAACCAAAGAGTAAAACAGTGAAATGTGGATTATTAAATATTAGGTCTCTTTCCTCCAAGTCTCTGTTAGTACATGACTTAATAATTGATCAACAAATTGATTTACTCTGCCTTACAGAAACCTGGTTGCAGCAGGATGATTATGTTAGTTTAAATGAATCAACACCCCCGAGTCATTCTAACTACCAGAAATCTCGAAGCACAGGCCGAGGGGGCAGTGTGGCAGCAATTTTTCACACCAGCCTATTAATTAATGAAAGACCAAGACAGACTTTTAATTCATTTGAAAGCCTGATGCTTAGCCTTGTCCACCCCAGCTGTAAAACTCAGACACCAGTCTTACTTGTTATCATCTATCGTCCACCTGGGCCTTACACAGAGTTTCTGTCTGATTTCTCAGACTTTATATCTAATTTAGTTCTGAGCTCAGATAAAATAATTATTGTGGGTGATTTTAACATCCATGTAGATGCTAAAAATGACAGCCTCAACATGGCATTTAGTCTGTTATTAGACTCAATTGGTTTCTCTCAAAATGTAAAAGAACCCACCCACCACTTTAATCACACTCTAGATCTTGTTTTAACATATGGCATCGAACCTGAACATTTAACAGTGTTTCCTGAAAACCCTCTCCTGTCTGATCATTTCCTGATAACATTTACATTTACAATAATTGATTACACAGCAGTGGAGAGTAGACTTTATCAAAGTAGATGTCTTTCTGAAAGCGCTGTAACTAAATTTAAGAATATAATACACCCACTGTTATCATCTTCGATGCCCTGTACCAACACAGAGCAGAGCAGCTACTGTATCTGAACGCTACTCCAACAGAGGTCGATTATCTTGTTAATAATTTCACCTCCTCACTACGTACGAATCTGGATACTGTAGCTCCTGTGAAAACTAAGGTCTCTAATCAGAAGTACCTGACTCTGTGGTATAATTCTCAAACACGTACCCTAAAGCAGATGACTCGTAATCTGGAGAGGAAATGGCGTGTCACAAATTTAGAGGATCATCATTTAGCCTGGAGAAATACAGTAGTTTGCTGCTTTATAAGAAAGCCCTCCGCAAAGCCAGAACATCTTACTATTCATCACTGATTGAAGAAAATAAGAACAACCCCAGGTTTCTCTTCAGCACTGTAGCCAGGCTGACAAAAAGTCAGAGCTCTTTTGAGCCAACAATCCCTTTAACGTCAACTAGTAATGACTTCATGAACTTCTTCACAAATAAAATTTTTATCAATAGAGAAAAAATTACCAATAATCATCCCACAGATGTAATATTATCTACAGCTACTCTTAGTACCATTGATGTTAAGTTAGACTCTTTTTCTCTAATTGATCTTTCTGAGTTAACTTCAATAATTACTTCCTCCAAACCATCAACGTGTCTTTTAGACCCCATTCCTACAAAACTGCTCAAAGAAGTCCTGCCATTAATTAATTCTTCGATCTTAAATATGATCAACCTATCTCTAATGATCGGCTATGTACCACAGGCCTTCAAGCTAGTTGAAGTCAAACCATTACTCAAAAAGCCATCTCTAGACCCAGCAGTCTTAGCTAATTATAGGCCAATCTCCAACCTTCCTTTCATATCAAAAATCCTTGAAAGAGTAGTTGTCAAACAGCTAACTGATCATCTGCAGAGCAATGGTTTATTTGAAGAGTTTCAGTCAGGTTTCAGAGCTCATCACAGCACAGAAACAGCTTTAGTGAAGGTTACAAATGATCTTCTTATGGCCTCTGACAGTGGACTCATCTCTGTGCTTGTCCTGCTAGACCTCAGTGCAGCATTCGATACTGTCGACCATAATATCCTATTAGAGCGATTAGAACATGCTGTAGGTATTATAGGTACTGCACTGCAGTGGTTTGTATCATATCTATCTAATAGACTCCAATTTGTTCATGTAAATGGAGAGTTCTCTTCACACACTGAGGTTAATTATGGAGTTCCACAGGGTTCAGTGCTAGGACCAATTCTGTTTACATTATACATGCTTCCCTTAGGCAGTATCATTAGAAGACATAGCATACATTTTCACTGCTACGCAGATGACACCCAGCTCTGTCTGTCTATGAAGCCAGATAACACACACCAACTAGTTAAACTGCAGGGATGTCTTAAAGACATAAAGACCTGGATGGCCGCTAACTTTCTGCTTCTTAATTCAGATAAAACTGAGGTTATTGTACTCGGCCCTGAAAAGCCTAGAAATATGGTATCTAACCAGATTCTTACTCTGGATGGCATTACCTTGGCCTCCAGTAACGCTGTGAGGAACCTTGGAGTCATTTTTGACCAGGACATGTCCTTCAATGCACATATTAAACAAATATGTAAGACTGCGTTCTTCCATTTGCGCAACATCTCTAAAATTAGAAATATCCTGTCTCAGAGTGACGCTGAAAAACTAGTTCATGCATTTATTACTTCCAGGCTGGACTACTGTAATTCATTATTATCAGGATGTCCAAAAAACTCACTGAAAAGCCTTCAGCTAATCCAAAATGCTGCAGCAAGAGTACTGACAGGGACTAGAAAGAGAGAGCATATTTCTCCTGTTTTGGCTTCCCTTCATTGGCTTTCTGTTAAATCCAGAATTGAATTCAAAATCCTGCTCCTCACATACAAGGTCTTAAATAATCAGGCCCCATCTTATCTTAATGACCTTGTAGTACCATATCACCCTATTAGAGCACTTCGCTCTCGCTCTGCAGGCTTACTTGTTGTTCCTAGAGTATTTAAAAGTAGAATGGGAGGGAGAGCCTTCAGTTTTCAGGCCCCTCTTCTGTGGAACCAGCTTCCAGTTTGGATTCAGGAGACAGACACTATCTCTACTTTCAAGATTAGGCTTAAAACTTTTCTTTTTGCTAAAGCATATAGTTAGGGCTGGACCAGGTGACCCTGAATCCTCCCTTAGTTATGCTGCAATAGACATAGGCTGCCGGGGGATTCCCATGATGCATTGAGTTTTTCCTTTCCAGTCACCTTTCTCGCTCACTATGTATTAACAGACCTCTCTGCACTGAATCATATCTGTTATTAACCTCTGTCTCTCTTCCACAGCATGTCTTTTATCCTGTCTTCCTTCTCTCACCCCAACCGGTCGCAGCAGATGGCCGCCCCTCCCTGAGCCTGGTTCTGCCGGAGGTTTCTTCCTGTTAAAAGGGAGTTTTTCCTTCCCACTGTTGACAAAGTGCTTGCTCATAGGGGGTCATATGATTGTTGGGTTTTTCTCTGTATCTATGAAGCACCTTTAGGCGACTTATGTTCTGATTTGGCGCTATATAAATTAAATTGAATTGAATTGAATTGAAAATCATGTTTTTCTTGAAGGATGCAGACTTCTTCCTGTACCACTGCTTGAAGAAGGTGTCTTCCAGAAACTGGCAGTAGGACTGGGAGTTGAGCTTGACTCCATCCTCAACCCAAAAAGGCCCCACAAGCTCATCTTTGATGATACCAGCCCAAACCAGTACTCCACCTCCACCTTGCTGGCGTCTGAGTCGGACTGGAGCTCTCTGCCCTTTACCAATCCAGCCACGGGCCCATCCATCTGGCCCATCAAGACTCACTCTCATTTCATCAGTCCATAAAACCTTAGAAAAATCAGTCTTGAGATATTTCTTGGCCCAGTCTTGACGTTTCAGCTTGTGTGTCTTGTTAAGTGGTGGCCGTCTTTCAGCCTTTCTTACCTTGGCCATGTCTCTGAGTATTGCACACCTTGTGCTTTTGGGCACTCCAGTGATGTTGCAGCTCTGAAATATGGCCAAACTGGTGGCAAGTGGCATCTTGGCAGCTGCACGCTTGACTTTTCTCAGTTCATGGGCAGTTATTTTGCGCCTTGGTTTTTCCACACGCTTCTTGCGACCCTGTTGACTACTTTGAATGAAACGCTTGATTGTTCGATGATCACGCTTCAGAAGCTTTGCAATTTTTTGAGACTGCTGCATCCCTCTGCAAGATATCTCACTATTTTTGACTTTTCTGAGCCTGTCAAGTCCTTCTTTTGACCCATTTTGCCAAAGGAAAGGACGTTGCCTAATAATTATGCACACCTGATATAGGGTGTTGATGTCATTAGACCACACCCCTTCTCATTACAGAGATGCACATCACCTAATATGCTTAATTGGTAGTAGGCTTTCGAGCCTATACAGCTTGGAGTAAGACAACATGCGTGAAGAGGATGATGTGGACAAAATACTCATTTGCCTAATAATTCTGCACTCCCTGTATTGCAGTGATTACTGAATACTGTACTAATGCTATATATTGTATACAGTTTCAGACACAGCTGGATTTGTGTTTCTCTGAGCAGATACTGTCCTGAGTCGCTGTACTAAAGCCCGTCCCGGACTCTGGCCCAAGTCAGTAACTTTCTCTACCTCTCAGAGAGATGCTGTGTTGATTTTAGAGCATTAGAATTTTCCACATTTGGTCTATTTTTTTCCTCTTTGTCTATATATTTCTATTTGTCTATCTAATATATAATATGTTGTCACAGTCCTGCAGTGCTCCTGGTCTGAGTCAGATTTTTATGTGTTTGGCCTCTTTAACCCTTTAAAACCGGTCAGAGCGGGCACGCTCCATTTTGCGTAACTATTTTTAAATCCCGGTAGCACTGCAACCACGTGAGCTAGCGCAATAATTTTTTTTGCATATGAAACCGGAGGAGTTGTGCTTACATCTTATGCCATCAGCTTGTCCTAGGTCATGTAGTTTGTTACCATCAAGGCCTCATGAGCTTATACTGGTGTTTTTAAAAGTTATGTTTGACTTTATGACTTTCTGTGTCGTTTCTGGGATGCTTAGGACTAATATTGCACTGCTGGAAATAGTTTATTTTGATGCATATGCTGCTTTTTTTCAAATTTGCATTATAATATTTATTTTCGTTTTTCCTGCAGTGTATAGAAATTGGTGTATTTCAAAAATAAAACCATGAAGACACTCAAAATAAATTTTCTGTGGTGGGAAACTATTTTGTGCAACTTTTTTATATTTACAGTTTTGAGGGATAAGCCTCTTAAATTTCTCTAACTAGAAATATATTGTAGCGGGTCAGGGCTGTTCAGGGTTCTGTTTGTGATGTTTTGTTTATGTTACCATAGTGACGGGTGACGCCCTCTGGCTGCGACGGTGTGTCATTCCAGGGTCAGAGGGCGCCCTGTGTGTTGTTGTCGTTGTTGCTGCGCTGAGCACTTAGCTAGCGGCAGTGTTCTTCTGCAAATGTTAATAAACGGCTGTGCTCCCTGGCTAGCTCACGGGAAGCAAGACCAAACGATACCCCTGTTTCCTCCTTGTCTGAGCTCGCCACATTGGTGTCAGAAGTGGGATAGCTCACCCTCGCCGTAATGGAGAGAGACATTCAGAGGCTGGAGCAAGCTGTAGAGGAGAACATTCCCCACTTGGGAAACTGGCGATTGAAGAGAGAGGATGTGAGCGGCCATGTAAGTCCCCCAACGGGTCCCGATAGCGCGAGTACACCGCGGCGGCGGCCCGTCGCGACAGATGCTAGGACAATGCTTCATAGGCTACCTCTGTCGACCCACACGCCGAGCCCCCAACCTCGAGCAGTCATGCCTACCACGCCAGTTAAGGTACCGAAATACAACGGGCTAACCCCGCTAGAGCCCTACCTCTCACAAGTGCGGCTGGCCGCCAGACATAGTGGCTGGAGCGAAGAGGAGACTGCTACACACCTAGCGCTAGCATTAGAGGGAGATGCACTGCAGATACTCCTTGACCTAGCCCCGGCAGAGCAGCATGAGCTCCAGGCCCTCACCGCGGCACTCGAGAGGCGATTCGGGCAGCGGCACTCCACTGATCAGAGCAGAGAGCAGCTGACCAACCGGAGCCGTCGACCGGGGGGAGAACCTGGGCACCTTTGCAGCAGATGTGTTGCTGTATGCTCGTCGTGGCTACCTGGAGTTTCCAGCAGCAGCCCGTGAGGAGCTTAGCCTGCATGCTTTTCTGCAAGGACTTTTCCCAGAGCGACTACGCCAACACGTCCGCCTGGCCATGCCTCAGACCCTCCGTGAGGCACTCCTTGTCAAAAACAAGATGGCGGCGCGCACGGGTGCAGCGGCTCTTAGCTCTCCAGTTTGGTGCTCGTTTTTACTTTTAATGTGGATATTTTTTAATGTTTGCAACGCCGCCATCTCTTACAGTCGCCAGAACCTAATTGATCTAGGTTTTAAATATAGTTTGTCTGTTTCTGGCGACTATCAGCGAACACACAACATCCTGGTGGAGATAGCGAGACCGCCAGGGTCACCGTGGATGGTCTGCCCGCCCAGCAAGCGTAGAAGGCGACGGAGGGAAAGAAAGCAGAAGAGGGGATGCCGGTCGGGCTCAGACGCTAGGCTACGCAAACATCCACACCGGCCAGCACTTCCGAGCCTTTTCCTATCGAACGCCAGATCCATCACGCACAAACTTGACGAATTGGAGCTACAGATAGCCAACACAAGCTTTGCACGTAACTGCAGCATTATTCTTATTACGGAGACGTGGCTTCACCCGCTGATTCCCGACGCTGCAGTCGAGTTAGCAGGCCGCACGCTACACCGGCATGACAGAAACAGCAACTCAGGTAAAAGCAGAGGAGGGGGGCTATGTGTATACGTGCATAACGGGTGGTGTTGTAACAGCAGGATCATTCACACACACTGTTCTCCTGATTTGGAGGTTCTGGCAGTCTCGTGCAGACCATTTTACATCCCGAGGGAGTTTACAGTAGTTATTGTGATAGCTGTTTATATACCGCCGGATGCTAACGTTAGCACGGCTCTCAGCCTCTTGCTCAACACCATAAACAAACAACAGCTTGCCCACCCCGATGGGGTTTTTATTGTCGCCGGCGACTTTAACAAAGCGTGCCTAAAGACTGTGCTTCCTAAATTTGTCCAGTTCGTGGACTTTGCTACGAGAGGAGAACACACTTTGGACCATGTCTATTCAAACATCAGGCATGCTTTCAGAGTGACACCCCTCCCCCACCTGGCTGGATCTGACCACCTCTGCATGTCCCTCACCCCCACCTACACCCCCCTGCTGAGAAAAACAAAGCCCCAGACAAAGACAATAAAAACCTGGCCTGAAGGAGCCCTTTCTCAACTGCAGGACTGCTTCTCAACAACTGTATGGGATTTATTCTCCAGCCACAACCTCCAGGAGTACACGGACACTGTACTCTCGTACATCAGGAACTGTGTTGACAATGTCACCGTCAACAAAAGGGTCAGGGTGTTTCCAAATCAAAAACCCTGGATGAATAGTGAAGTGCAATCCCTCCTAAAAAGTCGCAACACTGCCTTCAAGTCAGGGGACAGGGCTGCATATAGGGCGGCCAGGGCAGACCTGAGTAGAGGCATCAGGAAAGCTAAGGCTGCCTATAGGAGGAGGATTGAAGATCACTTTGCTGACAACGACCCCAGAAAAATGTGGCAGGGGATCAATCACATTACCAACTACAGAAGCAATAACCAGGCAACATCTAGGACTGATGCCTCACTGGCTGAGGATCTAAACCGTTTCTTTGCCCGCTTTGAGATGACCAAGCCCTCAGCTGCCACACCACTTCCACCCGCCCCCAGCACTGGCACACTAACACTTAGGGAGCACCAAGTGAGGTGTGTTCTAAGGTCAGTGAATCCCAGGAAGGCGGCAGGTCCTGATGGAATACATGGAAAGGTTCTCAGAGCATGTGCTGACGAACTGACCGGAGTCTTCACTAAAATCTTCAACCTTTCCTTGTCATCAAACACCGTCCCGCCCTGCCTCAAAACCTCCACCATCATCCCCATCGCCAAGAAGACAGCCGTGGCCAGCCCAAATGACTACAGGCCTGTTGCACTTACGCCTGTAGTGATGAAGTGCTTTGAGAGACTGGTCTGTCAGCACATCAGGGCCGGTCTGCCTCCCACTCTGGACCCCCACCAATTTGCCTACAGGACAAATCGTTCCACCGAGGACGCTATCACCATAGCGCTCCACACTGCGCTGAGTCACCTGGAGCACCGAGGAAGCTATGTGAGAATGCTCTTTCTGGACTTCAGCTCAGCATTCAATCATATCATCCCGGAGATCCTGGTCCAGAAACTGTCTCACCTGGGACTCTCCACCCCCATCTGCCTCTGGATCAAGGACTTCCTGACAAATAGACCACAGTCTGTCAGACTCGGCCCCCACCGGTCCAGCACCATCACACTCAGCACCGGGTCTCCACAAGGATGTGTTTTGAGTCCCCTCCTGTTTACGCTCTACACATCCGACTGCCTACCCATCTCTCAAACACCATCATAAAGTTCGCGGATGACACCACAGTGGTTGGACTCATCTCAAGGGGGGATGAGTCGGACTACAGAGATGAGGTCAACAGACTGACTGAGTGGTGTTCAGTTAACAACCTCCAACTGAACACCACGAAAACTAAAGAACTTATCTTGGACTTCAGGAAGGGCAGAGCAGACCCGGCCCCACTTTACATTCACGGGAGCTGTGTGGAGAGGGTACACTCCATGAGGTTTCTGGGCGTGCAGATATCTGATGACCTCTCCTGGACTGCAAATACTACAGCGGTGGTTAAAAAGGCCCAGCAGCGTCTCCACTTTCTGAGAGTGCTCAGGAGGAACAACCTGGAGGAGAGGCTGCTGGTGACATTTTACAGAGCCACCATAGAGAGCATCCTAACGTACGGCATAACAACATGGTATGCAGGGTGCTCAGCTGCAGACAGGAAAGTACTGCAGAGGGTCATCAACACAGCCCAGAAGATCACTGGCTGCTCTCTGCCCAGCCTGGAGGTCACTGCAAACTCTCGGTACCTCAGCAGAGCTGGCAATATCATCAAGGACCACTCTCACCCCAGCAACCAACTGTTTGAACTATTACCGTCAGGCCGACGGTACAGGTCACATAAAACCAGGACAAACAGATTCAGGGATAGCTTCTTTCCCAGAGCTATCACCGTAGTAAATAAGCACAAAAACAATTGAACCTATTCCATACCGTCACTGTCATTATATTAATGCTGCTATCCTGTATATATTGTACATACTATTGTTTGAGTACTTACGATTGTTTTTTTTGTACTTTTTATATTTTACATTTATATTTATTATTGAAACTTGCACCAAGGGAGTGGCACTCCAATTTCGTTGTACTCTGTACAATGACAATAAAGGCTATTCTATTCTATTCTATTCTATTCTTGAGGCTGAAAGGGCCGAGCCAGTGCTCACCTCGCGACCTAACAAGCAGGCACCCCCCCCCCCCCCCCAAACTACCCCCAAATCAGAGCCGCAGACTGCGACGGGGAGGGGGGGGGGGGTCGCCGAGATGTCCCAGCTGCAACCCTCGGTGCCCCGGAGGCGTCCTCGTCGACCGACCGACCGCTGCTACCGGTGCGATGAGCCTGGTCACGTGGCGCGTGACTGCCCAGCACCAGCCCCGAAGACCAGAACTACGCAGTCTCAGGGAAACGAGGAGGGAGCGGTGTAGCGAGGGGACCACCGCTCCAGCTTCCTGCCCCCCTCCAAGGATGATGCACAGTGGTGGGCCGAGTTGGGCACCTCAAGGGACTTTACCTGAGCTGCTGTGTTGAGGACCAGCCATGCCAGGCCCTGGTGGACACGGGGTCTACCATTTCCCTGATACGACCTGGCGTGCTCCCTGAAACATCCAGGCCACTGGTGAAGGGTTGGTTGCCCACAGACACCCAGCTGATGACAGTGACGGGGGAGAAAACTGTTATGCGGGGGAAGAAACTGTTGCGGATCCGACTGAAGGATCTAGAGCTGGTGCACGACTTCTGGCTCGCCGACATTCAAGACCAGTGCATCATTGGCCTGGATCTGCTGAGCCGCTGGGGGGCCTGCGTCGACCCCGCGAAGCTGGCTATCACTCTTGGCGCAGAGACTTTTGATCTCCAGCGCGGCCAAAAGCAGGGAGCGGGGACCAGACGAGACAGGCATCGGGCAGCTGCCGCTCAGCAGATTTCGGATGCCGGTGGCTCCGGTTCATCTCCACTCGCCTCAGCCTCAGCCTCTCAGCCTGACAAACCTCAACGTCGACCAGCGCCAGCGGTTGAGGTGCCTCCTCCTGGACGAGAATGTGGACATCTTTGCTGCCAGTGACAAAGACTGTAGGCAGACGAGTCTGGTCCAGCACACCATCGACACCGGCTCTGCTCAGCCCATCCGTCTGCACCCACACCGGCTGCCCGTCTCAAAACGGCAGGTAGCGGAAGAGAAGATCTGTGAGAGGGCTGCGGCTGGGGTGATCGAGCGGTCCAATAGCCCATGGGCGGCACCCGTGGTTCTGGTGGGGAAGAAGGATGGCAGCCCAAGGTTCTGTGTGGATTTTCGCCAACTCAATGCAGTCACCAAGAAGGACTTGTACCCGCTGCCGCGGATCGACGAGGCCCTAGATTACGTTACCGGCTCCAGTTGGTTCAGCTCCCTCGACCTACGTAGCGGTTACTGGCAGGTGGAGCTAGCCCCCGATGCAAGGCCTAAGACTGCATTCACCATTGGACAGGGGCTGTGGCAGTTCAGGGTCATGCCAGTTGGGCTCTGCAATGCGCCAGCGACGTTTGAGAGGCTGATGGAGAGGGTGCTCGTGGATATCCCTCGTAGCCGCTGCGTTGTGTACCTGGATGACCTGTTGGTGCACGGTGGCGACTTCGACAGTGCACTGTCTCACCTGAGCGAGGTCTTGAGTGCCATCCGACGAGCTGGGCTGCAGCTCAACCCCGCGAAATGCCGGCTGTTGGCGAGAGAGACCACGTTCTTGGGCCATGTGATCAGCGCTCGAGGTGTCGCCACTGACCCCGCAAAAGTGGCTGCGGTCCGGGACTGGCCGACTCCCTCGAACGTCCAAGAACTGCAGAGCTTCCTGGGCCTAGCCTCCTACTACTGTCGGTTCATCAAGGGGTTCGCGACGATGGCTAGCCCCCTCCACCGCCTGACTGACAAGGGACAGCTGTTTGGCTGGGGGGAGGCCTGTGCTGCGGCTTTTGCACAGCTGAAGGAGGCCCTCAGCAGAGCCCCAGTCCTGGCCTACCCCGACGCCCGGCAACCTTTCATTGTGGACACTGATGCTAGCAATGTAGGAGTCAGGGCGCGACGTTGGTTTAGGTGGGGGCCTGGCTGGAGGCGGCGCAACGCCCCGCCTGGACGGGGGTGTCGGGACAGGAGCCCGAGGTGAAGGCCTACTACTCCCAGCACAACAATCTGGAGACCCACGACGGCCTCCTGTACCGGAGATGGCGGGCCCCCGGTCAGGGCAGAGATCTCCTGCAGCTGTTGGTGCCTCGGTCGCTGCAGTCGCAGGTGCTTGAGCTGTTCCACGGCTCGGTGGGGGCAGGACACTATGGGAACGCCAAAACTCTCCGCCGCCTCGGGAAGGCTCTACTGGGCTGGCTGTCAACGGGATGTGGAACTTCATGCGCACTGCTGTGACACCTGCACGGCACAGAAGGGCCCAACTCAACGCTCCACTGCCCCCCTTCAGCAGTACCTGGTGGGGGCCCCAATGGAAAGAGTGGGAGTGGATGTCCTAGGGCCTTTCCCCGTCACAGAGTCAGGGAACCGGTATGTGTTGGTGGCTATGGACTATTTCACGAAGTAGCCAGAGGCCTACGCGGTGCCGGACCAGAGCGCAACGACTACGGCCGAGAAGCTGGTGGAGGAGATGTTCACCCGTTTTGTGGTCCCGGCTGAGCTCCACAGTGACCAGGGGCGTAACTTCGAATCGAAGGTCTACGGGGAGATCTGCTGGCGACTGGGGGTGGAGAAGACGAGAACCACACCGCTACACCCACAAAGCGATGGCTTGGTTGAGCGCTTCAACCGCACGCTGGCCACCCAGCTCGCCATTCTCACCAGCCGCCACCAGCGGGATTGGGACCGACATCTGCCCCTGGGCCTTTGGTCGTATCGGACTGCGGTTCAGGAGTCCAGCCAGTGCACACCTGCCGCTCTGATGTTTGGGAGCTCCGGACGCCTGTGGATCTGGTGTTCGGGTCCCCCCCCGAGCCGGAGATTGATGGTGGGCCAGAGATGGACTACTACAGGAGGCTGAGAGAGCGGCTGCAGGTGGTTCATGACTACATCCGCCAGGCCCAGGCCAGCGCCGGAGTACGACAGAAAAGAACCTACAACACCATGCCTGGCAACAAGGTTTGGGTGTACTGCCCGGTTCGCAAGAGAGGAGTGTCCCCCAAACTCTGCAGTCACTGGCAAGGGCCGGCGGAGGTTGTGGAACGGCTAACAGAAGTGGTGTCTTCGCATGCCGGGCCCGGGGCGCATGGTGGTGTTGCACCGGGACAGGCTCTCACCGTACCGACCGCTCGCTGGCAGGGGATGCTGGTGGCACCCCATGTTCTGACCCGAGTGACTTTTCCCCCGCCGGTCGAGACCGGCCGGTGCGCCAAAAGAAGGCACCTGGACATTTGCAGGACTTTGTGTGGGGTAATGGGGTCGTTGGGGACGACTGACCCCTTAGGTGGGGGCTATGTAGTGGGTCAGGGCTGTTCGGGGTTCTGTTTGTGATGTTTTGTTTAGAATCAGAATCAGAATCAGAATCAGAATACTTTATTCATCCCGAGGGAAATTAGGGGTTACAGCAGGCAGCACGCTAATGGCGCATGCGCACTCACAAAGGAACCTTCTGACCAACTTTACACAAACATCACATTGGGCAGACATGTCAGAAGGTAGGCTGATAGGAAAAAAGACAACGAAAATACACTACATGAGGTAAGAGGAGGAGAAAAAAAAACTCCACTCAGACTGAGCTCCTAGTGGGAGAACAGTTTGATAAAAGAAAAAACACCTCAGCACAAAAGCACATGACTATCAATACACCATAGAAACACGAGACAAGCAACAGGGGCGGGTAAAGGGTAAGAGAGAGCCGGCGTAGACAGCGCATCCGGTCCTGCAGCATCTGTGCTGGTCCAGTTGACTGCTATCATCCCCGGTAGGGCACAAGCATCGAAGGCATTGGAAAGGGAGGAGGATGAGTGAGTGCTTATCAGTGTAAGTGTGTGTGTGTGCGTGTCCATAGTTTAGCTGAGACAGTGTCCTTCGGCCTATCAGGCTAAGTAAACAGTCCTCCAGCCAATCCAGGTGTCCTTCATGGGGCGGGAAGAATAGTCATCACACAGTCGTTATCAGGGAGTTGTTTTGGTGGGCTCCAGCCTTGGGCCTGCAGCTGGGGCCGTGGTGTCCAAATGTTGAATATTGTTGATTTCTCCTTTGTGAGCAGCTCGAATTCTAGCACTCCGAGGCTGGTCTCTCGATCTCCCGTTGAAGAGCTGCGAGCCTCCCCATGATGGTATCAAACTTCTGTTCCGTGGTGTTGTCAGTCTTTTGATTCTGAGACCTCACAACTGCAGTGATCCGTTCCGCGATGTTTTCCAACTGTCGCTCAAGGGTCTCATTTTGAGCAGGCCTCTCTCTGATGTTTCCCCTCATACGCTCAATGGTGTTGTTTTGAGCCTTCACAGCAGCTGTAAGCGTCTCCAAGGTGTTGACCATATTACGTTCGTTGTGAGAGGTCGCACCTCGTCCCGTCGCTTCGAATCCAGCGGGCAGCCTTGTGGGGGTTTGAACAGCCGGTTCCGCTTTCTTATTTCTCTGATAAACCAGGGCTAAGCCAACGCCGATCAGCATGAACCCTGTTATCATGGTTCCGAATAGGTAGATATCTTCAGCGTCCTCGATCGACAGTCCCGCCAGGCACACGGTCCTCCAGTTCTGCCACCCGTCCATCGTGTAACCGGCAGGGAAAGTCCCTCCAGGGCACTCAGGCTCTCCCGAGCCCCGACTTCTCGTTGAGAAAAGGGTGTCAATAGCACTCAGAGACCAGTTGATCAAATCCATAATTCTCTTTAGGTTTAGAGAACGACAGTGAGAGACTGTTCCAGGGAAAGTAAATTCACACAAGACAAGACAAGGACATAGAGGCGAAGCAGGGAAGATAAGGGTGAGGAGGAGAGGAGAAAGTGCGACCGCCTTCGCTGAGAGCAGAGACACCACCAGCTGACCGGGTGGTCATTCGGGTTAAACATGTTTTTTATGTTTTTATCTGAAGAGTATGTAAATATCTGGTTTCAACTGTATATTTGATGATGTTGGTGTTTGGCTTGATTGTCAGCACAAAGAGGGAGAGAGAAGAACAGAGATGGAGATGAAGAGGAGAATGAGGACAATAACTGTTAAGAGAATTTTTATTTTAGTTAAATCATTAAAGTATAATCAAGTAGAAACAAGTATGCCTTATAATCAAGTGTTTATATATTTTCACACGGTAAAGCTTACTGTTGAAAAGAACACAATGTATTCCTTGCTTAAGTGTGTGGGATGTTTGACAAAGACAGGATATATACATGCATTCTTTACTTCAGTGTCTGCGATGTCAGATAAGCATGAATACTGCTGTGTCGTTGTTTTTCAGTTTGTGTGCAGAAGTTAGATAGCTAAGACAATGCCTGAGCTCTCCCCTCTTCAGTTGAAAGAGGAAGTACTATGTAACCTATTTTGCCTTATAAATAAAGCGAGTAAACGGTGCTCGGTGTGTTAGTCTGCTCAGAGACTCTCACCCGTGCGCACGTCTTTGAAACTCTGAGTCGGTCTGCCAGTGTCTCATTTCTCTCTTACTGTGCTTTTACAAATGTCAACCCCTTGACATTTAATTGGTCCTTCGTAGCCGGAGAACTGACTGTTATTTTTAACGTCTAGTTTTCCATAGACGGTCTCCATCGGATCCTGACGTCGTGACGCCTGCGCTGGAAGAAATCTGATCAGTAAAACGAAAAACCCGGACACGTGAATTCGATCTCCGGTCAGCGTTCGGCCTTCACGGCTCCAGGACCCGATGAGCACCGGATCTTAAAACGCAGCGCCACAGTAGAGGTGAATATGACACGCATTCCACCAAGCGCTAAAATACGTTGATATTGAGATTTTCCTTTAAGTAGTGTGTAAACCTAGGTACGCCGACAGATCTCAGTGTCCATGCGGGACTAGGAAGACGACAGGCAAGAGCGAAATTCTAGAAAAATCGCTATTAAAAGTTCCGGTCGCTCTGGGAGTGGCTGTAACGGAACAGGTTTCCGGTCACTCAAGAAGAGTGGCTGAAGGTGAAGGTGTTACACAAATAAATAGGCCTACGGAAAATCTCAATAAAAATCATAGAAACGCGCTTTGTTTGTGAGGAGTGAGTTGTTTTTACGACCCAATACGCGGTCAAACCACTTCTCAAACTGTTTTCCTGTGTACACTCACGTATTGGTAAAGGTGGAAAAAAGGGTTGTGCTTCATCACGTAAAATTGATAACCGCTCTCTCAATTAGTGGGAGAGTAGAAGGCTGTTATCGAAAACCCATTCTCACTTTTTCATGCCAAAGAAGGTGTCACAGTTCTGACGTAATTAGTTCAAAATGGGTAACTCTAAAACTAAAGTAAAATTAACAGCAGACGAAGAGTGGTTAGAAAAAACTGTTCAAATGCAGGAATAGTCAGTGCAAAAAGGTGGAGAAATCCACATAAAATATATTGTCCAGCTTGGCAAGGCAAATGCACCCCTGATTCAATAAATGCTTTAAAAACCGCTTTGCAAAAAGAGTTATATGTGGAAAAAAGTCAAAAGCCAAACCAGCAGTTGTAATATATGTGAAAGGTGTGCCGTTAAAAATGTTTTGAGACACAGGAGCTTGTAGAACTGTCTTAACTGTAGAAGTCCCAAATGTAACATTCTCAAAAAACACTATAATTGTGAAATCAGCCTCAGGACATGTGACAAAACAGCATCTAACCGATCCCCTTTTTATGTCACATAGAGATAGTGGCCGTGGCTGCAAAAATCAGTGCATTTATGACCCATCATGCCCAGATTGTATGAAATAAATAAAAGGAAATCATTCATATGAAGACCTTTTCTATAAAAAAGAGAGATGCATAAGGTAGATTAAGGCTGTGTCATTGTTCAGCCAAGGAAAGTGTGTGAAAAGATAAATGTTTCCATCCTGGAGGGTGAGTGAGACTGCAGCTCACTCACGGTCCCTGATGGATACAAAATAAAATATAATAATCTGAAGGTTGGATCTGAGATGAGGCAAACAGAAGACCAGTCTAAAAGTAGGCACAAACCTGTTAAGAGAAAAAAGCAAATCTTGTACAGATTGGATGAACTATAAATTATCTGTTTGCCGAGTAAGATGATCCTAACTATTAAATTGGCTCAGTAATAATATAGTGATATACACTAATAAAATATTGTAATACACTATTGTTATTATATAGAGAGAAAAAGATGATAATAATTAATAAAAATATAATATTAATATTGACAAGAAGTATCTTAGCCAGTATGATGTGAGATGGACAATTGTTATGAAGAAGTCTGCATCAAGCTTAAAGGTTTGCTCAAACTCAGTATAATGACATATGAGATGAAGAAAATAAAAGCAATATCTAAACCAATTAGGTGCATAGAGGCACTTAACCTGCTTGAAAACCTGTCATTTATCCTAGATAAATATTACTGAGATACAGAGCACATCTATAATAACAACTAATAAGCCAAACCCTGTAGATAATAACTAAACCTACAGGATTATGAAGCTGAATTAAATGTGTGGACACCGCTAAGTTGATAAGCATGTTACACATTTTCTTTTATTTTTATTGGTTCTTTTTTTAGAGCAGAGGCTGCATGCTGTTAAAAGCGAACACATACAGCTGTCTGTGAGCTCAGTTTCCCCTCACACTTCTGCTTTGTTTCTGGCAGCATTTTTCTTTGTCTCTTTGTATCCTGACTCATGTACGTTTTTGTTTTGTTTGATTATTTTGTTAGTTTGGAAACAAATTTGTGCCAATACTTGTGGATTATGGTGACACATAGTGATTAGACATATGATTTACAAATGCCCAGTTTTAGAACTGTGAGCTATGAACAATGCAAAGTTTAGGAAATAATATATATACAAAACAAAAAACTTCAAAGTTTGAAATATGTAAGATGTGTGAATTCTTTGAAAAACTAGAAGGTATCTAAAATTGCCTCAAGTGAAAATGAAATTCTCTAATGACACTCTGATAGTTAGGTCAGCATAAGGGCCAGAAGGCCTGTGAAACCACAATATCCTTTGAGTGCAGAAGCAAAGGAAAGAATTAGGCCAGTAATTGCAGACATGCAGAAAGCAGGTATTCTCGTGAAAACTAATAAAGCCACGTGTAATACACCACTAGCAGTAAAAAAGACAAAGTACAATGGACTCCAGAAGCAGAAAAAGCTTTCGTTGATTTGAAAATAGCACTGCAGACATGTACCGTCTTAGCATTACCAGACTATGGAAAACCTTTCGTTCTCCATGTTGATGGTGCAGGAGGGTATATGAAAGCAGTCTTAACTCAAGCTTTTGGAGAAAAACAACGTCCATTAGCTTTCTACTCATGCAAACTTGACTCTGTAGCTGCTGGATTACCTACCTGTGTTCAGGCATGCGCAGCAGCAGCAGAGGCAGTTAAAAAATGTGCAGACATTGTTCTAGGACATAAATTGATCATCAAAGTCCCACATGCAGTGACCTCTATTTTGCTCCAAGCGAACCTCTCTTTCCTCACGCATGCAAGACAACTTTCTTATGTGGGGATTCTACTTACACAATCACACATAAAAATAGAGAAGTGTGGCCAGCTAAACCCAAGTACACTTTTGCCGATTTCTCTGGACGGAGAACAACACTGTTGCATTCAAAAATTAGAGGAAGATACAAAACCTCGCACTGATATATACAGCTCCCCCCAGAGCAGTTTCAGTAATGTTTTTGTGGACGGCTCAGCGTCAAAAGACATTCACGGTAGAAATTGTGTGGGTTATGCGGTCACAACTGTTGATAAAGTGATAGAAGCAAAAGCTCTCAGCTCCTCAAACTCTGCTCAAAGCGCAGAACTAACCGCAGTCATCAGAGCATGTACTTTGTATAAGGGTCAAAGTGTTAATTTTTACACAGACAGTCAATATGTCTATTCAGCAGTTCATCATTTCGCTAAAATATGGCATAACAGAGGAATGACAACTTCCTCAGGCAACACAGTTCAACATGCAAACCTTCTAAAAAAGCTATTAGAAGTAATAACGTTGCCAAAAGAATTAGCACTATGCAAATGTGCAGCTCATCAAAAGGATGACACAGAAATTACGAGAGGAAATAACTTTGCTGACAAAGCAGCAAAAGCAGCTGCAGAAAAACAAATTGATGTTTTAACAACAGAAACCATAGATCTAATACCTTTAGAAATACTAGCAGATGCACAGAAAACAGCATCGCTGAGTGAACAAAAATCTTGGGTGAAAGATGGAGCAGAATTAAAAGACAACCTCATGATGTGTAATGGCAAACCAGTGCTTCCAAAATCTTTGCATAGAACTGCTGCTTTAGTGACACATGGGAAAACTCATGTGTCATCAGGAGGGATGATTAATATTCTTAATAAACAATTCTATACAAAAAATTTTGAAAGTTCAGCACAAGAGTTTATCAGAACATGTATAATTTGCCAAAGACACAACGCACAGGGAAATCTACGTCCAAAGCGAGGGCATTTCCCTATACCACCGCATCCATTTCACACTGTCCACATGGATTTCATAGAATTAAATGAATCACAATCCTCCAAATATGCACTTGTGATAATTGATGTATTTTCCAAGTGGCCAGAAATATACCCAGTGAAAAAAGCAGATGCAATATCAGTAGCAAAATGTCTATGTAATCATTTTATTCCAACGTACGGTATTCCATCTCTGATAAGATCAGACAATGGCACACATTTTGTAAATGAAGTAATAAGTAAAGTTTCTGAAGCTTTAGGCTTCAGCATAAAACATCACTGTTCTTATCATCCAC
Organism: Astatotilapia calliptera; assembly: GCF_964374335.1. NCBI lineage: Eukaryota > Metazoa > Chordata > Actinopteri > Cichliformes > Cichlidae > Astatotilapia > Astatotilapia calliptera. The sequence goes on from NC_137423.1 coordinate 13,644,927, forward strand.
AAAGTGCAGGATTAGTCGAGAGAACTAACGGCACAATTAAACAAAGGTTGAGGAAATGTATGGAAGAGACTAAAAAACCTTGGCCTGAATGTCTAAGCTTGGTTAAATTATGGATGAGAATAACTCAAGGAACAGGTGGTCTAACGCCATTTGAAATCGTACATGGCAGACATTTTCCACTCCCCATAATGAGTGAGCCAATTAATAAATCTATTGCAGAAACAACAATGGCAGAATGGATGACAAAACTATTTGAGAATAAAGAAGTGAGATTAAGCAATCAACTGCCGAGTGACTTTTCTTCAGTTTCTTGCAGGTTGAACCCCGGTGATTGGATTCTGATTAAAGTCCTCCAGCGGAAAAACTGGAGTGCTCCAAAGTGGGAAGGTCCCTTCCAGGTGCTACTTACCACACCCACAGCGTGTAAGATAGCCGAACGAGTTTCGTGGATTCATCAATCCCACGTGAAGAAAGTGTTTGCACCACAATAAGACGCCGGTTCCCCTGACTCTTACGTGAACCCCTGCTGGAGGACAGGGCTGAACGGGTTTCCCGCCCTGTGCTTCCTCGGCAGTGCTACTCACGTGGGAGCTCGGGTGTGCCTGGTCGCCCTGAAGATCAGACTGACCTATCCCACCGAAGAGCAGAACCAATAATAACACCAGGGACGCCTGAATAAAATCTCAACAAGATGACTGAGGAAAACAACCTGATAAATCCAGAAGAAGAACCAGCTTCAGAATCAATGCTAGCACCAGTTCCAGCCCCAAAGCTGTTGTGCTTGGGCGCTTGTGACATCAAACGAAAACTACTCATGTGCTACATATTCTGTCTAATGGCTATCCTCCTGATGACGACACTCTTTTGGTTGATGCCCAGTGGAACCCACAAGACAGTACCAATTATTCTCCGACCTAAGAGGTGGACCCACGACAACTCGCACCTGAAGGAGATAGACAAAGAACACAACCACCCGTGGCTGAACAATGCATGGTACCGGAGCAACCGGACAAACAGGTACGCCCCAGGGTCTGAAGAAATTAGGACAAAACCGAAACTGCTCCATGATCCTGGCGGCACCAGATTGGGATGGCATCGGCTCATCAACAGGTACATACTGGGTACAGGGCGCAGCTTGGGCGTGTGGCCTGAAAGTCTATTTCATGCTGCCACCAAACAGCACCGGACTCTGTGCCCCTGTTCTGGTATCTGACCACACCTTTAAGATGTCAGTGAACAGCAACACCAGAGCTAAACGTAACACAGGCCTCAAGCCCCATGATCCATATCTTGGTTCTGATGTACCAGATGACTTCAAACTCTGGACCAAGAGCCAGAAGGTAATACACGCTTTGTTTCCATGGATAGGAGTAGGGAAACACGCACTACAGATAGAAACCCTGGACTATCGTTTTGGATTATTTTTAAATGCTTCAACCCGCATTAATCAAGGACAGAATGAAGAAATTGATGCAATTCGCATCACTGTCATGCAGCACCGAGTGGCTTTAGACATCATTCTCGCAGAGAAAGGTGGTCTCTGCGTATTGTTTAACACTACATGTTGTACCTACATACCTGATAACATCCATTCATTAAACATGACAAATGCTTTGAATGTTTTGAAACAACTGAGAGACGCTCAGCAGCAGGACTACGTTACCGATACTCAAGGTTGGTGGGACTGGCTGCTGAGCGGCTCTTGGAAATCTCTACTGATTAAAGGCCTGTTGGCCCTTTTCAGTGTGATGTTACTATTTTGCCTTTTCATTGCTTGTATTATCCCATGTCTGAGAAGCATAATGATAAACATGTTCAAGCGTATGTTAGGAAACCATGTCTTGGCTCAGTCAGTTATGGAGGATCCCTATCGTCAGTATGATATGCTGAGTGTGGGAGAGAGAGAAGAAAATCTCTATGACAATCTTGACAAGCTTGTTGTTTAATTATTTCACTGAATGACGTGCAAGTTGAAAATGTGACTAACAAGTGACTATGCATTGAGTAAAACATGTGAAATATATTAACATCAGGAGGGAATGTTAAGAGAATTTTTATTTTAGTTAAATCATTAAAGTATAATCAAGTAGAAACAAGTATGCCTTATAATCAAGTGTTTATATATTTTCACACGGTAAAGCTTACTGTTGAAAAGAACACAATGTATTCCTTGCTTAAGTGTGTGGGATGTTTGACAAAGACAGGATATATACATGCATTCTTTACTTCAGTGTCTGCGATGTCAGATAAGCATGAATACTGCTGTGTCGTTGTTTTTCAGTTTGTGTGCAGAAGTTAGATAGCTAAGACAATGCCTGAGCTCTCCCCTCTTCAGTTGAAAGAGGAAGTACTATGTAACCTATTTTGCCTTATAAATAAAGCGAGTAAACGGTGCTCGGTGTGTTAGTCTGCTCAGAGACTCTCACCCGTGCGCACGTCTTTGAAACTCTGAGTCGGTCTGCCAGTGTCTCATTTCTCTCTTACTGTGCTTTTACAAATGTCAACCCCTGACAATAACAGAGATGGAACAAGAGCCAGGTGAGACACATATGTTAGTCAAATGGTTGTTTGCCAAAACTCATCAGAACATATATCTAGTACCTAGTGTATCTTTTTATATACATTTGTTACTTTTCAAATACTATATTAATTAAGTTATGCAGGCTTGTTTGCACAACAAGCCTAAATAATTATATAAACTTTTCTGAATCTAATTAGTGTACTTTGGTAGAATTAAAAAATAAGTGTAGTGCAGGTCTATGATGATTTTTAGTGCTACTATCATCTAGTTTTGATTCTGGTTCTGTCTTGGTTAATTCCTCAGTAGTCCTGATTTTGAACTGTTGTAGTCCTGTTTTAATTCCGGATCAGTTCTGGTTCTGGTAGAATTGGCGTTTAGTCAGCTTGTCTTGATACAGCCTTGATTTTGTTCTGCCTTGCTGCTTAATTAAAAAACTAAAAAACTAGTTTAAGGTGTCCTGCATATGTGATATATATTTTTGAACAAAACTCAAAACACAGCCTAATAAATAAATCTTTCAGTCATTTCCACACAGTGGCTCAGCTATGCTCCAATCCCTCCATATTATGGCCAATGACATGCGAGGATATAGGATAATATCATTATGTGAAAAACAGAGAGGGTGAGAGACGCGACAGTCAAGTGGAGCGTGCATTTGTCCTCTCAGTAAGTGAGTGAGACAGCAGACAGTAGTGAGGAGGGCTGTGCGAGTGCATCGCAAAAACACATAACACCCGTAAACGAAGCTGCATCTGGCTGCAGTTTGGTCTCGATACCCCCTGGTATTGTCTTGGTCTTGGTTTAGGCAGTCTTGACTACAAGTCTAGCAGTTGGTCAGCTGACAGGAGGGAATGAGTGGGAACATAAGGCTTCAACAAATTGGACAAATAAATGGGTGCCAAACCATTTAAAGATTTAAAAACCAATCAAAGAACTTTAAAATGGATCCTAAATTCAATCGGAAGCCAATGTGGAGAGGCCAAAACCGGAGTGATGTGGTCGTATTTCCTTCTACCAGTTAAAAATTGAGCCACCCAGCCCCGATTAAAATGGAATTACAGTAATCCAGGCGTGAAGTAATAAAAGCATGAATTACAGTTTCTAAGTTACATTTGGAGAGAATAGGCGTCTGAGGTGGTAGAATGCTGATTTTAGCACCCCATTCACGTGGTCATTAAAGGTAAGTGCAGAATCAATCTTTACTGCAAGATTTGTGATTGAACTCTTCAAATGAGGGGTCAGAACAGCGAAATCAACATCTGGAGGGTTGGAAAATCGATTTGGGCCAAATAAAATCGCTTCCGTTTTAAGATCATTAAAATGTAAAAAAATTTTAGCCATCCATGACTTAACATCACTAAGACAGTCAAGGAGAGGTTGAATTGGGAGGGTATCCGCATGACTAAAAGGAAAATAAATCTGGCAGTCATCAGCATATAAATGAAATAACACTTTGTGTTTTCGGGAAAGCTCGCCAAGTTGGAGAAGATATAGCGAAAATAAAATTGGCCCAAGAATAGATCCCTGCGACACACCCCAACGCAGAGGGGCCACAGAGGATGAAGCCGACCCCAACATAACGCGAAGACTCCTGTTAGACAGATATAATTTAAACCACAACAGTGCCAAGTCAGAAATTCCCACACAATCGTGAAGGCGGGAGATCAATAGATCATGATGCACTGTCGAAGGCAGCGGTCATGTCCAATAAGACTGACGTATCTAAGCCAGGTTTCTTAAGGAAGGGATGTATAACCGCGTGCTTAAACTCACTAGGTACTTAACCAGACAGAAAACTAGTGTTAATAATGTTCAGAATGTGAGGTCCAATAATAGGAAATATCTTTTGAGAAAGCGGGGAGGAACCACATCATTCGGAGAACCACACGGTTTAGCATTTAACACCAGTTTCTCTAAATCAGGCAGAGCAATTAGTAGGAAGGCAGATAGCAAACATGAGCAGGAAACATGCATAGAAGGGTCAGGTATAGAAAGACTTCGAGATCTTAGGCTAGCAACCTTGTCCACAAAGAAATTAATAAACTTATTGCACAAAGCCTCAAGGGACGGCAAGAAGCATAGCCCTCAATATTAAGTACAGAATTTATAGTGTTCTACAGAACACAAGGGCTATGTGAGCTAACGGCAAGAAGTTGAATAAGTTGAGAGAAGCAGCAGTGTTTGGCGGCCTTTACTGCTCTCTGATAACCTTTCCACCTTGCTTTGAGGGCTTCCAAAGAGACACAAAGCCTGTCTTTTTTCCACCGTCTTTCACATCTCCTACATTCTTTTCTATTTGCTCGGGTAAGGTCAGTTAACCAGGGACAAGCTTTGGGCTTGCACTGCCTGAATCTTAAAGGAGCAACAACATCGAGGACACATTTACAAGCAGAATCAAAATAAGAAAGTAAATCATCCGAGGTGGACAAATCAGGAGGATAAGACATGACTTGATCAAACAGTAAGGAAAACCGCTCGGAAGAATCTGAGACAAAAGCACAATCATAACGAACAGGAACAGCCTGTTTAACAATAGAATTAAGAACAAGAATGTCACATAAAATAGGCATATGGTCAGAGAATACAGGATCCTCAACACGTACATTACAAATAGTTAGTCCATACGATAAAACCATGTCCAATGTAGCACCTTTGACAGATTGAACAAAATTAAGAGTTCACTAAGTCCAGAAAGTCCTTGGCCAAGGGCTTCCCAGGGCAGCAAATATGTATATTAAAATCACCAAGCAGAAGGATCTGATCATAGTGTGATGCAGTCAGCAAGAAACTCTGAAAACTCAGCTAAGAACTCCTTATTATATTTAGGGGGCAGATAAACAATCGCACACAGCAACGAGGGCGAGTGGCCCAGCTCACACAAACAGAGTTTGAAGCTGGTGTGGGGACTCAATGGGGATAGCTGCTTAAAGTCAAAATGTGTCTTAAAAACAACAGCTAGTCCTCCTCCACAACCAGAGACTCTCGAAACATTAAAAAAGTCACAGCCAGCCTGCAATAGCTCAGTGAAGGCACTTAACTCACTGTTTGGAATCCAAGTTTCAGTCAGAAAAAGAAAATCCAGCACATGGGAAGTGAAAAATTCTTTCAAAATGAAGGTCTTATTTGCCACAGATCGGCCATTAATTAAACATAACCTGAGGCGAAATGGGTCGGAAACTTCCGAAGCAGCGGCATCCAGATCCACCAGTCGAAGGTTAGTCTGCTCCACTCCGCGCCAACGCAGATGCTGAAAAGAAGGGGATTTTGCAGGACTCCTCTCGAAAGTTCCAACAACAGGAAGCAGCCAGGGGTCCACCCGGTCCAAGGCACGCATTGGCACCAAGAGTCGCAGATAAGATCGACAAATGGAGAAAATAAGAAATCCAAATCCTCAGCTTGACGAGGTGGCCACTACGGTTACCCCATCTCCTGCATCGCTTCCGCGAATCCATTGGCCGTGGTAAGGAGCGCCAGTGCGGTGGTGTTACTTCAGGGAGGCAGAAGGCCTTGGTTCTTGTTTCCAATCCGATCTAAGATCTGCGTCGATAAACCTATTTCCAGTAATGTCTGGCAATCATAAGACAATGTTGGGCTGACACGTTGCATAAAGTTAGCTAAGAACAATAAAATAAAACAAATAAAAGAGAGCGATAGACAGCTTGCCAAACACACAGGTGCCATCTTGTCCAAAACAAAAGCATCCTCCACATATATAATATAAATAAATATGCATGCCCATTACTGTGAATGCTTTTGTATCATGTCTTTTATCCTGTCTTCCTTCTCTCAGCCAAACTGGTCGCAGCAGATGGCAGCCTCTACCTGCTCCTGGTTCTGCCATAGGTTACTTCCTGTTAAAACTGAGTTTTTCCTTCCCACTGTCGCCAAAGTGCTTGCTTATAGGGGGTCATGTGTTTGTTTGGTTTTTCTCTTTATGTATTATTGTAGGTCTACCTTACAATATAAAGCGCCTTGAAGTGATTGTTCTTGTGATTTGGCGTTGTATAAATAAAATTGAATTGAATGATTATGACTGTATTTAAAACTAATGTAATAAAATATTAATGTTTCATGAAGGACGCTGGGCATAAAATCAAGTCAGATACGTGTAGCTTCCCACTGTGGCAAGAAAGTAGAGTACCTTAGCTATTCGCTGAATAGTTCTTAATACCAAAATCCAATATTGTTTTTAACTGAGAGTTAAATTTCTGAATAAATCTGAACCTCTACCTCCACCTAATAAACCTAATCGGCCTGAGTCTGTCTGAATTAAGACCTGTATCCAGTGTTCCACCCGCTTCTTCCTGACTGCTGTGTTCAGGCTGTTACTGTCAGCCCTTTTCTACCCTGTTCAAAGGTTCTCTTTAATGTGGTCTGATAGTTCTGTTTGCATGTGGCTTATTGGGTAAAGTCATCATGTGGGTCGATATCACACCGGAGTGAAACACTGAAGATGTGTAATTCATTTTTCAACTGTGGCTTCTCATTTTAGATGGGAAGTGTTGGATTTTGAAGTCACACAAAATTAAACAAAAAAGTCACACAAATCCAAGCACACACACATTTTTTGTAATTTGTCTTTGTTTATTTCTGCATGCACACTGTAGTGCGTATCAGCACACAAACAAGAGCAGAATAGAAGGAAAGCAGCTCTTGCATGCATTTCTTTGAATGTGAGAGGAAGCCTAAGGAAGAGACACAGGGGTCCAGGTAGCCATCAGGTAGACTAGAGATGGAGCTGCCATTCTCCTTTGTGAGAGATTTCTTATTCCTATTGTTGCTTGTACTCTCATTTCATAAGCACATTTCAGACGTGGGATTCTCACTCTGATGCTGTCGCGTTGACAGTAAAGAGAACAAGTTTTTGCTGCGGTCTATTTTGCCACCTATTTCTCATTTGGCTCACAAAATTGGTTTTGAGGGGGTTGATGTATCTTCCAAGATTTCCATGATCATAAAAATGGAATCAGTAAAGCTGACTAATGCATTTTTTTTGTATTTCAACTCAGAAAGGGTTAGTAAGGCAGAAGAAAGTTTAGTTAGATTGAACAAAGCATTATAGCAGTTTTCTTTTATTCCATTGATAAGTAAATTAAAATAAAAATAAAAAACACAAAATGAAATAAAATTGAAATCATTAAAAGGTTTCATGTTTTTTTATAGCATGCTGCTGATGCTCTCATTTAAGACTGAGACAGCAATTATCGCCAGATTGGTAATTTGATTACACTGATTCCTCGAGTGCTGATGGTTGGTTAGGTGTCTAAACCCAGTGTGATGCTCATCCTGATCTATTTGACCCCTTGTTGTTGTCTGATGAGTGAAATCACTGCTTTGTTTGTAGTCTTCAGACTCATTAGGTTAAGTGGAAGCTACAAAGGTAAAAACTCATGTATCTTTTCACCTGAAGGTTTCAGCTGAGTTCAGGGTCCTGAAGCACGCTGTTCTCTTTGACTTACTGTTGTGTCACAGGATCAAGCCTTCCTGTACTGCCCTCATCCACATGAATACACACACAAAAAAAAACCCCACACACACAAGCATTACCGAAGGCAACAAATTTCAGAAAAATAAAGACAATGTTTTTTTGAACTCGAGAACAGACCGGCCACACCAAGACACAGTACCAACCAAACTGTCTTCCATCTAACAGACAAGAAACAAAATAGGTTTTGATCTGTCTGAATGTGGCCTTTGGCCTTGTTATTCTGTATCAGGAACTCTGTGACAGGCTGCTGAAAGAAAGGGACATTTTATCATGCTGTAGCTGACTGCCAGGGACAATGTGACACAGCTAGACCAAAGGATTTTAGAAAGTTACTACTGGTTTCTTAAATGACTTTGGGAGTCATCTGAAACTCTACTATAGTAAAGTCAAACAGAAGTTCTACTTTAAAAAGTGCTGTGTCCCAAACCCTTACCTAGTACAGTGCATCTGGGAAGCATTCACAGCCCTTCACTTGTTCGACATTTTGTCATGTTACAGATAGAACTGTATCGAGGCACAGATACAGAAACACTTCTGCAGCAGTGGCCGCCATCATCCATTAATGGAAGAAGGTTGTATTCACAGCCTTTGCTCATTACTTTGTTGAAGCACCTTTGGCAGCAACAGCAGCCTCCAGCCTGAGTATGATACAACAAGCTTGGCACATCTATTTATTAGGGTCCAACGATATTCGTATCGATATTGAACCGTTCGATACAGTGCTTTCGGTTCGGTACGCATATGTATCGAACAATACAACATTTGTAATTTATTTTATCAACTTTCCTTCTGACGATGCTGTCTGTGTGGAGCGCTCAGAGAATCTGCGTTCGACTACTCCGCCTAGGCTGCACTGTCGAGCGCAGATCCACTGAGCGCTCCACACAGACAGCATAGTCAGAAGGAAGAGCGCAGGGCAAGCTGGCGAGACAGAAGTTAAGCTCTCCTTGCAACATGGCAAATTGAACCTCCCCCACCCTCATTCAGATCTGGCGCTTGGAATTATTTTGGTTTTCATGTGACGTATGACCCTGAAGGTAAGCGCGTCATGGACTAAAGTAAAACAGTATGTTGGATGTGCCACGCAATGCTCAATTACATGGGTGGGAGCTAGTGTGTTAGCGCAATTAGCTCGTTAACGTGTTGGCCGTCTAGCCCCATGCACGGGGCTATCAGGGGTAGCTCGTTAACGGAGATTTGCCATGTTGTGGCGTTAAGGTCATTTTAACGAGGTTAACCTGAAAGCACTAGTGGGAACACAACGAATATGACTGCACATTTACGCCGACATCATCCTAGTGCAAAGACAAAAACAACAAGCATGCATGCTACAAACTTTACCCGAGTCATTTAGACAGCCGTTAGCACATGAGTCTCCTTATGGGGACCTGATATGTTTAATATGCTGCTGAGAATGTAGCCCAGAAGAAGCGGATAGTATAGCTTTTATTTTGGAAAGAGCCATTTCTCTGTAATAAATTCTCTTTTCCAAAGATGAGTGATTCCTCAATCAGATACAGGGCTTGCAAAATCGCTAGCCCGACGTCCTGGGGCTAGCGATTTTTCCAGTCGGGCTACCAAAATCTATCTCTGCCCTGCCCGTCCGGCTATTGTAGGAAGGAAAAATATATGTCAATGCTTTTGCATTCTTTCGGAAATGTAGCTGGGTAATTATGTCATTGGCATCGGTGAGCCACTGTCAATATGTGACATATTGAAATCGCGTTTGAATTTGCGCTTGTTTTTTTGCTTTCACTTTGCAATCGCGCGAACTGTGTATAGAGAGCGACAGTACTGATTGGTGAGTGATGATAATTTGTGCACCAATTCCTCTGACATTGTCTTATTAATCGTTAGCTTACTATGCAAACATGACGAGTGAAATCTCCCGCAGCAAGCTTAAACATGTGAGAGGTTGATCGCGCAGAGAATCGCTGAGCTTATGTGAGTGAGTGTGTAAAAGCAGCAGGATATATATTTTAGTTCTGCTGAGCCAAATAAGACAGGTCAGGGTGAAGGAGTGACAGCCAAAGAAAAGCTTACCACAAAACGGAAAAGTTATGACAAATCAGACTATAAGGCAAAAAGAAAGTGCAGCTTTATGGTTTCATGGACAAAATAATTTCTGTGGCTGCAATATGACGAGCTAAATAACCAAGGGTGCACATAAGTGGTCCGCAGGTGCCCATTCGCTGTCAAAATAAAAAATACGCACAAGGGTTAGGGTTAAATTTAAAAACTGTACTTTTGAGTTAAAATATATATTTATAATTTTAATAAATGAGAAATTAAAAAGGCATGAACATTTTTTTGTATCGAAAAAATATCGAACCGTGACACCAAAGTATCAAACCGAACCGAACCGTGAATTTTGAGTATCATTGCACCCCTACTATTTATGGACAGTTTCTCCCGTTCTTCCTTCCAGATGCTCTCAATGCTCCATCCAGTTGGATGGAGAGCATCTGTGCACAGCCATTTTCAGCTCTTTGCAGAGCTGTTCATTCGGGTTCAGGCCTGGCCTCTGGCTGGGCCACTCAAGGATATTCACAGAGTGGTCCCAAAGCCACTGTTACACCCCGGCCTAGGCAACCGGGGTGCAACGTAGAAAAACAAAGATAAGGAAAATAAAACTACGAAGAAAAACACTAAGGCTCTCCACCAAAATCCCAAAAAGTGTCTCAAAACGAATTTATTTACATCAAAACACAAAACGTCAAACTATTTACAACGGGGGGGAAGATCGCGACCATGACATACAGAAACACAGGGCTTAAAAACATAGAAGGAGCAATCAGGGAATGGACCACAGGAGGGAAACACAGCCGGGGCAAATTAGAACTAACGAGACAAGGAAACGTAAACTGAACACACTAAGATGACACAGACTTTCAAAGTAAAGTAGGAAACACATAACAGTCACGCAAAAACAACACATTACCAACGCCAAATCGTAACATACCCGGAGGAGCACCTAGACACTCAAATCCCCACACAATTACGGCCACAGTCGTAACACCCCCTTACCCAAGAATTAACATTAACCCCAAAATGTTTAATTCAAGGAGACAGTGCTCTAGACAGGGTGTCAGCCAATACGTTAACCTTCCCTTTCTTGTAGCTGATCTCCAAGTTAAAAATCTCGCAACAACAAGGACCAGCGCATAAGTCTTTAATTGGAGTTGCACATTCGGGAAAGGAACACCAGTGGGTTGTGACCGGTAAACACCTGCACAGGCAGCACACTTGACCCAGCATAGACCTAACATACCCCCCACCCAAAAAAACAAACATTTAAAACATACAACCCCAACGAAAAATGTTCGTGCCATGTCCAGCCCACACGGCACCGGCCACCGTCCCGCTGGCGACGCTGATGACTGGACGGGTCCTCCAGCGGAAACGGAAAACCGGAGCGGGCCCTCGGATCCTCCAGCGAAGACGGATGAAGGCTGGAGCGGTCCCACGGACCCTCCAGCAGACGACGAAGGCTGGGGCGGTCCCTCGGATCCTCCAGCGAAGGTGGATGAAGGCTGGAGCGGTCCCACGGACCCGCCAGCAGACGACGAAGGCTGAGGCGGCCCCTCGGACCCCCCAGCGAAGGCAAATGAAAACTGAAGCGGTCCCACGGACCCTCCAGCAGAGGCAGATGAAACTGATGGAGGCTGGAGCGGTCCCCCTGACCCTCCAGCAGACGACGAAGGCTGAGGCGGTCCCTCGGACCCCCCAGCGAAGGCAAATGAAGGCTGGAGCGGTCCCACGGACCCTCCAGCGAAGGCGGATGAAGGCCGGACCGGCCCTCGGACCCTCCAGCGACGGCGGACGGCTGAAGCGGTCCCCGGGCCCTCCAGCGAAGACAGACGGAGGCTGAAGCGGCCCTCGGACCCTCCAGCGATTGGACGAGCCCCCATATGTTACACCCCGGCCTAGGCAACCGGGGTGCAACGTAGAAAAACAAAGATAAGGAAAATAAAACTACGAAGAAAAACACTAAGGCTCTCCACCAAAATCCCAAAAAGTGTCTCAAAACGAATTTATTTACATCAAAACACAAAACGTCAAACTATTTACAACGGGGGGGAAGATCGCGACCATGACATACAGAAACACAGGGCTTAAAAACATAGAAGGAGCAATCAGGGAATGGACCACAGGAGGGAAACACAGCCGGGGCAAATTAGAACTAACGAGACAAGGAAACGTAAACTGAACACACTAAGATGACACAGACTTTCAAAGTAAAGTAGGAAACACATAACAGTCACGCAAAAACAACACATTACCAACGCCAAATCGTAACATACCCGGAGGAGCACCTAGACACTCAAATCCCCACACAATTACGGCCACAGTCGTAACACCACTCCTTTGCTGTCCTGGGTGTTTGCTTAGGGTCATTCTCCTGTTGAAAGATGAACCTTTGCCCAGTCCGGGGTCCAGAGTTCTCGTGGTCTGAAAGTCCTTCCACTGCCTTTTGACAAACTCCAGGCAGGCTGTCATCTGCCTTTTACTGAGGAGGGGCTTATATCTGGTGACTATGTCATAATGTTTGGTTGGTAGAGTTGTGCAGAACTTTCTAGAAGGTTCTCCTCTCTGCACAGAGCAACACTGGGGCTCGGTCAGAGTGATGATTAGCTTATTGGTCACCTCCCTGACTGAGGTCCTTCTACCCCAATCAATGTTGGAGGTCACTGTGCTCGCTGGGACCTTCAATACTGCAGAAATGTTTCTGTACCCTTCCTCAGATCTGTGGTACAATCCTGTCCCGGAGATCTACAGACAATTCCTGGACTTCATGGCTCGGTTTGTGCTCTGATATAAATTGTCAACTCTGGGACTTTATATAGACAGCTGTGTGCCTTTCCAAATCATGTCTAATCAACTGAAATTACCACAGGTGGACTCCGATCAGGTTGTAGAAATATCTGACAGCTAATTGGTTGAAACAGGATGTATCCGACCTCAATTTTGAGTTTCGTGGTAAAGGCTGTAAATACTTATGTGCTTGATATACAGGGTGGGCCATTTATATGGATACACCGTGATAAAATGGGAATGGTTGGTGATATTAAAGTCCTGTTTGTGGCACATTAGTATATGTCAGGGGGCAAACTCCTCAAGATGGGTGGTGACCATGGTGGCCAATTAGAAGTCGGCCATCTTGGATACAACTTTTGTTTTTTCAATAGGAAGAGGGCCATGTGACACATCAAACTTATTGGTAATGTCACAAGAAAAACAATAGTGTGCTTGGTTTCAAGATAACTTTATTCTTTCATTAGTTATTTACAACTTTCTCTTTGTTCACAACCATTGACATGTCGAAGAGGTTAACACGTGAGGAGCGGATCGTAATTGTGTTGATATCTGGTGAACGCAGTAACCGGGTCATTGCAGCAGATTTCAATGCAAGACACCCTACGAGACCACCCATCTCCCATGCTACAGTTAGCAAACTGCTTGCTAAGTTTCCTGAAACTGGTCCAGTGTTGGATTTGCCAAAATGTGGACGCAAGAAAACTGTCACTAATGAAGAAACATCAGTGGCTGTCCTAGCTTCATTCAGCAAGAGCCCACAGCGTAGCACTCGCCGCATGTCACTGGAGAGTGGCATTAGTCAAACATCCCTATCCCTATATTAGCTACTCACAAATGGCACCCTTACAAACTCCAGCTGCTGCAGCATCTCAACGAGGATGACCCAGATCGGCGCACAGAATTTGCAGAATGGGCAAAACAAAAATTGGAACAGGACCTCAAGGCCACTGGATATTTGAAATTGCTACATGATGATGTGTTTCCCTCTTTATGCACTGAAGCTGGCACGTTCCCTGAGTTTTTATCTTTGGGGTCATCTGAAGGCAATTGTCTATGGTGTGAAGATACGAGATGTGCAGCACCTGAAACTACAGATACTGGATGCCTGTGCTGGCATTTCTCCTGCGGTGTTGCTATCAGTGTGTGAAGAGTGGGAGAAGAGGGTTGCATTGACAATCCAACACAATGCGCAGCACATTGAACACATGTTATGAGTGGTCAGAAACTTGTAAATAACTAATATAAGAATAAAGTTACGTTGAAACCAAGCACACCATTATTTTTCTTGTGACATTACCAATAAGTTTGATGTGTCACATGGCCCTCTACCTATTGAAAAAACAAAAGTTGTATCCAAGATGACCGACTTCTAAATGGCCACCATGGTCACCACCCATCTTGAGGAGTTTGCCCCCTCACATATACTAATGTGCCACAAACAGGACTTTAATATCACCAACTGTTCCCATGTTATTACGGTGTATCCATATAAATGGCCCACCCTGTAGTTTTTTATTTCAAGCAAACTTTTTTCACTTTGTCGTTATGGGGTATTGTGTGTGTAAAATTTTGAGGTGAAAATGATTTTTATCTAATTTGGAATATGACTGTAACATGACAAATATGGAACAAGTGAAGTGCTGTAAATACTGGATTTAAAACCTTTAATTATTGTCAACAGCAGTAAAAGGAATCTCTATTCAGGTGTCTGTATTTTTTCTGGGACTCTATTGTTTTTTCGACTGACCACTTGTAGCCTTTACATGTAAAATAACTGTTGGTGATGTGCAGTGGGTATGTTTGGAGGGTATCAACTTTCAGTTGAAATGCTGATATGGACTCCTAGAAGTGAAGGACATTACTGATTGATTGTTTATGGCACTTTCCATTCTCCTATAGCAGATTTCCCATCCATCATATGTCATTTACACAATTACTCTGACGCATGGTGGTAAATGGGTTGTTGCTTATAGAGCATTCAAAGAGCTTTATACAACATGTCTCATTCACACAGGCACCTTTTTCTAAATCTAAGAGTTTGGATATAATATTCACACTCTGCATTGGGAGCAGGGATGCTTTGGCACGCAGACTGGAGCAGTTGGGGATCGAACCACCAACCTACCAATTAGTAGATGCTCTACCTCCTGAGGCACAGTCACACCCAGTGTTGTTGGCATAGGAGAAGAGGAATGCTTTGATACCACAAAATGGTTTCCCCATGTCTGCTGGATTAAGTACAGAATAAAAATTGTTACGGATCATTCCAGCCCACCTTAACCCATGGATGTTACCAGGGACTGGAATGAATGGTCCCTTAAAAAGGTGAAAAATTCATGAAAATAGATGGATGCAAATGTAACCTTAACCGCTTTACATCCACTAGATTACATGTGAGTTTTAAAGCACATCATTCAATTCCACACCTGCACTGAACTAAACAGCTTGATAGTATTTCCACTTCTTTTGTTGGTGCTTCTTATAAATATTAGTTATTCCACCATGTCTTGTCATGTCACCATAATGTAGACAACTTGCTGTTTTTTGGGGGGCATCAGGTGATACTTTATTTTTATTCTTCACAGCAATGTTAAAGCCAGAGAAGGAGGTTTCTAAATATCAGGTGCTTCTCATATCCAGCTTCTTACAGATGTGAAACACGAGAGCATACTCCTGAAAACACTCAGCTCTTTTACAAATAAGTTAATTTAAATGTTAATACTGCATGTAAATAAGTAAAGCCTGAATACAACTCCACCTCCACGGGGTAAACATTGCTCATATTTGAGCTTTCCACCTGCTGGAGGTTTCACCCTGCTAACGTGCAGAGAAGAAATTACATGTCAGCCACAGTGTCAGAATGATTAATTTGCCTCTGCATCACGGCATAGTAATCCTCCTCGCAACGGTGCGATCAATCACACAACACCCGGCGGGTCGCCATGGCACATGCCGCACAGCCCAACTGAATGTTGAACTGAGATGGGTTCCTTCCATAATACAGTCACAACAAACAGCTTGATAGAGTGTGGCTGCCTGGTAGGAACAGCATCAGAGAGAGCCACATTTGTATTTTTAGCTGGTTTCTGTTTCATCATACGTATAAAAGGAAAAGTTGAAAACAAGTGTCTCAAGATGGAAGGAGCTAGAATAAATTTAATAATCGAAATTTTAATCATATACATAATAATTTAAATATGAATGTTGCAAAAACTTATTTTTACTCAATGATCATCTCTCATATCATCTCTCTATTGTTTGACGTCCTGGTCACTTGCTTGTCCAACAACACTTAAAACTATTGAAAACATTTATAAAAGAAGTTTAAAACTACTTGACAAAAAACCGACTTCCCACCACCACTGTCATGTGTTAAAAAAACATAAATTACTGAACTTCAATAACTTAGTGAAACTTAAAAGAGTGTGTTTAATATATAAAGTCTTACACTCCCTTGCTCCACCACCACTAAAGCAGTTCATTAGGCATAAAGAAAGCTCAGACAGGACCACTCGAGCTACAATCCGAGGAGACTTGTTTATACCCCACAGACGGACAGCATTTGGGCAGAACGTCCTCTCTGTTAAGGGTGGCCATCTGTGGAACAGTCTTCCTCAACCCATTAGAGAATGCTCGACATTCAATTTGATTAAGGCAAAGGTTAAAAACTGGTTATGGACAAATCAAGTGTGTGATCATGTATGAGTTGTATAGTTTTAATGTTTTATTTGGGAACAGAATGGTGTGTATGTGTAAGTTTGGTGATGGAGTTTTTATTATGAATGAATGATGAATTATTATGTCTATTTTTTTATATTTAAGGACAACAGATGGAAATTAGCCTTTGGCTATAATCTGGCATGTTTACATTCATGTCTTTTTTTTTTTACACTTATGTTCATTAACATGCACTGTCCTAAATAAATAAATAAATAACACCTGTCTGATATCTGAAATCATAAAGAAGAAAGATGAGGAGGCACAGTGAGGAAAAACTGGCAACAGCTGAGAACTAAAGTGTATTTCTTGCCTGAAAAAGCAGAATACAGCCAAATGCTATATGACTAAGGAACAAATTACCAACAGGGAAAAACATCTAATATTTGATGAAAAAATACTGTTGGCTCTCAACCTCTTAGTAGATGCTTAGATGGTTTAAATGTGAAAATCCTAGCTGACGTCCTCCTTGAATTATCACAATTCTGAAAATGACCTTGAGGTCAAGGTCACTGAAAATTGGACTTGTCTGAGATTATCATTTTTGATGTTGCCTCATTCTCAAGCTGTCGTATTCACAAACCCAAGTGTCCATGCCGCCCGCCCACACACCAGCCCGGCAGGGTCACATCAACCTTTTAGGACTAAGGGGTAAACATCGTTTATCATGAATCCATCTGTTTTGCATGTAAAGTGTCGGTCTTACAAGAGCCTGACAAAAATGTTAGTCCACTGTTTGTTTCTGAACACCAGAAAATGAATCAGAATTAGAAATTCTGAATCAGCTTGGGGCACAGTGACAATGGTAATACTTTATGATGGTAACCTTTTAGTGACTTCTGTTCACAACACAGAAACTCTGGAATTAAAACAATAATAATAATTGGGACTGCATCCATCAGTGTGAACATTTCTGACTTGTTGCATTTTTTAGTATTTTCCTCATTTTATTATTATCTCGGTTTGATGGATTAATGAGATCTTCATTACACTGAAATGTTGCTCCATGTCAAAATGGTTGTACCTATGACTATAGAAAACAGTCATTGGGTTGTACTTGTGCCTACATGAACAGGCAGGTAAACTGGTGTTGCCAGAAAGTGAAGGGGTTCCGTGAGTGTTTGTATGACAAAAAAAGCCCCTGTTGTGATGTTTTCCTTTGGATTTCCTGAAGTTGAACAGTGGAATGGTTAGTTGGTAATTCAAACCAATTAATAGAGATCTAATAAATCAGCTGATCTAATAAATCAGCTTTGGCTGATGAATAGCTTGCTAAGCAATAACTACACAGCAATAGCAAACTCATTTACAAGTGGGTCAATAAGTAGCTGTTAGAGTTGTACTTTTTCCATTTTGACTCATTTATCTTGTAAAACAAAAATGTAATGATTTAACTAATTTGACCTTTTCAGTAGAACACTTCTAAGACTGGTCCAAAAATAAAACTTCTGTCAAACTAAATGATAACAAACATAAAAAGAGTTAAAGTGCGTCTGGATCAGGCTACAAGCTCACAGCACACCCCCATTATTTAGGAGCGCAGGACATCACACTGCTAACACATTCATTCACAGTACCTGCCTGTGTCTGTGCTATGACATACCAGCACACACACACACACACACACACACACACACACACACACACACACACACACACACACAGAGGAAAACACATCCCAGCTTGCACTAACCAGCCCAAGGCAATACTCAGCTTTACCACCAATAAATGGCATATTGATCTGACCGTGTGGACGGGGGACTGGGGAATAAACAGGGAGAAAAGCAGCTGAACTGACTATTGAGTTTCTGCAAAAAGAGATGATCGAATCCCTGCTGCTCTTCTCCACCTATCCAGGAATATTTCTGCGAGTTTTCAAGAGAAGCACTGAAGTATTTCTTTCAATAAAGTGTAATTCACTGGCAGAAGATACATTTAGAGTAAAGTTAAAGTAGAGTGTGTGCTTGTTTTGGATTCTGCTGCAAAAAACCCCAAACAAACAGCCAAAATATTCTACATGTAAACCTTGGTGTTGTCCCCGTACAGCCTACTTTACAGTGTTGATGATTAAACTGGTATTTTCTTCATTAGACTCTGAAACACATTTAAACACATTTGCGGAATAAGCTACGCCTAACTGACAGAGGTGCCTCTACTACAGTGTGAGGTTCAGACTGCTTCGGTGTTGGTTGTAAATCTTAACATTATTAGTGAGATCGTGAGTCTCGGTTTTGCCTTTTCGTTGAGGTTCCACAAAATGTTACGTGAATAACACTAGTTGTCATTTCATGCAGGGCTTGTTTTCCTCGGTGTCTTCATTGGACCTGCATGAGAACACCAAAGAGTTGCAGTAAGATTTAATCGTCACGGAAACATAAAATAGTCTTCACTGAGATTCAAATTTCAATTATTGAAAATAAAAAATGCAGAAACAAACAGCATCTGCACTCCTGTCTGTATCTCAAATGAATCAGAAGTTTGCACTTAGCTTGTTCAGTCATGAGTTAACTTCTAAGTGAAATACTTATTGATCTATGCTTTCTGTAAAATGAACTAAGTTGTGGGATTGCTTGTATGATGCCACAACACTGAGGTACTTGTGTTCAGCACATGGTCAACATGGCTGCCATGCATTTTCTTTAAAAAAGGAAGTGGCAATGTCATGTGATACCTATAAATAAAGCTGCTTTTTACTAAAAATAAAAAAAAAACGTCAATTTTTTCCGTTAAATAGAATACGGCATTCAAACAACACAATTATTTAATTCTTAAATAATGAATGCATGGATGGATCTACATAAACCTTTCCTCAGATGATTTGCTGTAGATGAACATGGTGTTTCCATGTCCTCCACATTTTGGTTGAGTAGCTTAGATCAGCGGTCCCCAACCCCCGGGCCGCGGACCGGTACCGGGTCGTGAGTTGTTTGGTACCAGGCCGCGAGAGTTGAGGCTCATACCACACAGAAAAAATAAATAACTTACATTATTTCTGTTTTATTTATTATCCGACTCTGAGCAGTGTTTTATTTTGAAAAAGACTGAATTCTCTCAGTTACTTCCGTCTATGACTGACTCTTGACGCATGTCAAGACACATTAGCTAATATTAAACCCACAAGCTAGCAAAATGAGTAAAAAACAGATGTCTTTGGAGGGTTTCTTTGCAAAGGGAAAAAGGCCCAGTGAGGAGACAGAAGAAGAGTCTATGACAACCACTAAGAAAAAGAAAGCTGCATTTAACAGACAATACCAAAAGACCTACTTGAAATATGGATTTATTGCAACAGGTGATTCCCACGCACCAAGCCCGCTCTGCATAATATGCGGCCACCGGCTCTCCAATGAGGCAATGAAGCCTTCAAAACTGCTTCGTCACTTGGAGACCAAGCACCCGACATTTAAAAACAAACCTTTGGAGTATTTTGAAAGAAAACAACAACAGGGACCGAAGCAATTACTGAGGGCCTCCACAACCACAAATGCAAGTGCACTGAGAGCATCATACTTGGTGGCTAACCGTATTGCTAAGGCTAAAAAGGATTGACCCTTTCTGCCATGCTAAAGACATTTGCTGTGAACTTTTCGGGGGGTGAAAAGATAGCACAGGTGTCTCTATCGGCTAGCACCGTTACTCGTCGCATTTAGGAAATACCAGAGGACATTGAGACACAGTTGTTGGAGAGAATTAATACATCACCGTGGTACGCTTTGTAGATGACGAGTCTACAGATGTGGACAATAAGGCAATACTACTTGTTTATGTGCTATACCTTTATCAGGAGGATGTGCATGAGGATATGTTGTGTGCACTATCGTTGACAACCAAAACCATAGCTGCAGAACTATTCAGGTCACTGGATGATTATGTATCAGGAAAACTTAAATGGTCTTTCTGTGTCGGCATATGCACAGACGGAGCTGCTGCCATGACCGGACGGCTGTCTGGTTTGACTACTCGGATTAAGGAAGTTGCACCTGAATGTGAATCTACACACTGTGTCATTCAGAGAAATGCTGGCTAGCCGAAAAGTGCCACCAGAACTTAACAGCATATTGAATGATGTTGTTGGAGTTATTAACCACATCAAAGCACACGCCCTCAACTCATGCCTGTTCGAGCAACTTTGTGAGGAGATGAACGCGGAGCACAGGCGCCTTCTCTTGCACACAGAAATAAGGTGGTTAACCCAAGGGAGATCACTGGCCAGAGTTTTTGAATTACGAGAGCAGAGATTTTTCTCAGAATAGAAGTCACCGCTGGCAGTACATTTCAGTGACAAGAAGTGGGTCGCAAAACTCGCTTAGTTATGCGACGTTTGGCCTACTAAATGAACTCAATCTGTCCCTTCAGGGGAAAATGACAACTATCTTCAAGTTGGCAGATAAGGTAGTTGCATTTAAAGCCAAACTGGACTTGTGGAGATGACACGTAAACAGAGGCATATTTGACATGTTTCAAACATTGGCTGGATTTTTGGAAGAGACTCAGCCTGAGCAATCATTCTCCCAGCTAGTGCACGATCACCTGTCATTGCTTTTAAAAGAGTTCGAGCGCTACTCCCCAATCACAAAAGACCCACGAACTGACAAGGAATGGATCCGCGTCCCATTTGTCAATAAACCGGGTGAGTCCAGCTTGTCTTTGCAAGAAGAAGATCAGCTGTTGGAAAACACAAATGACGGCGGCCTTAAAAGTATGTTCGAGACATCAGCTTTGCCGGTATTCTGGATAAAAGTCATGGCAGAATACCCCGAGATTGCCACAACAGCACTAAAAACCCTGTTGCCATTTCCGACATCATATCTGTGTGAAGCGGAGTTTTCTGCAGTAACAGCGATGAAAACAAAATTGAGGAGCAGACTGAACATAAGCAACACACTTCGGGTGTCATTGTCCCCCATTATACCCAGGTGGGACCGTCTCGTTGCAGAGAAACAAGCACAGGGCTCTCACTGATTGAGCGTTATGGTGAGTTATATTTTTTCTTGTACTTTTATATTTGTTTTGTAGTTGTGTGTCTTATTTTGAAATAAATGTTTACGTGTTACCATAGCGACCAAAGAGCATTTAGTGGGAGAGAGGAGGATGTTACTCTCAATGTTGTTGGCGCATTTCAGGAGGACGCTGCTAATAAAGTTACACGATTACACAATGAATTATTATATTTACAAAATACCACAGTTTTTGTCTTGGTCGAATCATTTTATTTTGTTGTATTTATCAGTGACACCTGCCAGTTCATTTCATTTCATTCATTCATTTATTTGTTCATTTTCAGGCACAACAAATACCTATATTGAACATAAAATGCACAAAACAAAAAACAAAAATTGCCTGAAAAAGGAGTG
The DNA here is from genome assembly GCF_964374335.1 of Astatotilapia calliptera. Classification (NCBI taxonomy): domain Eukaryota; kingdom Metazoa; phylum Chordata; class Actinopteri; order Cichliformes; family Cichlidae; genus Astatotilapia; species Astatotilapia calliptera. The sequence goes on from NC_137423.1 coordinate 13,666,822, forward strand.
GGACGAAAATATTGTCTGACTATAAACCGGTCCAGGGCGCAAAAAGGTTGAGGACCGCTGGCTTAGATTACTGATCAGTCTGTTGGGTATGCAGTGAGTCCTGCCAGCACGTGAGCCAAGTGAGATAACTATTTCTATTAGCAGAGCGGAAATTATGAACAGAAATGTATTTCACTGATGTTCAGGTAAACATTTACATTTTGAAAGAAAAGTAACAGTTGATCTAAAAAAAAGCTTTATTTTGGGGTAGCTTTATGTGAAGATGCTGCAAAACATTGATATTTTTTTCATCATTCACTGAAAAAAACCCCAAAAACTCCTCCAAACTGAGACCTTGAATGTTACTCTTTATCAAAGTCAACAGTGTGTGTGTGTGTAGGTGTGTGTTGCTGCATTAATAGCCACACATTTATGTGTGTTGCTGCGTAAAAGTGTGTCTGTGTATGTGTGGCTTAATGTGCTGTGCATATAATTATGACCCACCTTGCCAAAGTGTACTTAAGACGTCATGCTGCTCACCTCATTCGCAGGGATAATATGATTAAGAGCCACCTATGGCGCCTTGTGAGTGAGTGTGCTTGTGTGTCTGTGTGAAGGGGAACTGGTCAGCAGCCAAAAGCACCATCTTAATACGAGCTTCCCGCTCATGCCCCTGCAGGGCTGAAGCAACACTGCGCCTGCGCCACACCGAGCCTGGCCTCCAACACGAGCCAAATCATCAGCCGACTATCACCCTGTACAAGGTTACATTAACACTCTGAGGCGTCCAATCACATATTAGACTTCACACACTCCGGGGCCTGAGATTTCATGTTCTTGTAGGACAGAGATTGCCTTGCAGTCTGCTACATGGCATTTCCCTCTGTGTCCCCTCCCTGCATGCTTCTGTGACACTCATGAGGTGAATCTGCATAAAGCCATCAACACTGGTACTTTTAATTCATTTGCAGGGATATAAAACATGAACAGTTTAATATGAAATACCGTAATACTAAAGATGATATATCAGCATATAAAATATTCAAGACATTTAGTTGGTTAAGAGCCCTAATGGTAGAGAGCTCGGTGTGAGCCATTCCTCCTAATAGATTATAATCATTAAAGCTTTAATGAGAGACAAGGAGGTGGAGCATCAGAAGGCGTTTTAATACAGCAGTTTCATATTATTAAACAAGGAACAAGGATCAGCCACTAATCATCAAACACACATGTTTTCTTAAACTTTTTCCATTTTGAGAATATCTTTGCAGTGTTGAGGAGACTTCGACATCCCTTGAATCTTTTGCTATGAAGTTGCTATGATGGTGGAGTGATTAAATTTAATGGAGCTTTATTTATAAAGCACCAAATCCCAACAACTGTCACCTCAAGACACTTTATACTGTAAAGTAAAGACGATAAAACATGTGCAAACATAAATGAAAATAAAATGGAGTTTGTACTGTTCTGACAAACTGCATGATGGATCAAATTCTCACGGTGTTTTTCTTCTGTTCTCATAATTTCAGCGGTTTTAACAGGATCTCCAACACTACCAAACCATGACACAGCCTCAATCGCGTTTCACAGATGGCTGTACACACTCACTGTTCTTTCTCTTTCATGACCTCCTCTGGGCACACTGATGAGGATTTGGACAAAAAAATGTAATTGTCACGGCCTGGAGGTTCAGCTGGTCGCTGATCAGCTGTTTCTCTCTATCTCTCTAGTTCGCTCTCTCTCGCTCTCTCTCTTGCCCTCTCTCACTCATTATGGGTTCACGCCCTTGGCCCACGCCCTCGGAGGAGGAAACACCTGTGCCTCATCAGTGTGGATGGCATTTAAGCCAGGAAGAAATGGCTGTTCTTCGCTGGATCGTTGTGAGAATCGCGTCAGTGAAAGTCAAGCATCTAGCAAGTGTTTTTCCATGTAGTTGCGTATTTGGAATCTAACGAGCGTTTCTTTGTGTGCAGACCCTCTGGACTGTTTTCCCTGGTGTTCCCTGAGTGACGCGTGTTCGAGGGGATTCGTGTTTGGATTGTTTGGAGAGAGACAAGAGTGTTCACCTGGATTTCCCCCGGAGCCCTGCCCCTCTCACTTTTTGTAGATAGCACTGCCGCGCAACTTTTGTATATACATTCACCGGACATTCTCTTGTGTGCATCAATCCCCGGAGTCCAGCACATGAGTCCACGTTGTACAGTGTTTTTGTAATTTGGGTGCAGATTGATCAACTGATAGCTCCAATGCATCTGTCAAGTCTTTGCTGATTCTTTTTTTCCTACTTCTTAAGGATGAACTTTCAGACACTGTCCATCACACCACAGGCAGCTAGTAATTAAGTGCCTTGTTTAAAACAGGTGCATTGCTGGTTTGTCCCATGAATTAGACTTTTTAATGAATGATGCAAAGGTCTGAGTTTAAGTGACTTAACAAAGTAAACAAACAAACTAGAAATAGTCAGGAACAAAGTAAAACCTTAGAAGTAACATATAAAGAAAGAAAATTATAAATAAACAAGGCTGATGTTTTTTCTTAGTAGTTTATCTAACTAACTTCTGCTATACTGCTGTTAATATCATTTTTGACTTGGCTAGTAACGTAATTACCACCAGATAAAGCTAAACAAACATTTCAGTGCTTTTCTGTTTCACTTCTTGCTGACTGATTCTGAATGACTTTATCACTGATGTTGCTTTAGCAGAGAGAAGCTAATTGGATCATATTAAGATTGCGATTAAATAAAGCGGTGAGGTGCATGCCTGGCTTAAAGTTAATACAATGACACCAGTCGCACACAAACACATACTGTGGGGTGTTCCTGGTCTGTAGGGGTCAGTATATGTCAAAGGAAGGAGCAGTGGCGAACCAGTGACAGAGTCATGGGCGGCAGAAGCTCTCTGATGTGCCTGGGGTCCACCTGACACCAAGATGCACTATTGGAAGAAGGCAAGCCATCGAGGTAAACAATATGTTCATTGGGGGTTGGAGTGAAGGCCAACCTTAACTGCCCTAGTTTAACCCTTTAAGACTAGGGATGGGTATCGTTTAGGTTTTATCTGATACCAGTACCAAACCGGTACTTTTGAAATGGTGCTGGTGCTTAAATGGTGCTCGAACCGGTGCTTAAAGAATGGAGAAAACACAATTTGTCCAAAAACCTCTCCTGTTCAGCTGTGTGGGTTTTTTTTTTCTTTTTTTTTTTGTGAAAAGATAACAATGTTAGCCTTTTCTGCAGCTATAGGGGATTTATGGTATCACTCTTGGCTGGAAGCAGTGATTAAACAATGAAAAATATTGTCCAAAAACCTCTCATGCTGTTTTCCACTTTTTCTTTGGTCATTTTAGCCTTTTTGGCCAGGGTGAAGGGAGTATCTGCCATCAAACAAGAAGACAGCTGCATGTAACTATGACAGTGTTTGCTAGTTTACCTTACGTGCATTAATGTAATAATGTGGTTAGCCTACTCAACGTAAATTACACACTAACAACATTAAGCTACTGACCCAGAGAAGAACGGCTGCTGCTGCCATCATCATCCGTCATCATTTCTGCTGCACTGGCAGGGCTAGGGGCCAGGACTGTACTCCTCGGGTTCTTGGGGGATGTTGCTAACTCCGGGACCGATGACAGGCACCACACCCGCAGTAGATGTGCTTGGTGTGAGGTCTCGCAGCAAGTGGTGGTTTCAGGTGTTTCATCAGATTCGAGGAGTTGCCTCCTTTGCACAGTATCACCTTAAAGCACTTGTTGCAGGCAGTACAGCCAGATTGTCCGCTTCGCCTTGGGCATTTTTAATCTGTAGCTCTGCTTTAAAAGAACGTACGTACCTGGGCCCGCCTACTGTCCTTGGAAAGGTAAAGTGATTGGCTAGAATCCAAAGTGTATGATATCTCAGGAGAAAAAAAGCACCGAAATGTGCACTGCTTTTCGGTCTGGTTACTACCATTTATGTCATAACTGGTGCCATAATGGCACCGGATACCGGTACCCATCCCTATTTAAGACTGGTCGGAGCGGGCACGCTTCCTAGGTTGGAATAGACGTCAGCGCGAGCTATCACATGTCCGCCATTACCTGCCCGAAACAGGAAGTGACATCATTTTCACGGAAAATGTAGGGGTTTTTTGGGTTTTTTTTTTACTTTCATGGCCTTATAAGCCTATACTGGTGTTTTTAAAAGTCATGTTTGACTTTATGCTTTTCTGAATAGTTTCTGGGATGCTTAGAACTCATATTGCACTGCTGGAAATAGTTTGTTTTAATGCACATGCAGTTTTTTTTTGCAAATTTGCATTTTAATATTGATTTTCGTTTGTCCTGCAGTATATAAAAATTGGTGTATCTCAAAAATAAAACTATGAAGACACTCATAATAAATTTCCTGTGGTGGGAAACTATTTTATGCAACATTTTTGTATTTACAGATTTGAGGGAAACCTCTTATATTTCTCTAACTAGAGATATATGTAAAAACAAAAACGATTTTCAATTGTTTTGTAGTTTATTGCACTTTTTTGCAATTTATGTACAGTAGTTACTATGCACTTAATGCATACATATTATTAAAATTTGGGCCATAATGGTTGTATTGATGTATAGCAACTTGGAATACTCCCAAAAATGGTACTGCAGCCTGTAAAAATATAAAGATAAGCTCTGGCAGACTTGGTTCTATGGTAGGTCTTAAAGGGTTAAGACCCATTACAGCTAAAGAGAGTTTTGGCCATTAAATGCATGTACATGAAGATGAGTCTGAAGCGAGTCCTTGTAGCTTGGAGGTTGTCAGGTCCATCATATGGACCTGACAACCTCCTCCCGTGTAGACTGGTATTTTTCTCTGCACTCTCACTCTCAGACAAAGGTATGGTTTCTCCTTTTTCTTTTTGTGAACCATGAACTGGAGTCTTGGTTGGTCACTTTGGCTGCTGTAACTCCTGTCAGCCTAACAGACTCAAACCGTGAAGTCACCTCCTGTCAACTATAGGACACAAGACTGTGCACCATTAAATATCCAAAGGACACTTTTGTGTTAGCCAGCTATTAAAAATTGGAGCCATTTTCTTGTGAAAATTGTGAATCTTGTGATAACCATTCTAGAGGGGGAAGTGAATTAATATCATCTTAAGACTTTTGGGGTATAAAGAGGGGTTTCATATGGTTTGGTTTCTGTTCTGTTTGTGCTCTGAGAAGAATCCGGTCTTTAAGTCTGACGTCATTAGCTGTTTATGGCTCCAAAGTCTACTTCAAATCCCAAAGTCAATTGAACACTGCGGCATCACTGAGTTACAAAATTTTTTCATCTTTAATAAAATGATCAGTTTGTAACAATTAAGTTTAACATCCAGGGTTCCATGAAAACAAAATTTATGAAGTTTAACTGAGTTATAAGTTAGCAGGGAGTTAGCTCGCTAGTTTCCATCTAAAGATGGTACACCATGTTCTGATGAGGGATTTCTGAAAAATTAAAGCTCTGCTATCAGTTTCGACATGAATGAAAACAGAAAACTAAACAGCAGTGACATTTGTAGGGTAATAATGATGTGCTACATGGTGGCTAGCTACACAGCTATGGTTAATATAATATAAACACAGTGAAGCTGGAGGATCAACGCTAACCTTTTTCCACTCAATAAACGTTAATGCGAGGGCTTCCAATGGTTGGGGACAAATGCAGTCGCATGGCAGGATGCTGTAAAGAGACCAAACTTCAGTCAGGAGAACAACTGAGATAATCCATCCACAATACAAAGTTAGTCATTAATATACTGCTGCATGGGCTGGACTGTAGTTACATTGTAAGGTTTTAAAAAACTGAGCTTTAAAACAGTGGTAATAAAAACCGAGAGAGGCCGACAGTGATCACTGACTTTTTTTAGGGGCTTGTTCAAATTAAATAGAACAAGATACAACACATTAAAACCTGTTAAAAATACAACAGCCTTAATAAACAGTAGTTTGGACCCAGAAGCAGGGTTCAAACATCATCACTTAACAACCGGATTTGCATCCCACCCGTGTGGTTTAGCAAAGAAAATCAAAGGATTGTGCCAGACTAGGTTTCTGTCTGACAGCACAGTGCCCTCCAGGCAGCCACTGTATCTCACACTGAAATCCTGGAACCCCTCTTCCATACCCGCAGCAGTAGGACAGTGGTAGGAACCAGGGTCAATTGCACTAGGGAGGTCACGGACCCAGATCCTATAATCTTTCAGTCATTCAGGGTACCTTGTACCTTCCCACAATCTTACATAGTGGGAAGGATGGGTCCTACATAAGCACTGTTGCAGACCATGTACACCCTTTCGTGGACACTGTACTCCCTGGTGGCTGCGGCCTCTTTCGGCATGGTTTAACGAGCATATCAGTCAGTTTGAGGTGTTGACTGGGCCTCCTCAATCCAGTCAATCATCTGTGGGATGTGCTGGACAAACAAGTGTGATCCACGGAGGCTCCACATCACAGTTTTGCAGGACTTAAAGCATCTGTTGATAAACATCTTGGTGCAGATACCACAGCATAAAATCAGGGGTCCAACAGAGTCCTAGATGAGTCAGGTCTGTTTTGGTAGCAAAAGTGTGACCAACACATTATTAGGCAGGTGGTCATAATGTTGCACCTGATCTGAATAATATAAAAAATATTATTAAACATAATTTTAGAATATCTGACAAAGGTCAGGTATGTGAACATAACCATGTCCAAACCTGAAAGCAAGAGAGGGTAATGATTATTGTTCAGCAAAATGCTATAATATGTCCAGCCACAGAAGTCTGTGTTCTGACTCTGCATGCACGTCAAGCTGTGAAGCTTAAAGAGGAGACTTTGAATTTGTGAGCTGAAGTTTGTACGCTTGCTCTGACTTAGAGAGAGTCTGCATTGTGCTTTGATATAAAGGCGTGTTTATGTATAAAAGGCTGAGACTCCAAAGTAGAATTACAGCAATTATCTTCCAGAGAGCTGCTGCTCATTAACCCTTTAAGACCTACCATAGAACCAAGTTCGCCAGAGCTTATATTATATTTTTACATGCTGTGGAGCCATTTTTGGGAGCATTTCAAGTTGCTATACATCAATACAACCATTATAGCCCAAACTTTAATAATATGTCTGCATTAGGTGCATAGTAATTACATAAATTGCAAAAAAGTGCAATAAACTACAAAAAAATTGAAAATCGTTTTTGTTTTTTTAACATATATTTCTAGTTAGAGAAATTTAAGAGGCTTATCCCTCAAAACTGTAAATACAAAAAAGTTACACAAACTAGTTTCCCACCACAGGAAATTTATTTTGAGTGTCTTCATAGTTTTATTTTTGAAATACACCAATTTTTATATACTGCAGGAAAAACGAAAATAAATATTATAGTGCAAATTTGCAAAATAACAGCATATGCATCAAAATAAACTATTTCCAGCAGTGCAATATGAGTCTTAAGCATCCCAGAAACGACACAGAAAGTCATAAAGTCAAACATAACTTTTTAAAACACATAACAAGTAAAACACAAGCTCATAAGGCCCCGATCGTAAAAAAACTACATTTCCGCAAAATGACGTCACTTCCGGTTTCGGGCAGGTCATGCGGTCATGTGATAGTTCGCGCTGATGGACGTAGGAAGTGTTACAAACAGCTGATGGATCGGCGAAGCGTGTTTCTGGAATATCATGTTTTTGTTGCTGCAAGTGATTTTTATGCAGTTTTTGCAAAGCTATATGTGGAAGGAAACTGTGACCTAGGACAAGCTGATGGCATAAGAAGTAAGTACAACTCCTCCAGTTTCATATGCAAAAAAAATTATTGCGCTAGCTTACTTGGTTGCAGAGCTACCGGGATTTAAAAATAGTTACGCAAAACAGAGCGTGCCCGCTCCGATCGGCTGTAAAGGGTTAATCACAGATGGAATGACCCCAAAAAAACAACATTTAGTAAGAAGAGAGCGTGCTTGTACACAATAACTAAGGAACAAAAATGGAACCAGAAGCTGTATTTCTCAAGGTTACGGTCAAAGAAAAATGCTGTTCTATTTCTGTGGCATCCTTGTGCTCAGAGTGGATCAAGAACATTAGAAAAGACAAGAAGAGTCCTTGTCTCGTTTATTACGAAAGCTTTTTTGACTGAAAGCGTCTCGTCTGACTTTATGTTCTGCCTTCATGCTGCCATTGTCCTCTAACTCATGCCTACGTCAGTTAAAGGGCGACACTATTCCATGTAGTCGTTTTGTGATGTTCACTTTCTACATTTAGCTTCAAGGATATTTCAGGATGTCTACCATCAGTTTGATGTGTCACTTTAACAATGTGACAAATCTCATGCTTATAATAACAATAATAATAGAAAAACAAAAAGACAAGCAATGACAATAAAATCATGCCTTGCTGAGGTTCTGTGCCTTTATGCCAGGTCTGAAAAATGACAGAGGGACATAGCTAGTAACTAGCTGACAAACACGGTGAAGCTTTTAGCTGCTGAAGAGCTGGAGATTTCCCTCAGGATTCAGCAGGAACCAAAGTTGAGACCAAAATATCTGAAAGAGAACTCCGGTGTGTCCGTATCGTGATTACAACCTGCTTTTGTGAAAGAAACAATGAGACTTTTTTTCAGAAGCAACTTTTTCCCAGATGTTCCTGCTGTCAGGTGACAGGCTTTCTCACAGTTTGTGTTAAACGAGTCTGTGTGGTTGAACACCACTAAAAGAGAGAAGGCAGGAAAACTGATGTAAATGAGTCTTGAGGCATGCTCAATCATCCACGTAAGTAAATCCCCAAAGCTGCTTCTGTTCATCTGGATCAGTCAATGAGCTTTGATTTTGGTTGTTGATCAATGGTCATGAGAATTTGCATATTAATGATCAAGGAACTGACCTCCCAGCCCATTGTTCCTTCAGTGGTGCTGGTTTCATTCATTATGCAAATGTACTGTTTATTGGGTTTTTATTATCGATTTTCCAATTAAAATCGATTCTAGCTTGAATAACGTGAGATCAAGTCATTAAAATCCTGAATCGATTTTTAAATTTATTTTGCCAGAATCTCAGGTTTAACCTCACAAAACTTCGACAACCACCAAACAGCTAAAACGGTAAATGAGAGTAGGTACACGGATTCCGCAGAAAGACGTATATAAAAAGCGCAGCCCGCATCAGAATCAGTGAGATGTCTGCTTTCTCACTCGACGGCACATCGACAGGGACACGCTGTCGGGGCTGATCGTTGGCTGGTCCGCGCTTTTTATTTACGTCTTGTTTTTGTGCAAGATTCTCAGCTGCAGTTTCATCACTCTCCAACAAAAATTGATTGAACCAGCAGCAAAAGAAGATCCAAACTACGCTTCACATAAACATCATCATGAATTCCCTCTTACTTTTGCTGTATTGCTTCCACCACAGTAAAATGACACGTCATGCACAGCTCTCTCTTTCTGTGTGTGTACTCTTTAAGAACAGTTTCCCATCTAAAAACCTCTGTTTTCTGCACTATTCGCTTGCTTATTACGCACAGGTCTACCGTTATGTAAAGCGCTGTCGGCTGTTTGTTTTTTTAAATTTAACTGACTTCCGAAAAGAAAATGTCATTGCTGTTGAATACTGAAGAAATTAAAACTTTTTAAAATTATGCGAAATTGCAAAATGCTGTGTCTCTAAACCTCTGTAACTTTGCTCTGCTTCACTTCAGCAGCATCAGGTAAAGTTCATATGTTGACTCATTTCTTCAGTTTTGGTTCTACTGCAGAATATTTTTAAGTTGGTTATTTGCTTTAAAAACCCAGGCCAGGAAAAAATCCTTCATGTTTTTCTGTGTTTTATGCTCAGTTACTTTAACACAAAGGTATCTGCTGTGATGCTTATCTTTGATAAAGTCTCACAAGTGTCAGTACTGATAAATGATCAGAATTATATTTCTGACTGTCTGAGGCAAAATTTCAATATTCAAAAAGAATCAATCGAATCGTGGATCGAATTAAATCATTCTAGAAATCAGTGACGATACACAGCCTTACTGTTTATAAGATTGGGGAAACCTGTAGTCAGCTGAGACTGAAGAAATGTTTCTCCACTTAAAACGTTACGTCCAGATGAACAGAATCAGCTTTTGGGGATGGAAATTAGCTGCTGAATATACAGCAGCCTCTACTTTAGGAATTAAAAAAATCAAATTATTTGTCCTGCAAATGCTGATTAATGGGCGTTATGGGGGGATTCCGTGGTGTCCAGTGAATTTGTATTATTGATAGAAATGACTTCATTTCTCATTTAATATCGTCTTTGCTGAGTCAGCACACATGCAGACAGGTTTTCTTTCCATTTTCCTGTTTGTAGAAGTGAGCCAAAGTTTAATTGATTGATAATTCTGTCTGAGATCACATGTTTGGTTACACTTCTAAAAAAATCTTTATTTAAATGTATCAGACACAGGATGTTAATATCTCAGATATAACTCATGTTCAGAACTTTGCACATTTAGAACATTTCTACATTTCTGTTTTGGGAGGATTTTTCAGGACTCATGTTCTCACCTTGTTTAATAAGGGTGGCCAATGACAAGGAAGAGAAACTTTGTCTTAGTTTAGAAGTCAGCATATAAATGAACTAAACTCAAAAATACAGTCCATACAATCCAGTAGCTCACAACATTCTTGTTTTCCAGACGTTGTGAGAAAAAATGTTCTGATATCAGACCTCCTCCTGCTTTTCCTTCTGGCTCCTCTATGGTTATCAACCTGCCTGCGAGCTCACAGCGCCAGAGGAAATGCTGCGCAGCTGCTGACTGAGATCACAACAGTGTGTGTGTTGGAGATAATTATGTTTACCACACAAGATTCATAGGCTATATGAACTCATAATTCATATTTTGGGACAAAAATAGCCCCATTGCTGGAGAAAAAGTACCGACCCCTGTTGGAGTGATTTCTCACCGAGTAATGTTAAGTTTGTTTTTTTTCTGAATAAGTCCTCTGCTGCCTTCATGCTTTCACTGGGTGACACATACTGAGGCAGCGTATGTCCTCTGTGTCCACACTTGCACATGTGGGCTGACCTGCAGTGTGTGATGTTTGCAGTTTAGAGAAATTGTAAACTAATGCTGTTTTCTAAAATTCCTGCAAATGACTGTGCCTTGCCTTGGTATAAATGAAGATATATGTATATTTGTTTCACTGAGGAGAGACTGGCTTCAGAATTCTGCTCATAACAGGATTCTTATAACAGAATAACAGAGGAGAGCAGCAGAAGTTTAGTACGCAGCAGCTCGCTGTAAGTCTGCATTTCACTATATCTGAACTGAGGAAGTCTGCAGACTTGTGGTCTGAAATTAGGAAGAAATGAGTTTATCCTACTGTAAGTTTGAGGTCAATAGCTTGAGGTTACATAGATGCTCCCGTGCGTCCCGAGTTTAGACTAGAATTAACAAAGTTAAAAAATACAGTGCGTAAGTAAACCACCCATCATTGTTATCGGAGTGACTTACTAATGTTTTCAGTACCAGTCAATATCTAAACTGACCTTTGTATGGAGGACAGATTATCAAAGCACAATGAAAACAATGCATTATGCAAAGAATAATGAAGACCAGTTTTTTCCATTTGAAGATCACCCTAAGGCCAAAACAGCAACGTGATAAATAGTTTTGATTTGGTCAGTTTGGCATGTATCCCATTGTTCATTTGAATGCATGTTACTATTTCCATCTCAGTTTATATATTGCAGGATATTCTTTTTATCTCCTGTGGACTGGATTCAATTGATGCTTTTTCTTGTCGAATACGGTTTCACCCTCTGGGTAACTGTTTGCTTTATCTATCCCTGCTTTGTGCTGACTGATGATGACATTACCTGAACTTGTGGTTTTTTCTTTCTTGCATTTTTCATTCACTTTGTGCAATAAAGTCTCAGAATCATAAACCTGTGTTCTAAATTTATGTTATGGTCTCTCCTTCCGTCCGTGAAGCTCACACTGAGACCAGCATGGAGTGTTACTATCATGTGTGTCATGGACAGTTATCTGCCTTTTTGACAGCAGATGGGCATCAAACAGGAAAAGACAGGAGAAATAAAACTGTTGGAGTTTTAGGGCCCCAACTGCTGCTGAAGTCAGGAGAGAAATTATACAGTTGCCATGTCAACAAATGCATTCTTAATTAGCATTTTTACTCAAGCACCAGATGAGTGCCATTTGGTGGAGACATTTTTAAAACATGTGTGACTTCCAGACAAACATAAATGCACTCATATTCACTGCAGTTCTTTCTTTCCACAGCAAAAATCTTCCTGTTTAATTTGGAAGTCTGATTTGGGAAACACTGACCTCTTTACACCTCACATCACACATCCATCCAGCTTCACACTAACATGAAGCTGTTCATTCGGGGCCACATTCAACTGTTAAACTGACCTCTGCATGATAACAAGAACATACTTATTCATGCATCATTCAGTAATCACATTACTGTTACAATCATGTTACATGTGTTACAAGCCTTCTTCAGTTATCTGAAGTTCATGTGCATAGATATGAATATTACTTTATTTTTATTTTCTACAAAAACTGAGAAACACAACTACATCCTGCACAGGACACCTGCACTATACAGCTAACACAACATCAACTCTTTGCAAGCATCTGCACAGAGAGCATGCTAACAAAAAGCTGAGTACATGCAGACCCCAACCCAGCAGCCAGAGCCTTCGTTTCTACAGTAGAATCACCATGATGACCACTGTGAAGTCTCTGGTTTTCATCTTTGTTTTGCATCACATGTAAACACTAATAGATCATATGTGACCTCATTAAGATATTAGGATCAGTGTGTGCATCTGTAGGATAAGATTTATATTATTAACATAAGTACCTGACTCAGTGGTATAATTCTCAAACACGTAGCCTAAAGCAGATAACTCGTAAGCTGGAGAAATGGCGTGTCACTAATTTAGAAGATCATCATTTAGCCTGGAGAAATAGTTTGTTGCTTCATAAGAAAGCTGACAAAAAGTCAGAGCACTGTTGAGCCAACTATTCCTTTAACGTTGACTAGTAATGACTTCATGAACTTCTTCACAAATAAAATTTAAATCATTGGAGAAAGGGATAGGCAGCACGGTGGCATGGTGGTTAGCACTGTTGCCGCACAGCAAGAAGGTCCTGAGTTCATTCCACCATCAGGCCGGGGTCTTTCTGTGTGGAGTTTGCATGCTCTCCCTGTGTTTGCGTGGGTTCCCACCGTCCAAAGACATGCACTTAGTGGGGATAGGTTAATTGGATAATCCAAATTGCCACTAGGTGTGAATGTGTGAATGAATGTGAGTGCGAATGGATGTCTGTCCCTGTGTGTTGGCCCTGCGACAGACTGGCGACCTGTCCAGGGTGTACCCCGCCTCTCGCCCTATGACAGCTGGAATAGGCTCCAGCGCCCCCCGCGACCCTGAAAAGGATAAGCGGAAGTGAATGGATGGATGGGCATCTCACAGATGTAATATTATAAGCAACATTCCCAATGTTGCCAAAGTGCTTGCTCATAGGGGGTCATATGATTGTTGGGTTTTTCTCTGTATCTATTGTTATCGGATATACTGTACAATATAAAGCACCTTGAGGCGAATGTTATTGTGATTTGGTGCTATATAAATAAAATTGAATTGAATTGAATCACTCACAGCACATGTCTATGCAAGGTGTGAAGAAGGCCAATGAGACATTTAAGATGACGTTTTTTAATTATGTGATTGTTGTTTCCCAGCTTCTTCCAGGTTTTCACAAATAAGACACATGAAGTAATAATGCAGGACACAGTAGAAAAGGGAACTGTGGCTGTTCCTGTTGTTGGAGGAGGAATGAGTTGGTAAAATATAAAAATAGTGAGTTTAGGATTGCATCTGTCAGGCCTTCTTTAGCATAGATGCAGTATTAAAGAAGGAATATAGTCAAATCCCTTTGAGCAATTCATTCCAAGGGATATTTAACAGTACGGTCATGTGCTGTCATCTCTTTGCCTTCTCTCCTTTTTTCCTCCCTCTTGAAATTGTCAGGCTTCTATTGCTCGCTTTATGTCCTCCAAAAAGCAAATCCAGAGCCATAAAAGGGAACAACAGCAGCATTTTACAACGCAGCAGATGTCACTGTGTTTCTGGGATGTGTCCTCATTTGGCAGCTCTGAGCACAGAAACTCTGCAGTGTCATTCTGTCCATCACTCGCTGTCTGGGAAACAAATGAGCAGGCACATTTCACACATCTAAAGCCTCGACACTGTGATGGCTCCATTTACAAAATTCCTGCTGACATATAAAGTAAAAAAGACGGCTGTAGCTGGCACTAGAGGATTGTCTTGCTCTGAGTTGGTTGCACCACATTACATCGTAGGATGTTTTTTTTACTGGCATGAGGAACGCAAAAGAAACGCGGATCATTAATGGTAATAAAAGCAGCAGAAGGTTTCCTTTAAACACTATTAAGAAGTAAATGTTGTTAGAATGGACATCAGTCAGCACACATATACAGTGGTTTGCAAAGGTATTCGGCCCCCTTGAACTTTTCCACATTTTGTCACATTACAACCACAAACATGAATCAATTTTATTGGAATTCCACGTGAAAGACCAATACAAAGTGGTGTACACGTGAGAAGTAGAACGAAAATCATACATGATTCCAAACATTTTTTTACAAATAAATAACTGAAAAGTGGGGTGTGCGTAATTATTCAGCCCCCTGAGTCAATACTTTGTAGAACCACCTTTTGCTACAATTACAGCTGCCAGTCTTTTAGGGTATGTCTCTACCAGCTCTGCACATCTAGAGACTGAAATCCTTGCCCATTCTTCTTTGCAAAACAACTCCAGCTCAGTCAGATTAGATGGACAGCATTTGTGAACAGCAGTTTTCAGATCTTGCCACAGATTCTCGATTGGATTTAGATCTGGACTTTGACTGGGCCATTCTAACACATGGATATGTTTTGTTTTAAACCATCCCATTGTTGCCCTGGCTTTATGTTTAGGGTCGTTGTCCTGCTGGAAGGTGAACCTCCGCCCAGTCTCAAGTCTTTTGCAGATTCCAAGAGGTTTCCTTCCAAGATTGCCCTGTATTTGGCTCCATCCATCTTCCCATCAACTCTGACCAGCTTCCCTGTCTCTGCTGAAGAGAAGCACCCCCAGAGCATGATGCTGCCACCACCATATTCGACAGTTGGGATGGTGTGTTCAGAGTGATGTGCAGTGTTAGTTTTCCGCCACACATAGCTTTTTGCATTTTGGCCAAAAAGTTCCATTTTGGTCTCATCTGACCAGAGCAGCTTCTTCCACATGTTTGCTGTGTCCCCCACATGGCTTGTGGCAAACTGCAAATGGGACTTCTTATGGTTTTCTGTAACAATGGCTTTCTTCTTGCCACTCTTCCATAAAGGCCAACGTGCAGTCATGCAGTGCACGACTAATAGTTGTCCTATGGACAGATTCCCCCAGACAACCTCTGAGGCCGTCACAGAGCAGTTGTGGAGCTGTTTTGCAAAGAAGAATGGGCAAGAATTTCAGTCTTTAGATGTGCAGAGCTGGTAGAGACATACCCTAAAAGACTGGCAGCTGTAATTGTAGCAAAAGATGGTTCTACAAAGTATTGTCTCAGGGGGCTGAATAATTACCTACTCCCGACTTTTCGGTTATTTATTTGTAAAAAATGTTTGGAATCATGTATGATTTCCGTTCCACTTCTCAAGTGTACACCACTTTGTATTGGTCTTTCACGTGGAATTCCAATAAAATTGATTCATGTTTGTGGCTGTAATGTAACAAAATATGGGAAGGTTCAAGGGGGCTGAATACTTTTGTAAGCCACTGTAAGTTCTTAGATATCTCCAGACATTAAAAAATATACCACAGCTGAGGATGATGTCGTATTTTATATTCAGGTCTGCAAGTTTTTGGATACAACACATATTTGTGATTTTGCCTCTGTGCAACACAACAAAGACGTGTTCGCAGTGCAGACTTTCAACTTTAATTCAATGGTTTTAGCATTATTTAACATGTTTGGAATTACATTTTATATTATACCCATTTTCAGAGGTCCACGAGTGATTAAGTAGGGGTAAATAAAAATGTGTTTAGTGTAAAAGGTCAAATGATCTGCTTAAGTAGTTTCTAGTTAAATATATAATATTGTTTAAATGTGTTGAAAAACATTCATTTTCAGCACCACGGACAGCTCAATAATAGCTGCGTGAGTGCACTTGAAGTGCTTTATGTTTACCAGAGAACCAATAGTCTCTGTTTCTGTGTATGTTTCATGAAATTGCTGGACTTATCTCCTAGTTTCCTTCAAAATAAATAAAAAAATGAGGGCTAGCTCAAGAGTTTTGTAAAATACTGTATTTTCACGTAACAACAAACTGAGATTGTAAAAAAATGTTTAAATGGAAATAAAATCGAATTTAAATTAAAATAATGTAAGAAAAACATGTTGTTTCAGAGTCCCTGGATCAAATGTCGACGAGACACCACCACGAGAACCACAGGTGCTGATTCACATGAGTTCGAGCTGTAAATATTCATTGTGATGTAGTCGACAGTCAAACTGCTTTTGGAAGATTTTGAAAACATTCCCTTTTTTCCCAGAAATGCCAAATCAAATTGAGTTTTAGATCACTGATGAGAAACATTCATCTGTCATGCAAAAATACTAAGAAGTGTTTTAAAAAAGGTTTTTTGTTCAGAGAAGCAAATGTAGGTATTTACAGACAGTTTTGTGTATTCTAAGCAAAGCTCTGTCTCTCTCTCAGCTCTGATCTGAACAGCCGTGTGCGGTTTGTAAAGTCTTGGCTCGGACTTCGTGCACGACTAGTTCTTCCAACCTCAACATTTTATGAATATACCATCACGGGTGCAAAGGGACTATTGTTATACATCCAGCATTCATGATAAACTGCCGGGGTAAGGTCTGCAGAGTCTCCGACAGTTTATCATGGCTAATACTTTTCTCCTTCTTCAGCAGTGCTGCTAACCATGCATAATTCAATTAGTGTCTCCAGCAGATTTTCCATATGTTTGATTCATGTTTTTTTTCTGTCTTTCTGGTTCATTTCTACCGTCTTCCTTCTGTTTCTTTTTTAAATTTCTCCTGGTTTTCACAGCACAAGAACAAGTACCTGGGTTTTGACATCTTTCTTGGGGTTTTAGATGCATCCACATACCATGACATGGTATGTGGATGCAGACAGCTGTTTGTACAATGTACAATTTTCCAGCAGACGAGTCCGAGCCACAGCGGCGGCTAACAGGGTACCCACTTGGCAGAGCTGATTGTGGTGTAATTCACTGTAAAAGTGTGGCGATAAGAAGGAGAGAGAAGCAATCTGCTCAGTAAAGTCACATCCCTCGCTCCTCTGAATCAGCCCCTCAGACTTTGTCCTTTCCTTGCATCTCAGCTAGCTTGTTTTTCAGTGAAGAATTCCCACCCTGCTGCTTGCATCCATATCATGGCATCAGCTGCTTCTTTTACCTTTTTACTGTTTGTTCTACAGCAACATCAGAGGAAAACATGGAGATGTCTTGTTGGATGCAGGTAATCTGCAGAGCGCATATTCGAGTTTGTTTGCTGGTAACAGCTGCCTGACTTGTTTAGACCAGTGATTAACCTCAGCCATGGGTTAAATAAAGCACTTCACATCCATTTTTGATTAACCACGGGGGGAGTCTTCCCCAGCTGTCAAAGGGTGAGAGGTGGGGTATGCCATGGACAGGTCACCAGCCCATCACCAGGCTAACAGAGAGACAGACAACCACCTACATACAATTTAGAACCACTAATTAACCTCCCATAGAGTACATGTCTTTACACGTTCTCCCTTTATGTGTGTGGGTTCTCTCAGGCTTCCTCCCACAGTCCAAACTGCGCACAGAGGTCCACTTTAAAATAGCAAATGTGAAAAAATTAAAGAAAAACTTGGAAAGCACATCAGATTTAATGAAAAAAACTCATGCTGGTTGTCTGTACTGCTATGGACTGGGTAATGTGTTAGGAACAAAAGGATGCCAAATCAACTGATGGAAATGAATCATCCTACAGAGGGCTGAATTGAAGTCAAAAATGAAAAATGATGCAACAGGCTAAAAATTTCACTGCAGGATGGTGCTCAGTAGTTTGCACAGTCCCTATGAGCTTGTATGCTATTTTTTTTTTAATCCTGTCCTGTTTGACAGCTTCAGCTATCAGAATTGTGATCTGGATGCTCTTTGGTGCCAAACACATTTTCCTTTTGCAAGAACAGCTATATAAAATCTCTGTAGGCTCCTACTGTTCATGTGAATCTTTTATCTGTTTATTTATTAATTTCTGTTTGTTTTATTTTAGGTATTATATGAGGTATAGCATGATGATGTCTAAGGCAGGGGAAAATAAACAAAGGGTCGAGGGGATTGGGAGAATTCTAGTAAAAGGATAGAGTACAAATAGAAATGCACAATGTATCACCAACTGTTGCACCTGTAAGAAAAAAAACAGCATACAGCACCTGTATGGGGTGGGGTTACCGCGCAGTACAGCCAGCAAAGCCACATGAATGGCCTTACACACTGTGACCTATGTGACCTGTGCAAGAGTAGACTGGTGTGTGCACCACAGTAGACATCGTTCCAACAGACACACACGTTAAAGGGACGAGCCAAACTGGTCTGGGTCTGAAACAATCTAACCCTAACCCAACGGTGTTCCCTCATCTCGACGCCCCACCCTAACCAATGGGTTTAAAGCCACCCACAAGTCCCGGAGGTACAGACCGCTGAACTGCTTTCAAGTTCGATATTTCTTTGTGTTTCTTGATAATGTTCTGTAAACAACATTTTCTGATATTGTTTTTTTCTCTGACTCTTTGTCACTTTTTGCCTGAACGCTTTGACGTATGTGATCCATTTGGATTAACTATTAACTAAGCTTCATGTCAAGGGTTTGGGTCCTGTGCACCAGGGGAGTAGTAATAGTAATGTGTATATCAGACCCACACCATCCACCTAACCAACCCTAACCCTATTCATAACTCTATTCATTTATGCCGTCCTTTTGGTTCCTCTTGATGAGCTTCAATTAAGTTGCTTGTTGTAATCTTGGTGGTTGGAGCATGTGAGCCAAAGTTCATCATCAGATTATGATGCATTGTGATGTTGCCAGGAGACACTGGAACATGTCATCACCTTCTCCCGCTCTCTGTGTGTTACTGTCTGTGTTTCAGACTTCTAGCTTCACACTGACTCGTGTTTTATTCATGTGTATCACTAAGTGTATGTACACTTTTGTTCCATATGAGTTGTCATTTTAGATGTTTTTGTCATTTTTTATTGTTTTTCTTTTAAAGAAAGAAATTATTAAGAGTTACATCTCCCCTGCAGCCTCTGCCCTCGTACAATTGATTCCTGTGAGAGAAACAAAGCTCACTGTTTTGGGCAAATTTAGAGAGCAACATGAATAAGTGCAGTCTGCAGGAAAGAAAAATGCACCGTATGTAGATGTCTGTATCATTGTCCACATGTTTAACTATTAAGTTCAGGATAGATAATAGCCTAATGTGATAAACAAATAATACCAGATAAAAAAAAAAAAGCCAATGAACCTTGAGAGAGAAAAACTGAGCTTTATTTATATTCCCTTTAATTCATGCACACTGTTATGTTGTTAGATCATTCCATCCCTGTACTACAATTCCATTTTCAAAGAGCTTTTTCTTTTGAAGGTTATCAGGAGCCAAACTGTGGACTCAGAGAGCAGTGATGGTAATTCAAATAGTCCGTTAGTTGCTTAGCTACTACTGTTTTTAACCACTTAATACTGGAAGTAATTTTAGTGTCCTGCAATTAGCTAAATCAGACTGAGCTCCTCTCTGGAAAATAATATAATTACTGCAGCTTTCATTCCATCAAGGAAAAATGCTTCCATTTATCAGCTGTATAAAAGGGTTATGGTATTATTCTCCATCAAGAGTCCATCCCAGGAACTACTGAATCGTGTAGTCAAGGACGAGAAATTGTACTGATGATGAAGACGTGATCCTCAACACCACACAGACTTCTTACGACACATTAAAATACTCTGAAATGTTCACAAAGTAGTGACACTTTAAAAACTGGGATTTTGCACCATGAATCACTCAACAATCATTTGTGTATACCTACAGGCCAATTTATTAGGTACATCTTGCTACAGCTGCTTTAATTCTTCATGTCAAACTTAAGACGCTGCTGGAAACATTCATCAGAGACTTTAGTCCATGTTGACGTGACATTGTCACACAGTTGTTGGCAGCATCCACGATGACAATCTCCCATTTCTCCGCATCCCAAAGATGCTCTGTTGGACTCAAAAAGGTTTCTTGAATATGACGGTGAGTTTGCTGTACTCTGATGTCACCAGATCTGACATGTTCTGAGATTTCTGACAAGGTCAGAAATCCTAAAAATGATCCTGAAAATCTCCCCACCATCATACTAGCAACATGTTTTAAATGGATCGAGTTGTTGCCGTAGGATTGGCTGATTAAATATAGGTGTTAACAAGCAGTTGAAAGAGTGTACTTAACAAAGTGTCCAGTGAGTGCATATTATATTTCCATGTAATTTAAATAATTTTTTGTCCTCTGAGTAACTCAAACAGTCCAGGTTCTCTTTTGCATTTCGCAGAGCTGTTGCTATCTGAAATATAGATGTAATGTGTGTTTCAAAGGAGCCACGAACACACAGCTCAAGAGCCAGCATCATCTGTCAGCTGTCATCAGCTTCACTGTGTGCCCAGTTCTGTATCAGACGTTTTACTTTCTTTATATCTACGATAATGCAAAGAAACAAAAGCTTGTTTCCAGAAAGATGGAGCCTGTGTTTATCTTCCTGTGAGGAGCCACAGAGTGCATTTCCCTGTAAACATGCCTCATCCTTCTCTGAGCAACATATGGCTATTACTCAGAGGCTCCCATTGCTTAAGCTGAATAGACAGCAAGAATTACATAACAGGTTAACTCACTGTTTGTGTGTTTTATATAATTTTACATCTGAAATGCCACACACACACACACACACACACACACACGTAAGGGAGCTGTGTTTGTATTTCTTACGGAGGATATAAGACGCTCATAAGCTAAAATGTATCCTAACTTTTGCCGCTGACAGCTGTGTTTAACAAGCAGAGTGGATTTAATAATTTGTGCTAACAAATGGCTCCGCCGTCCGTTGCTGGCACCTCTCCTCTGAAGAACAGCTCAGAGTTTGCCTGCAAGATAACAGCTGTTAGACGGTGTACTCATCTAACTGGACATTAACACAGTAAAACACAAGACATCCTTTAGACCTTCTGTGTGTGTGTGTGTGTGTGTGTGTGTGTGTGTGCGTGCGTGCGTGCGTGCGTGCGTGCGTGCGTGCGTGCGTGCGTGCGTGTGTATCAGTGTATCAGTGGTAAAGTGTCACTTAATCACTCGTCTCTATAAAGAAGACACACTGCATGATGACAAATAAATGTCTGCATTTACAGTTTTCTCTCTGTGCACCTCTGGACTGTGTCTCATGTCCCTTCTATATTATTTTTCTTTCAATTTCTCTTTGTAAATCTGGTTCTGACCACAGATGTGGAAATGACTGCACTGAGATCAAACATCAAATGTAGGACGAAGGATCTTCACGTATGATGAGACCAAACAGAAGTCTTGAGTTGAAACGTCCACAGTCGAAGCCCAAAGACGGTTCATCAGATGGTGACCGACTGCAGGATCAGAGTATCCATATAAAGTTCTTCTGTAAGGCGTCCCAGTGACGGCGTTCAGCAGGTAGGACCTCACCTGCTGCATGTAGCACAGAGCCATCATAAGTGCCTTTTTTCTAGTCACACCAACACAATTTTCATTAATCATCCACACTACTCACCACTCAGATTGTTGCTTTTAGTTGCCTTAACTTCCATCCATCTTTTTCCGCTTATACGGGGCCAGGTCGCGGGGATAGCAGCCTAAGCAGAGAAGCTCAGACCTCCCTCTCCCCAGCCACCTCCTCCAGCTTGTCCAGGGGCACACTGAGGCATTTCCAGGGCAGCCAAGAGATATAATCTCTCCAACGTGTGGGACATGCCCAGAACATCTCACCCAGGAGGCGCCCAGGAGGCATCCTTGTTAGATGCCCGAACCTCCTCAACTAGCTCCTTTCGATGTGGAGGAGCTGTGGCTCTACTCTGAGTCTCTCCCAGATGGCTGAACTTCTCACCCTATCTGTAAGGGAGAGGCCAGCCACCCTTTGGAGGAAGCTTATTTCTGTCGCTTGTATCTGTAATCTCGTTCTTTTGGTCCCTACCCACAGCTCGTGACCATAGGTGAAGGTAGGGATGTAAATAGACCGGTAAATTGGCTCTCAGAAGGCTGGGTACTCTGAACCGCCACTTGGCACATAAGCACAGACAACGGTCACGGCCCGTTCCCTGACCTGAAAGCACAGGGAACAAATCCTCTCATCCACTGGGAGAAACCCCAATGTACAGGCAGCAAGCTGAGGGGATACTAGGATGCTAACCCTGGCCTACCGCCTCTCACCAGGGGCAACTCCAGACAGAGCCCCTCTCCAGGAGACTGGTTCCAGAGCCCAAGCCGTGCATTGAGCTGAGCCCAACTATATCTAGCTGGTACCTCTCAACCTCACACACTAATTCACACACTTAGAACACACATGCATCAACACTACAATGAGCGGGTGGAGGGAGGTTTGGAGTCTTCTCTCACCCCCATTCTCTGCGACCTGCTGGAGCGGGGGGGCTAGGAGGAGGAGTTGGCCGTCCTACTGCGGTCTGGAGTGTGGGGCCTCCCTGCTGCTGCGGAGTCGGGGCGGTCTGCCTCCCCCCACCGCAGGGAAAAGGGTAACACCACCTGGGTCTGGGTGCAGTTCCCCCTCCAGGGGCAAGGGTACCTAGACCCGGTTTGTAGAGTAAGCTTGGGGAGTGTGATCGTGTGTACAGCGTCTCTTTATGTCTGTCTCCACGTTGGTTGAGTGTGGAGTAAGTGCATATGAGAGCATGAGGGTGGGAATGGATGTTTGTATATGTGTGTGCCTGTATTTCTGTGTCTATATGTCAGGTTGGGTGTCAGGCGCCACCTCTCTGGGGACATCTTAGGCCCTCCAAGGTTTGGAGGCCTATCTCCCCCTACCACCACTTCCCCTGCCAGTGGCGGACTCCCTCAGACATCGGTGCATTGGTGGTTCTTTGTGTCCGGGGATGGGCGTCCGGGTACACACCGGCTCACTCCTTGGCAGCCGCTTATCGGGGCCTGGAGCCTGGGGCTCGCTCGGGCCACTTCGGAGGTGGGGTGCCCCCGGCCTCTTGGCCTGGGGCTCGGTCACTCAGGCACGGCTGGCTGCCGGCGGAGCTCACGGGCGCGTCACTGCAACTCCCCCTGGCTTCTGCTCCGCGGCTGCTGAGTGAGCCCTCATCTGGGACTCTCCTCAGCTCTTTCTGGGACAGTGGCGCGGCTGCCCGTCTGTTGGTCTTCCTTGGTCTCTTGTGTTCTGGGGGCCTCTGGATGTCTGGAGTTTTGATCTCCTCCATACCTGCTTCATGCCCTGGAGGACGGGGCTGTGGCCCCCCCACACCCTCTAGCAGATCATTACATGAAGGAACCTTTTAAAAAAACAAGCGCGTCCATGCTCACAGGTGTACACACGGGTGATCACACCCACAAACTACACCCTTTTTGGCTCCTACCTCAAAGCACACTGTGTTCTGTTGATCTTATGTGCTGCACAATAATGTTTAATATTTAGTATTTACTGTCATATTCCCATATATCATTGTGATGTTGTTTATTCTATTACTCTTGTTCTCTTCTGCTTGTTTTCTTTTTTCTTTCTCAGCAGGTGATCCAGGTGATCGATATATGCATTTTTTATTTCTTTTTTTTTTTTCTGCTCATTCTGTTGGTTTTTGTTTTTTGCCCTTCTCCCCCGTCCCTCTTCTCAGTTGTTTCTCTTTCCCTCTTTCTTTCTCCCCTTCTTTCCCCCAGTCAAGTCTGTCCCGTATTCAGTAAATGAAAATAAAATAAACAATAAAAGGTGAATCAAATGGACCATTACGGCAAGGCTGGGATGGTCAATTTGGTAAAGTAAATCCGTTGGGTATCTTTCTTTGCCTTTAGACAACAATTCTGATGGCAAAAGAGCCAAACGGGACAGGCAAAAAAAAACAAACAAAAAAAAAAAAACACTAATTCACGCTCCTTCCCCACCAGAGAGGTGACATTGCATGTCCCAATTGCCAGTCTTGGTAGCCAGAGATCGGTCCGCCAGGGCCTCCACTCCTAGCCACCACCCAGGTCACAGGAGGCACCCGACCCCTATGGTGCCTCCTGCGCATGGCGGGCCTGAAGGAAGACAGGCCCATGTCCCCCTTTTGGGCTGGGACCAGCTGGGCCCAGTGGACTAAGGCCTGGCCACCAGACGCTCACCCTCAGGCACCTTGCCCAGGCCTGGCTCCAGGACCTCACCCCGGTAACCCTATCCAGCAGGGTGAACTGTTCCCTAGTTGTTCTTCTCATAGGGGTCGCCAATGAGTCCACACCTCTTGCACACAGACTGCAGTCATCTGCAATCATTGGACTTTCTTGTTTCCAAGCAAGCCAGCCTGATGAAGGTTTGATTACAAACTGAAACGTTTCATGTTTGGCTTGCATGTCAGTGTTTTTGTAATTAATTGAGTGGACTACAATTAAAAGTGATCATTTATCACATGAAAAAGTAGTATGTGTGATCCGCTAGCATAGAGCCCCTTAGCATTAATTAGCAACGGTAATAGTGCTTACAAGGCTAAGCTAAGGCTAAAGGCTGGACCTCAAACATGCCCGCGTGGTCCGAGGACGAGCCATGGACCGTGGTGGAGCGAAGGAGAGGCCGTAACAGAGACCGCGAATGGATGGCTAGAACATACAGATGGAAACCATCTGGCTGAAACAGCTACTCGTCCTGGGATGGGCGGAGAACCTACAAAGAGATGAAGGTGAGAGAGACTTTTTCCAACTGCGGCAATGGAACTGCAGTGAAGAACCGCCAGTTGCTGACTGCTATACTGCCCGGTATGGAGAATGGCCCTGGCGGGATTGGAGATTTGAATGAAGGTAAGGCCGAGAAAAACAGTATGTAAAACCCATTCGGAGTGAACAGACAAGACCTCCAAAGCACAAAATACAGTCAGATGATCCAGACTTTTCTGCTAAAGTTCGCATCATTCATAGACTGATTAAATCAGTGCATCATCTGAAAAATGTCTGACAAGAAGATTATCCTCCTTCTTTGAGCAAAATGGCCCAAAATTTAGCAACGGTTATCAAGCCAGCTATCCCCAATATGAAGACACAAGACACAAAGCCATATTAATGCTCCGTGAACACTATACTCAGAATATAGAGAATGAAGCCCTCTATATTCTTCAGTCCTGTCCTCCCAGACAGGACTGAACTTTTTTGGTGCAGTCCTGTCCTCCCAGACAGGACTGCAGGGTTCCCTTTGGGATAGCATCATCCTGGGCCAAAAGGAATCTGGGCCGCCGTCTCCAGCCCGAGTCACTGGACCAGACCCAAGCCGTCATCATAGCCAAACTAGCAGACTTGATGCCAGGCACCAGATCAGCTGAGCAGGAGGACACAACCAGTGAACCAGAGCAACATCCACAGGTTCATGCCCCACCTGCAACATGTGCCACATCCAAAAACACAGCCTCAACTATGACTGATCCCATCATGGGGGACTGGTCAACCTTGGTAGACAGAGAGAGGGGAGTGAGAGCAGCCTGATGAACACCCCTCCGACTAATTCACAAGGGACAGACCTCAACCAATCAGTGCCAAGGGACCAAGGAGGAAAAGAACTCCCATCATGCAACACAAGACTTTGGCTGAGGAGCAGTGTTGGACAAGTTACTTTGAAAAAGTAATTATTTATAGTTACTAGTTACTTCTTCAAAAAAGTAACTGTGTTAGTAACTGAGTTACAAGATTCAGATTAATTACTTAAAAAGTATAATTGGCCATTTTTTAACTTTTGATTTTACCTCTACATTTCACCTTTAAAAACTATTTACTTTGCCTTGTTTGGTATCATCCTTTTCAGCACAACCTCACGCGTCTAAATTTACAGTTATGTTTTCATTTTGACATACTGTATTAACACAATTGATCTAAAATCAGACAGAAAACATAAAATCCGAGTAGAAAAAGTTATATTTTTACTGTAGCAACCACAAACATTAATGAATCATATTTCATAACTTTAAATGCAAATATAAATTGTCAATTTTAAAATCATATGGAGTTTGCAAACAACAAAGTTATTTGCCATTACCTTTTACCCCCCTTTTTAAAAAAAAAACTATTTCAAACTATTTACATAACAATCAGGTTTTCTGCATTCAATAAGATGCCACACAAATTATTTGTGCCACTCCAAAAATTTCTGTCCACTATAAAGGAGAACATCACAGCCTGATACCTGCAGGTCTGACAGCAGGAGGTGTATCCCTCCTGTTTTCTACCTGAAGACAGTAGTTGCCTCAATGTTCTGACACACAACACAACACATTAGCTACACACTCCAAACACGCTAAATGTCACAAATCTCTCACTTTTCAAAACTCGCCCTCTCTCTTTTTCTGCTCTTTCATTCTCTCTCTCTCTCTCTCTCTCTCTCACCGTCACTCCTAAAACTTCCCCCTCTTCCTACATTTTTTTGGTCATACGCAGAGAGTGCTTGCTAGAGCAGGGCGATATGGCCAAAAATATTTATCACGATATATATTTGAAAATTTGCGATAACGATATAACTTACGATATAATTGATGCGAGACAAACTACAACTCCACAACATTACTAGCGCAAAAAGACAACCTTCCATTTATTTTCACTTAAACAAGAAGCTGGTTTTTATGTACATTAAAGCTTTATAAAAATGTAACAGTGCAAATGCAAATTCCTTGCTGAAAGTTTAACCAAAAGGCATTTCCAGTAGAAATGGGCTGACATATCCTGAGCATAACCATGTATAATATCCACTGAAGTTAAAAAGAGGTGCTTTGCAACATTAAACTGCAGTGTGCAGTACGTATTTTTCGGACCATAAGGTGCACAGGATTATAAGGCACATTAAGCGAAACAAAGCAGTCAGATAAATCAAACTTTATTAAACTCATTCTTCTTGCTTCCTCCACTTCTGTACCATTGATTCATTAATGTTGAATTCTCTGGCAGCTGCTCTATTCCCATGTTGTTGCAGTATATTAATGACTAACCTCGTATTGTGGATGGATTATCTCAGTTGTTCTCCTGACTGAAGATTGGTCCGTTTACAGCATCCTGCCATGCGATTGCATTTGTCTCTAACCATGAGGAACCTTAACGTTAACTTTTATAAGTGGAAAAGTGTTAGTGTTCGTCCTCCAGCTTCACTGTTTATGTTATGCTAACATAGCTGTGTCGCTAGCGATCACGTAGCACATAATTATATACCAGCTAGCCCAACTTCAGTAACCCTACAAACGTCACTGCTGTTTAGTTTCCTGTCTTCATTTATGTTGGAAGTGATAGCAGAGCTGTACGTTTGATTTTTTTCAGAAATCTCTCAGTTAGAACATGCAATATCATGCTTAGGTAACTAGCGAAACTAGCGAGCTAACTTCCGCTAGCTTCCTGCTAGCTTCTAACTCCGTTAAATGTAATACATTTTGTTTTCATGGATGCCTGGAAGTTAAACTTCATAGTTACACCTGGTAAAGCAGCAATGCTGATCGTTTTATCAAAGATGAAAGAATTTAGACAGTTTTTAACTCTCATTGATGCTGCAGTGTTCGTTTGACCTGAAGGATACGGAGTTTAGGACCCAGATTACTCCCAGATTTAAGAGCATCTTAGTCCGACAATAATGACGGCCGCTTGCATGTTCTGCAAAAAAATGTGCTTTGTCGTGTATCTGACGGACAAACACCAAACCAGTTCCACATCACTGAAGTTGCACCATTTTTACAAACCAATTCTGGTTCATCTGTTTCACTCAACAATCGGCCATGTGCATATGAAAACAAAGGCACTGCGCATGCGCGTTTTACTCATATTCTATCGCGATATGTCATTTTCCTATCGTTGCCTAACATTATACCGGTATTACCGTGAACGGTATAATATGGCCCAGCCCTAGTGCTTGCTAGTGCTGTCCTTAGACAAACGTGATGAAACGATTCAGGAAAAAAACATCGCATATATATTGTTTAACATACGTGGCCTATCAACACAATTTAAAAACTGGTATATATCACCTTGTTAATTTGGCTCCTTCAAGTGGTCGTGTGATTGGCTTACCACAACTACTTTATTCTTCCTCAGCCAAACAGCAGCAATCATGCGATTGTTTTGCCCCCTTTGTCATGGATCGGCTGTGTGGCAGGCGGGAGGAGGACCCAATCGCAAGATTCACAAACACGGGGATGAACTCAAAAGCAGCTTTATTGCTGACAGGCAGAACATAGGAAATACAGAACTCAACTAAACTGGGAATCAATAAACTAACACTCGTAGGGAGACACAGGGAATCCACACAGCAATGAGGGAGAACGCGACGCCGAACAGAGGGAGACGCAGACAGAAATACACAGAGGGTTAACGAGGAAAGTGGGAACACACGGGGAACACAGCTGACACAGATAACCATAACGAGACAGGGCGGGGTGAACATAACACTGACGGGAGACGGGCAGAGTCAAACAGGAAGTACACAGAGGTTCAGACAGGAGGAGAGAGCACGGTGAGAACACAGACATAACAGGCTGGGGAAAACATGGAATAAAACACGAAAGGGGACAAGGGCTCATGAATACATAGAGGGGCACACAGGGGGTGAGAGTCACAAAGGGAAAGCACACAGGGAACAACATAACAGGGCAACTCAGGAAACAGAACCTAAACAGGGAACTAAATACAAAAATACAAGAGAACTAAGAATACTGGGCCAACACGGCCCAGGACCATGACACCCTTAGCTTCAGGTGTTGTGCCAAAAAGTGATCGTCGGCCAGAAAGTGTTTGCCGTCCGCGGGAGCGCGCAGCTGCTGAAAGCTGTAGCACGCAGATTACTTACGTAGACCGCTACGTCCGTGCAACTGATATAAGATGTGGTAAGCTGAACACAGCTTCAACCGTCTGTTTGTTGAAAAATAGTAACGCGACCGCACCGCATTTTCTTGTTAGTAACTGTAACTGCGTTGTGACGATAGAAATATGTCACACCCCTTTCAACACTTGGGATACCCCTCTGATGGCTCTTTTATGTGGGTTAAATTAGCTATGTCATCAGTTTCAGGAACATCTTGTGTACCTTCAATGTCAAGCAGCTGAGATTCCCCAACAGGTGAAATGAGGGGCACTGAAATCTCACCAATCTTCCCAGAAGATTCACTTTCAACACCTCCAGTTCTTCCTGGCTCTTCAAGGTCAAGAAAGCTGACCTGAGATGAGCTTGTGGCAGGGGCTCCTCCCCTGCTTCTATGGGAATTTCCACCTCAATTTCATCTGAAACTGCTCCGGGAACCACCACTCTGCTAAGAGGGATCACATTGTCAGTAACGTGCTGCTCTGGTGGAATGTCGGATGACACGTGGTCAACCTTGGGCATTAGGGTGGAGGTAGCTGGATCCAAAAGTACAACCCTTGAAGGATACACTTCTTCATCTGACATGACATCATCAAAGCATTCGTTTACATAACCTGGGTTTTGATGGGTTCTTGGCCTTCGCACTGTTGGCGGTACTGGGGTTTCAGGAGCACTTACGGGCAGAAACCCACAGGGCAACAGGAGGTCCCTGTGTAAAGTGCGCAAAGGACCATTTCCAGCCTCAGGACGCACTGTATACATGGGAAGGTCATTAGCATGTGACACAACTACATACACATCTGCCTCCCATTTGTCTGCTAGCTTGTGCTTTCCCCTCAGTCTCACATTTCGAACTAGCACTCGATCCCCTGGTTCAAGGCTAGACCCTGTAACTCTCTGGTCGAACCTAGTTTTGTTACGCTCTCTTTCAGGCGGTTCTTCAGGCCTTGCACATACTGTGAATGAGACAATGGCAGAGGATCAACAGGAAGCCCGAAAGCTAAGTCCACAGGGAGTCTTGGTTGTCTCCCGAACATAAGCTCATTAGGTGCAAACCCTGTGGCTTCATGCTTTGTGCAGTTGTATGCATGCACAAGAGGCTTAACATAGTCCCTCCAACGGGACTTGTCCTTATTATTTAGAGTGCCTAGCATCTGCAGCAGCGTTCTGTTAAAACGCTCCACAGGGTTACCCCTTGAATGGTACGGGGTTGTCCGTGTCTTCCGGATTCCTGCCATTTCACACAGCTCCTTAATGGTACGGGACTCAAAGTCGGGCCCCTGATCACTATGGAGTTTTTCGGGGAACCCATAATGTGATATAAAATGTTCCCACAGACACGGTAGTCGCCTTTTGGTTTGGCATTGGTATTGCAAGGGCATACTTAGTAAAATGATCCGTTATTACTAATATGTCCTTGGTATTACTTTGATCTGGTTCCACACTCAGAAAGTCCATGCAGACTAATTCCAATGGTCTGGTGGTCGCTATTGAAACCATTGGGGCTGCTCTCTCTGGGGGCGTTTTTCTTTTTACGCAGCGATCACAAGTCTTAATCTTTTCTTCAACCACTGAGGACATTTTAGGCCAATAAAATCTAGCTCTCACTAGATCAAGGGTGCATTCAACACCAAGATGGCCCATGTCGTCGTGTAGACTTTCAAGTACCATATCTCTCAGTTCTCTTGGTAAGACAAGTTGATGAGTCACTCCCATCACTCCCTGTCTCTTGCGAAACAAGACTCCATTTTGAGCTCTAGCCGGTTCCATTCTCTCAACAAGAGTCCATACTCAGGGAGCTCCTTTCTCACTTGAGGTGGAGGTGTCTCACCACTTTCCAATTGAGTAATTATTTCTCTGATGCTTGCGTCTACTTGCTGTTTCTCTGAGATTTCAGCAAATGAGAAAAAGGGGATAACTGGCAGCCCATGACTGTCATTCCCTTGGAAGCAAGGTGGTAGGGCTTCAGGACTGAGTGCTTTGGACTCAACCAAAGCAACTGAGTGATCAGAGCACTTAGAACCTTCACCAACAAAATAGATGTCATGCCGCTCAGAGATAGGTTTGATCACCTCTGGCTGAATGACCTCTGAGGTTTCCGTTTCTGAGAGGTGGTTGGCAGTGAACTTACAGATCCATTCCTTCTCTTTCACTGAGATATGATCATCTATAAGTCCACCATGTGGCCTTCGCGATAATGCATCTGCATCCACATTCTGTTTTTCAGCCCTATACTGCAGCTTGAATGAGTAGGTGGAGAGAGCAGACAGCCATCTATGACTAGTTGCGTCAAGCTTGGCAGAGGTTAGAATGTATGTAAGGGGGTTGCTATCGGTGACCACAGTGAAACTAGCCCCATAAAGGTAGTCACTAAACTTTTCTGTGACAGCCCACTTAAGGGCTAGGAACTCCAACTTATGTGCTGGATACTTAGCTTCACTTCTAGACAACCCTCTGCTTGCAAATATTATAGCCTTAAGCTCACCATCTTGCTCTTGGTAAAAGGCTGCACCTAACCCAGTCGTACTCGCATCTGTGTGGAGCAGGTAGGGAAGTTTAGGATTAGCAAAACCCAAGACAGGTGCTGAAGTGAGCCTCTCGATTATGGTGTCAAAAGCCTGTTGACAAGAAGCAGTCTAGCGCTCACCAAATGGTTCTTTAGGATTGCGGTACTTGACATTGGCCTTTCTTTCCTTGTTCTTGCAGGTTGGAGGATATCCGGCTGTTAGCTCATTCAGCGGCTTCACGATCCTGGAGAAATCCTGAATAAACCTGCGATAGTAACCGCTGAACCCAAGGAAGGACCTCAGTTCTTTTAGGTTAGATGGCTTTGGCCAGGTTTTCAGGGCACTAGTTTTCTCTGGATCAGTCTCAACTCTGTTCTGGGAAACAATATGGCCTAGATATCGGACAGAAGACTGAAAGAACTTACACTTCTCTGGTGAAAGTTTGAGACCATATTCCTTCAGGCGATTCAGAACATGCAGAAGGCGCCTCTCGTGCTCTTCAACTGTGTCTGAAAAAATGATAAGGTCATCAATAAAAACTAACACCTCTTTCAGGTTCAGATCACCCATGCAACGCTCCATGCAGCGCTGGAAGGTGCTGGGGGCATTTGTGACTCCTTGCGGCATTCTATTAAATTCATAAAATCCCAAGGGACACACGAACGCTGTCTTCTCCTTATCGGCCTCCTCCATTTCAATTTGGTAGTAGCTGGATTTCAAGTCTAAAACCGAAAACCACTTTGAGCCTATGAGAGCTGAAAAAGCCTCTTCAAGATTGGGAAGGGCATAGGCGTCCTTGATTGTCTGAGTTCAATTTGCGGTAATCGATGCAGAGACGGATGGAGTCAACACGCTTCCGGACCACCACAATAGGGGACGCAAAAGGAGACTCAGATTCGCGAATCACACCTGCATCCAACAGCTCCCTTAAATGTTTTCTCACAGCATCAACATCCTGTGGGTGTATTGGCCGGGGTCTTTGCTTAAAAGGAGTCTGGTCGTGAAGTCTGATGTGATGCTTGACCTGACCTACATGACCAAAGTCGAGGTCATGGTGAGCAAACACTTCTGGCATTGACTTCAATGTTTGTGGTACTCTTTCCTTCCAGTCAGCTGACAAAGGAGAATCTCCAAAGTCAAACTGTAAATCTGGACTAGAATTGTTCTTGTCTTTGACAGAGTCAGGTACATTTGTGTCAGACTTATGTGCTACTATTTGTTGAACAGCACTGAGTTCAGCGATCACTGTTTTTGGTGTGATCGTTACATCATGGGCGGTTTCATTTTTGACTATCACTGCCAATGTGCTCGCCCTTTCTTAGGCAGTGTCGCGGCCTTTTACTTTCCAAACACATAGCATGAGGAATCCAGTACTGACGGCGAAGTGTTGAAAGCATGTGATTTCTTCCTCTGTGACCAATCTTTTCGTGAATATGCTGAAGAATAAGCTTTGAAACATGGCTTTCTTTTGGCAAAATTGCAGGATGTTTTGTTTCCTCAGGTAAATCCGCTTTGCTCAGCACCCACTCTCAAGACACCATTAGCAACTACAGGATCAAGCTTATACAGATGACTTGACTTCCTTACAGTGCCAGAGTTTAGGGCAGTCATTTCATCAGCAAAACGTTTTCTCTGCACAAAGCTCACTATAGCTTCCTCAGCCTTGGACAAATCCTCAGTTTTGAGCAGAGTGTTCCATTTATCATCTTGCTTAACACATATTTGACTTCCACAGTGCGTGCCCAGCAACTTCTGTCTTTTCCTTGTTTGCAGTTTAAGTCTCTTTTACTTTTAGGATCCATGCCACACACCTTTTCACTTTTGTCCAGCTGGAGAAGTACCACAGCAGCTTAGTAGTGGGACACATCTTCTTTCAGCACAGCTGCACACAACACTTTTACTTCTGGGTCAGCTTCCAAATGGACAGATACACAATTCATGCCTACAGGCCAGTGAACAACAGGTTTACTGAGAAATTCTGGACCATTGATCCAGGTAGAAGATTTCAGGAAACAGCCAACTGTCATTCCTCGAGAGGCTGCATCAGCTGGATTCAGCTTTGAACTGATGTACCTCCACTGCTCAACTTTTGTCAAAGCATGAATGGTGGAAACTCTATTAGCTACATACGTTTTGAACCGTGTGGTTGTGTTTGCAATGTACTGTAGCACAGTTGTGCTGTCAGACCAAAAGACTGACTCACTCAGATTAAGATTGAGTTCAACTGATAGCATTTTGTCCAAGCGCACAGCTAAAACTGCAGCAGCCAGCTCAAGACGTGGGATGGTGACTTGTTTTAACGGCGCCACCCTTGCTTTACCAATAATAAAGGAAACACACACTTCCTGCTTGCTATTAGATAGCCTAAGATATGATACAGCACCATACCCAGTTTCACTGGCATCACAAAAGTGATGCAGCTGTGCATTTTTTATCTCCCCAAATCCTTTGGGTGTGACACATCTACTAATACTAAACTTGTTAAGAAGAACTAAATCCTCAATTTGTTTTGCAGGCAGAATGACTGGAGCTAAGAAACCCAAAGGGTCATAAATGGAGCTGACATTGGACAGAATACCACGTCTTGTAAGTGGTTTGTTCTTGTTCACAATACTGAATGTGAAAACATCACGTTCAATATCCCATTGCACACCGAGAGCTCTTTCTGTGGGTAGCTGATCCTGACTAAGGTCCAGCATCTTTACACCTGTGGCTCTATTTTCCTCCGGGATCTGACAGAGGACAGAGCGATCACTACATACCCACTTATTGAGCTTAAATCCCCCCTTGGCACACACTTCAGTAAGATGCTGATAAAGTGAGATGGCCTGCTCAACAGACTGAGTAGATTTAAGGCAGTCATCTACATAAAAACTATGCCTGATTGTATGTATAACCTCCTCTGGGTACAGATGTTGGTTGTCATCAGCAGTCTTTAGTAGTGCATAGGTGGCACAGCTGGGGGAGGATACTGCACCAAAAATGTGGACTAGCATTCTATGTTCCACCAGCTGTTTTGTGATGTCACCATCGGGCCACCAGAGAAAACGTAAAAAGTTTACGTGTTCCTCAGCTACTCTGACCTGATGAAACATCCCTTTAATGTCTGTCATAAGCGCTATTGGACCATGCTGAAAGCGAATCAGCACACCTAATAAAGTGCTAGTCAGATCTGGGCCTTGTGATAGCTCTTTGTTCAGTGATGTTCCAGAAAATGTTGAAGCACAATCATACACAACGCGCAGTGTTTTCTTGCGGGGGTGGTAGACCCCATGATGAGGTATATACCACACCTTTCCTTCCTCATTCTTCAACTGTTCTTGTGGTATGATTTCTGAATGCCCCTCCATACTAACATTGTGCATGAATTCTTTGTATTCTTGAAAGAATAACTGATCCTTCTGAAACCGTTTTAGCAGATATTGCGCCCTCTGCTGAGCCACCTGCTTGTTGTTTGGCATTCTTACTTCAGGTTTACGAAAGGGTAATTTCAAGTAATAATGGCCATCCTTAAGTACAGCTGACTCTGACATTATGTTTATGAACTGTTTATCTTCTACAGACATTTCTGCATGCTCATTACACTGGTTCTCCACAAAATCTTGATTATACTGCTTAACCAGCATTTCCTCTAAACTACTTATAGAAATGCGGTTTACCTGGACAAAACTAGCATCATGCTCATCCTTTTCACTACCCTGATTGAGTGGCCCATTGACAACCCAACCAAGACGAGTCAGCACAGCATAGGGTCCATTACCCTCACTGTTAATGATTCTCCAAGGTTCCAGCGCTTTGGGAGAATTTACACCAATAAGCAGCCCAATGCCAGCATTTATCGGTGTCAACTCAACATCCTTTAAGTAAGGCTATTTTCTTAAGTTTTCTTCTTTAGGGATATTTTCTTTAGTGACAGGAATAACCTTTTGAGTGTACACATCAGGCAACCTCAAATACTCATTCTGTTTCAAAGCAGCTACTTCCATACCAAAAGTTTATAGCTACTTACTGGCCTTTCCTGACCCATAGTCTTTAACATGATTTCCACTTTCTTTCCAGATGCATTTAACTGCATCATCAACGCCTCAGTGCAAAAAGTTGCAGAGCTGCCGGGATCAAGAAAGGCGTACGTCTCCACAACCTTCGTCCCATTTTCCAACTTCACTTTTACTGGAACAACTGACAAGGCACATTCATTAGACCCGGCCCCAGTATGGCTACCAAAGTTCAAAGAAACAAGAGCATTTGAGACTGATGATTCTTTACATTCAGCTTTAGCTGCTTGCCACTGCCGTTCTTTTGAGTCTATGTGGAGAACAGTAGGGTGATTTTTGTTACAGGTGTGGCACGTCAAACGATGTGGACAAGCTTTACTCATGTGGCCTCTCTTTAAGCAACCAAAGCATAAACCTTTACTCTTAAGGAATGTCACCTTTTCTTTGTTGGCTTTTAGTTTGAATGAGTCACATACGTCCAAAAAATGAGTTTGGTCACAAAACAAGCACCGAGTTTGATCTAACCCTTTATCTTCATGGTTTATCTGAATCCATTCCGGTTTGTCATTGTTCTGTTCTGAAACTACAGCAACAGAAGTAGCAAAGCTACTGCTTTTAGTTTTAAGCGGTGTCTTTGATGGTTTTGAAGCCATCTTTTCTTTTGTGTTTTGACTCTCTCCAAAAACAGGATCTAATGCAGCTCTTGTTTGCTTTTCAAGAAAATCAAGAAGATCTTTAAATCCTGCTCTGCGGTCGCACTTTTCTGTTATATCAATGATTATTAGTCGCCATTTATCACGAAGTCTAAAAGGCAACTTTGAAACAAGAATCGTCATATTGGTTGAATTTTCCAGCTCATCAAGAAACCCAGCTTCATCCATTGTGTTGAAGCAGCTTCTTAGAAAGAATGTGTAAGCACGTAATGCTGAAGCATCATCAGACTTTAAAACTGACCAGTTAAGAGCCTTGTCTATAAATGCAGACGTTATCTTTGCTCTGTTGCCAAAGTTCCACTCAAGCTGCCTTTTTGCCTCAACATAAGCTGTCTGTGGACTCATGTGCATACAACTTCTCACTAAAATTCTGGGCTGTCCTGTAGTAAACTGTTCTAAATAATAAAGCCTATCCTGCATATTATCAGTTTTAGTCTCGATTCCTTGTTCAAAAGCCTTAAGAAAGGATCTAAAACGCAAAGGATCACCACCAAAAACAGGAATGTCTATAGCTGGAAGCAGTGACAACCTCTGTTGGTTTACAAGCATCTGAGTAATTTCATTTTGCTTTGTCATAATCTCTATTAGGGCACTGCTGTGAACATCAACCTGTGAAGAGATTGGCCTTGGGCTTTCCCCTTCTGGTTTGACCTTAGCAGGTGCATGTGTCTCTAGGGGCATTGGCAAAGGAGAATGAACTAAAGGGGCTTTCTTTGTTCTTGGAGCCTTTCGAGCTGTAGCAGCAG
The DNA here is from genome assembly GCF_964374335.1 of Astatotilapia calliptera. NCBI lineage: Eukaryota > Metazoa > Chordata > Actinopteri > Cichliformes > Cichlidae > Astatotilapia > Astatotilapia calliptera. The sequence continues at coordinate 13,703,888 of NC_137423.1, forward strand.
GTATGAACTCAGTAGATGTTCCAGAAGGCGCTGTAATCCCGCCTTCTGATTCAACCTCAGCCCTGGATGCAAGGCTCTGCCGATCCTGAGCAGAGGTGAGAATTTGCCTTTTTGCATCAGCCTTAACCAACTTAGTTCTTAGAGCCAATGCTTCTTTTCTTGCTTTTAATTGAACTTCTTCCAGTTCGAGCGCATGTTTTTCTTGCAGTGCGTCCACCTCCGCTTTTAAAGCGGCTCTTTCCACTTCCGCTTCCATCAGCGCAATTGAAGCCGCACGCGAGCTTTTACTCCTTAAACTTAAGGCTGCAGTAACATTACTGGGCGCTTTACTAGAGCCCTTGCTGCCAGGTTTAGCAACTCGTTCAGAAATCATGTTGCTCGCTTCTTGCGCTACTTGTGAGACATTATCATGCGGCGCAATGTCACTGTCATGAGATGCTACCTTTGATTCAACATTAGAGGCTGCAACTTCACCCTTTTGTGGATCAGGGTCTGCATTTATCCAAGTGTCGATTTCATGCAGAAAGTCTTTAAAACTGATCAGCTTAGGTTCATACCAATCGCTGTGATCAGTTTCTTTTTCATCATCGTTCAGCAATTTTTGAACTGAAGTCTGTAAGTCCATAAACTCTCCCAAATAATCATTAAATGTTCTCATGTGTTCATCTATGGAGGCTTTTGATTCTCCAGCATCAATGAGAGCATTAATGTCATTTCGTTTTCTTGTCAGAACGCCAAGCTTCGCTCTGCGTTTTTTAATTAAATTAAAAAGCTCTCTCTCTTGTTCCTCCATTTTAACCAGAAAATTCGTTTCACAAGGTCCAAAAGATAATTGTTTAATACAAATATTTCAAGTTGCAGCTCAGCATCTCGGTTGATCCAAACAAAGTTTCGCATTTACTCACGAACTTTGCGTCATTTTTTCAGTCCATTCTGCGAAGATCCAGTCTTCCAAGTCCAATCTTGCAAGCTTTTCCATCTTCCAAGTTGACATCCAAGCGAGTCAAAATGATTTTTTGACTTAAATGTCGCGGCCTTTTACTTTCCAAACACCAAAAAAGTCCAAGAAAAGGCCGTGGGTGGCAACGGGAGGTTTGTTTTAGAACGTACTTCTGACTCCATTGTTTAAAAATCATATGTGGTTTATTTCGTGCAAAATTATAAACAAAAATCAACCAAATAACTTCTTAAAACTTAAAATTAAACGAAAGTTAACTTAATTTGCTTTAACAACTTCAAAAGTGGTCAAAAAATCATTTTCTAACCCTCCCGTCTTCCCATCTGACATTTGGCAAACAAAAAACAAAAGCTCTTTACCACACCCATCCAGGGTGCTCTTAATCTCTTGATTAATGGGAGGGTCCATAACCTAATAAACCAATCACTTTCCAAAAGCTTCTCCAATAAAATTAATTACAAATTTACATAACAAAACCAGGTCAGAATATTCTTACACCTTTAAAGAAAAAACAAAATGAATTCAAATTGCATTTTATAAACATTCAACAAAAATGGCCACAACAGGCAGTGTGAGCTCCCAACAAGGGCTACCCCTTCTAAAGCAACAGTCCGTCCAGCAGGAATCGGCTCAGATTTCCCCCCAGACAGTTTTACTTGGCCCAGCTTGCCATTTGGTTGCTGTCTGTGCCTAAGCTCCAAGGCTTTGAGGACTGCTCGATAGCCATACTGGACAGGTAGGCCACATTCATACATGTGAGTAGCAACACTTGAGTACAACACATCTAGTGTATTGGTGCCAATGAGAATTTGCTCTTGGACATTTTCTCTCATGTTTGGAACCACAAGGGCCAAAGTAGGAATCTCAATCTCCTCTCCTACAAACTCTTTGGGAAAAGTGATATCTATTTCCACATAGCCAAAATATGGAACTTGCTGTCCATTAGCTCCTTCAACCTCCAACAAATCATCTAATGATTTAATTTCTTGGTCCTTCAGGTTGCTTTCATAGAAGGACAATGGGATCGTTGTAACTTGAGATCCAGAGTCTAAAAGACAGTTTACTCTTTGCTCTGCAACACACACTTCAGCAGTGCATTTTCTTCCAACTAACCTCTGTGGCAGCCCACATGGCTGACCTTTTGGCTGTCTTTTGCCTTTTTGCTTGGAGGTAGAGGGACTAGTGTTAGACTGAACTCCTGTCTGTCCCATAACAGGAGTTGCTGTCAGTTTAAATGGTGTGGGTCCACAGAGCCATTCTGTGTCTCCCACTCCTCCCGTTTTCTTTGAAATTGCTTCCTTTTTGCTGCTACTAGCACGGGGTTGGCCTCATTACTGCATCTCAAGGCTACATGGCCATCCTCTCCACACCGAAAGCAGTACCACGGGCGTGGCCTGGGAGGTGGCTGGTGCTCTGGAACAGGCACTGCCAAGGGCTGGTCAGGAGCAGGATTGGTCTGCACAGTTGCCTTTGCATTTGAGTTTGCTTTCTTACCCCTGCTTTTCCTGTGGGGGGTTAACTGAGCCATTTGAGCCTGTAACTCAATAACTTGTTTCTTCAGGAGATTGGTTTCTGCTACAGCCTTAGACTCAGAGCAAACACAGGCAGTTTGCAGTTGGGACCAAACATGCTGTTTGGGTGGGGCTGGCTGTTGTCTGGAAGTACCAAAGTGCTTTTTCATACGTACTGCCTTGTTAGCATGCTTGTCTTCCTCAGTACGCAACAGGAGCAATAATTCAGCAAAATAAGGAGGGTTTTTAATTTTTTGTTCAAGCTGGACCTCTGCTATTAAGGAGTCATCCCAGCAGCCTCTACAAAACTGCTTCAACAACTGCTTATCAAACTCATCAGCAGAGGCCCCTCCTCTCCTTGTAGCGGTGTTAAGCACAACTTGGAGTCTGTGAAGGTAGTTTGATGGTTTCTCACCAGCATTCTGCAGAGTACCCATAAACTTAGCAAACAGCTCATCTCCATCCTCCACAGCACCATAAGCTGAGTCAAGAAGCTGCAAATATGCAGAAGGTAAAGCTTGTGAATCAAGATGCCTAATGAAATCTGAAGCAGGGGGCAACAAGCTGTCAACAATCTTCCTGGAGCGACTTAAATCAGACAATGCTGGGTCTGTTAAAAGAAGTTCCACACTAGAGCACCAGGTCTCATAATCCGTTTCATTATTTGGCCGCGGCAATCAGCCTGAAAAGACTCGAAGGCGTGAGGCAGCATAATGGTGTGGCGGTGCCTCCTCATTTCGCACAATATGCTCCACAGCGACCTTTTGTATCTCAGGTGGGTTGAGATCACTGGGGCTTAGATTTGTGCATGAACTCACCGTCACTGGTGGTATTCTCGGATGTTGCTCTTTGGTCAAGTTTTGTATCTCTGGAGCTGAGCGTAGTGCAGCACCCTGAATAGTGGTATCAGGAGCAGTTCTAGATTGCATTGCACCTTGCGGTAATGATGCCGAGCTGAAATTAGGTGCCTGACTTCCCTCATGAGGACTCCTGTCCACAGGGGCATTTTCTACTGTGGCTGCAACTGTAGAGCTCAACTTAGTTAGTTCATCTTGCAAAAGAAACTGAAATGACTTCCCTGTTAACTTAGTAATGTTTTGCAACTCAGACATGTAACTCTCAGTAGCACTATGGCTAACCACAGGTGTATAGACACTAGCAAGTGCACACACGTGGAAAGTCACATCAGGCCGTGTGGGGCTTTTGTATTTAAATGGCAACAAAGGAGCAAGCGTTTGCAGCGCGGTACCAAAAGTGAATTCAACAATTGCATTGTTATGGAACTCTGAGTTCGGTTCATCTATACGCAGGACACGGTTAATAGAACCATGAGTCTCTAGATAGCTCTGTACTTCATTGTCCACCTCAGTCCAGGTTAACCCTTCAACCATGACAGAGTTAGGGATTTTTACCAGCTCACGTGTCACTATTTCCATGTCACCAATTTGGCAAATTACTGTTAAAATGACTGAAGATAAGAATTTTTGCCCAAAAAGGAGAAAAAAAATGAAAACAAAGCATCAATAGTCTGCCACCTGCTCCTGGCTGGCTCGCCAATTTTCTGTAACACCCCTTTCAACACTTGGGATACAGATTTAAATGGTTACCTGTGTGTTGGGCCAATTGCTGAGGTTCGACTACTGGAGCAGAGTGGATGACTAATGAAACGCTCTGAGAACTTGGTTTGATCAATTTGTATTCGCAATTAAAGAATCTCGCAAACATACATTGAAGACAATAACAGTACATGAAAGGAAAAATTGGGCCCAAGTCACGGAAAATAATAAACAAAACACACACAACCCCGGGGGATTTGACTCAGTCTCTCTCTCGTGTCAGCCGACACCCTTAAGTGTGAGTCCAGCAATGAGGATTCTCCTTGCAGGATGTGCAAAGGAGGAATGAAGTGCAAATCTGTCCTACCACTTAAGTAGAGTTTGTACAGTTCACGGTTCGTCCAAAGAATTTAGTTCTCTTCTTAAAACAATCATCTCAAGGATCCTGGAGGGGTGGCTCGCCATCTTTGGACTGGATCATAACTGAACTTTACTCCCAAGTAAAAAAACCTGACCTGTATAACACAGTCAGAATAACATTCAAAAATCTATATTTAGTCATTTATACATATATTATTTCTTATGTTTCGTTCATACATACTAACAAATTTGCATTTTACCTTTCCAGTATACAGAAAGAACGACAGAATATTCCAAAACATAGACAATGATAACTTCTTACCAAAGTAACCAATAAAATGGGCTCTCCTAGAGCTTCAAAATGGCGATGGTGAAGCGTTGTAGCACAACTACAAAGAAACATAACCCCATTTTCTTTAAACTGTATTCACCTCACAATGAACACAATTAAGGATTGATATAGGAACATATCAACATCTACAGCATACATATAGCTTACAATCTCTACATGCATCGTCATAGGAAGCTAACAAACTCTAACATACAGTTTAATCCTTACAATCATACATGTACAGCCACATGGCTATTAGCAATAGCCGCTATAGCCGCTAGCATGTCATCGTTAGTGGCTTAAACTCACAATATTCTTGTTCACAACAAATTAACTCACCCAGAAGAATCCAAGCAGTTACAAACTCCTTTCTGGTTAACGACAATTTCCAGATAGTTTATTTCCACCGTACAATCTGACTGAATAAAAGCAACCACGCTTTCCACTTGGAAAAAACTGACTTTTCTTCCTCTCCCTCTCTCGTGATATCCGTAGCTGATACGCAGTGAACGGCAGGAGGCGGTACTTCCCCCTGTATACTTCAAGGACCATCAGGACATTATAGACATCTTCTATTTTATTAATTCTCAACAAAATAATTTAACTTAATAAAACCTAACAGTGAACTCAAAATACTAACATCACTCATAACACACCAAAACCCTTAGTAACTCTCCAGGGTTACAAATAGTAATTAATAATTAGTAATTTTCAGTAACGAGTTAGATTACTCCGCGATTGACCCGAGTTCAATGGTGTTCTCTTGTTGCCCGATACACCGATCGGCGCAGGAGGATCTAAAGCTAAAAAAATAATAAAAATGAATGATATTTAATCGTGATTAATCAAAATTAATCCACAGTAACAGTAAAGTGATGCATCTAATTAAACATTTTAATTGTTTGACAGCACTAATAAATATTATGTATTGGTGTATACTAACCCAATAGTATATAGGTTTTTTTAAAAGTTGTATCTCACAGGAGAGAATCTGTGTTAAAAGACTGAAGAAAACTATTCAAATTCTCTTTGAATTTAAGTATTTAACATTCTTTCTGTTTATTCTGCATTTACTTCATTATATTGCATAAATGTCTGTTACTAGCTTAAATATAAAGTTGAAAAAATGTAATTGCAACCAGGCTATTGATCAAGTAATTGCGATTAATCGTGATTAATTAAAGAAAATTGTGAGATCAATTAGTTAATTTTTTTAATCTATTGACAGCACTAGTAGAAATATAAAATAGTGGGTGAAGTCTGCTGGCATTTAAGTCATATGGTCGACTACATGAAGAGGAAACACAATCAATAACTCATAATTTGAACATTACTGGCAGCATCTATGGCTCATGTGAAACTTGAAAGCAGGATTTCAGCTCTGATTTATGCGAAAGGATGATTTCTCACATGTCTTAGACCATCACCAGGATTTGGTTTGTTATTTGCTTGGCGTCTGCGCTGTTGGCCACTAGTTGGGGAAAGATTGCAAAGTTGTGACGTGAAAGAGCAGCTAATAAATTGTAATGGAGAGACGGAACAGACCAAATGATTCAGCCGTGCGGGGGTGAGCACCGCCTGAGCTGCAGCACAAAGAAGCAGAAAACAAATTCCAAATGATTCTGCCAGTAACGCAGAGAGGCAATTCAGCAGAACTATCTTTAGCCTGCGAGAGGCTTACTGTACAGTTTTGCTACTGTAAACATGTTGAGTGTGTGTGTGTGTGTGTGTGTGTGTGTGTGTGTGTGTGTGTGTGTGTTTCCATGAATGCCTCATTTCTTTCTTTCTTTTTTTTGTTCCCGACCATTCAGCAGTCACAGCCCTCCTCTGTGCAACAACCGAGCCTCGAATTATAATTAAGGTGATACCTGTGGGGGTGTTTGTGTGTGTGTGTGTGTGTGTGTGCGTGTGTGTGTGTGTGTGTGTGTGTGTGTGTGTTAGAGGGAGGTAGGAGAGGGTGGAAAAGAGAAATTGCTGCATAATTGTGTGCAGAAAATGTGTGCTTTTGTGTATGAGTTGATAGCTTAGAGATATGGAAGGAGGGAAAGTGAACACTCATGTGCAGATTGCCTTTTCAAAACTCTGTGTGTGTGTGTGTGTGTGTGTGTGTGTGTGTGTGTGTGTTGTTGTTTGTGTGTGTGTGTGTGTGTTGTTGTTTGTGTGTGTGTGTGCGTTGTTGTTTGTGTGTGTGTGTTGGCATCGCAGCATAGGGAAATCCATCATCGTCAGGCTTCTATTGATGTGAATGTCGGACTCGGTGAGGACCAATCACACTGAGACGTTCCACAAAGCACTCACTGTAATTAGGCACACACACACACACACACACACACACACACACACACACACACACACACACACATATACACAAACGTGAACTGTATCCAGAATTTTGAACAATGTGCGCATGTACAAAATTGTTCAAATACACACACATAAGCAGGTCCTGGGTACACAGCAGTGACATCATTCATGTCAGAGTGAGTCAGAGTAGTTCGTCATTTTAACTAAAATAAACTCAGAGCTGCATCCAAAGTCACTCTCTGCTTGTTATTTAGAAGCATTCTGTTCACCTTCCAGCTCTCCTTTTTTGTTTTAAAAAATGTTTTGTGATATATTCATAACGTGTAGGTCGTCTCTGATATCATCAAACAGGTCTGATCAAAAGGTTTGGAGGGTGTGTCTGTTGAGCACAAAAGGAGCAAAGCAGGATCATACTACAGACTGTACACGAAAGATGGAAGACCTTGCTCTTACTGACAAATTGAGGGATGCTCGTATTGTAGCAGCTTGGCAGTCATGCAGTAAGTCGTACCCTGCTTTATCAACCTTCTGGAAGCTGATGGAGACCGTAGTTTACAAAATGAAGCTCACGATGAATCCAGTGAGATCTGAAATGAGCGACTGATGATGAACTCACCAGGAAAGTGTTACCGCGGAGACAAAGTGTCATTTTTCCACTGATTTTTCCACAAGCAGACACAGGCATCATTGGTCAGTCTTCTGGCCAATAGAGACAAATACACGTTTCAGAAACTTCCACATTGGCAAAAAAGCTACATCCCTCTTTTGTATACAGTCACATGTGCCAGTGTTAACCTTTGAGCCAGGATTACACATCTGAGCATGATCAACATCTGGACCTGTGTTACACACGTTTCCATTCAGACTGTGATCTGGAGCTCGACTGTAACATCCTGAGGGAGTTATATCTGCAGGGCTGTGAGTCACAGAGGCCTGTGACTCCATGAATTATTTGACTAAGTGTGTCATTTCATTTTCAAGGAATTTAAAAAAAAAGTTAGGGTTAAAAATGTAAAATACTGTAAAATACTTAACTCTCACATGAGTCACCTCAAGTGCTCTGGCCAGTGTTTAGTTAGTGTCAGTCAGATCCCAGTTTATTCATATGAGCAGAGAGTACAAACATGCACACGGTTAGTTCAGTGAGAGAGTCAAAAACGAATGTGTACACTCATGTCTGCAGTTTGATTTTGTTAAATATGAACCGAATGACAGCAGAAGTGCTGCCACGTGTTTGGACAGACAGAGAGGACCAACGTGTTTATTTGGTAGTTCAATGAAAGGCTTCAGTCAGTTAAAATCTGTGTTCATGTTTGCAGTTTTGTCTTGTTATACAATATTTGAAATTAAAAAAACAAACAACACGCTACATTTTCAGAAACATTTGTAGGTGTTTTCTTGTTTGTACTATTTGAACACTAAAGTGGCTAGAAGATGCTTGTATTTTCTCTTCCTGTTGAAGAAAACGTTCAACAAAAGGGAAAATCATTTGTTTCCAAACATGCGACTGTTGTTGTGTCATTTCTCTTTACACACAGACAGAAAACTGCAAGGAAGCGACTTTTAAAGACCCCCTCTCCCGATCTTGATTGATTATTATGAATGCTCATGCTCAGTAAAAGACTTTGTGCTTTGTTCATGAGGACAGTTTTAACTGCTAACTGTTCCACTGTTCAGCGTGCTCCAGACACGTCCGTTCAGTGGCTCTTCCTCATTTCTTTTTTTCTTTTTTTCTTTTTTGCCTGTCCCATTTGGCTCTTTTGCCATCAGAATTGTTGTCTAAAGGCAAAGAAAGATGCCCAACGGATTTACTTTACCAAATTGACCATCCCAGCCTTGCCGTAATGGTCCATTTGATTCACCTTTTATTGTTTATTTTATTTTCACTTGCTGAATACGGGACAGACTTGACTGAGGGAAAGAAGGGGAGAAAGAAAGAGGGAAAGAAAAAACAGCTGAGAAGAGGGATGGGGGAGAAGGGCAAAAAACAAAAACCAACAGAACGGGCAGAGAAAAAAAAATGCATATATCGATCACCTGGATCACCTGCTGAGAAAGAAAAAAGAAAGCAAGCAGAAGAGAACAAGAGTAATAGAATAAACAACATCACAATGATATATGGGAATATGACAGTAAATACTAAATATTAAACATTATTGTGCAGCACATAAGATCAACAGAACACAGTGTGCTTTGAGGTAGGAGCCAAAAAGGGTGTAGTTTGTGGGTGTGATCACCCGTGTGTACACCTGTGAGCATGGACGCGCTTGTTTTTTGTTTTTTTAAAAGGTTCCTTCATGTAATGATCTGCTAGAGGGTATGGGGGGGCCACAGCCCCGTCCTCCAGGGCATGAAGCAGGTATGGAGGAGATCAAAACTCCAGACATCCAGAGGCCCCCAGAACACAAGAGACCAAGGAAGACCGACAGAGGGGCAGCCGCGCCACTGTCCCAGAAAGAGCTGAGGAGAGTCCCAGATGAGGGCTCACCCAGCAGCCGCGGAGCAGAAGCCAGGGGGAGTTGCAGTGACGCGCCCGTGAGCTCCGCCGGCAGTCAGCTGTGCCTGAGTGACCGAGCCCCAGGCCGAGAGGCTCTTCCTCTTTTCTGACATATTGTTATTCTCTGTCTGCAGGTCAGAGCACATTCACACACTACACACTTACAGGCATCCACGACTGTTCTAAATGTTTTCCACAGTTTTAAAGTTTGTTTCTGTGCGTGTACTCACATTACTCTCACTGCGGGGGACATTATTCTTTTTGCAATTTTGATGCCAAGATAAGTCTACAGGAAATGACTGTACTCTAATATCATCTGAGGTGATGGAAACACAGTGTGTGCGTCTGCATGTGTTTAATTTAATTCATATGATTGTTGGGGTGGTCTTTGTATTATTGTAGGGTCTAAAAGTGCTTTGAGGCAGCTGTTGTTGTGATTTGAGTCGATATAATTAAACTGAATTAACAGTTCCTTACATCACAAAGGAGGTCCCATTTTTAAAAAATACCAGCAGTCAAATGAATATTAACACAGTTGACAGTCAGCTGAGAGTTTAAAAACACGATGAACTCTTTTTACTCTTGAATCAGTTCAACACGATGATGCTCCATCTCTCCAGGGGAAGTTTTAGCATACGAAGCTCAATACTGAAACATACAAAATGTCTTGTGGAGCATAAAGCAAATAAAGAGGTGGAGGGAAGTGACTCATAACATCATAACATGCACAATGAGTATTTGTTTCTATGTTTTATATATTTCCTCATTTTCCTACTTTTTTTTGTAATTTGAGAGTCAAATTTGCAGGAGGCAGCCGGGCTTTGCTTGTTCATGTGAGCCTTTTCCTCTGCACTGCCTACATCTGTTCGCTTTGCCCCACGGGAATACAGCTGGGCTTCAGCCTCCAAAGGACAATACGGAGAGAGGGAGGCACCGAATGACAAGACAGAGGGAGGCAGGGGGAGGATGAGGAGCTGAAGTGCATGAAGAGGAAAGAGAATAATTTCTGCTTTCATAAACTTCATCTATCCTGTACAAAGTCCCAGAAGTCAGTGCGCTAATGCTGTGGTAACTTAGATAAACACACCACAGAGCTGGATGGATGTTTGCTCAGATAAACTGAGCTCAGTGTGATTATTTTAACCAGGAGTTGGAGAAACTGGCTTTAAATGGAAAAGTGGAACAATTACAAACCCATGATGAGCAGCTGTCACTCAATTAAAGAAAAACAAATATCCTAATGAATAAAAGTCTTAAAAACACTTTAGTCATCATATGCAGAGCTACCTTCGTGCTCCTTCATGGGTAACATTCGGTGATGCTGGATGCACAAACTTCAAAGTGTTGTCATGTTGTCACGGAGCACTTGTATCGCCTGCAGAGGATGTTTGATTCCAGCTCCTCGGTTTTCAAAGCATAAACTTTTATCCTCGTGGCACCGCAGGTACAAGGATGCTTCACTTCTTCTTTGGCTCAGAGAGCAAATTGAGCCGAAAATGCTTACAACAAGAGGAACTGCTGGTCGCTACAGTTCATGCACAAGGTCCTCAAAGTTTTGACTTAATCTGCCAAATGTGCACAGGAAGGAGAACCACACTAGACAAACAATCTTACGGTTATAGATATGGCTTCAAGAAATTTTTATAATGGCTTTTAATTCATATATAGCTGCTCACAGCTCTTCTGCTGGTGCTGACCTCCTCTTAAATCCATACGAAGTGATGGTGCTGATGACTTTCACCATCATCATGACCGCTGATTTTTTCTCTAAGCTACTGCACACTTACACCACTGCATCAGAAATCATGATCACAGGGGGAGGTGATGAGGCCGACGCTGAGCAGCCTTTGGAACGTGAGCGCAAATGACATCAAAACACAACACAGCATGCAAATATTGTAAATAAGACATGGCCTTTCAGTCATCAAACAGCAGCAGTTTTCAAAGATCCTCATTATAACTTGATAATAAAACCAATAAAAAGATGGAAAAACAACGATCTCTAGTTTTTTTTAATTAAAATACAGAAAATGTTTGGGTTTTACATGACTGCCAATTAAAAGTTGTTATTTTTTTAATTTGTGAAATTATGTTAATATTGTGACTTTAGTTTTACAGTTTTTAAAAAATAGAAATCATGGTTATGTCAAGTTCATTGATAAATAGGTTGAATGACATTTTTCATTTGTCATATGCTGACAGCTGATCAACAGGTGAGATTCAGATACTCACAGTTAGTGTGAATGTCGCCCACGTCCTTTCTACTAGAACGACTTTTGTCTGTGAGAGTCACAGTGACTCGGAGAGCAGCTCATCTGGGCTGGACTGAGATTTCAGTCCACAGGATGTGATGTAACTCCTCGCTGTGCTATTTCGGATGAGCCTCAAGGAAGAAAACCTGGCCCGCATGTGGAGGGAAAAGTAGATGAGCGGGGATGTGAGCGTATATAGCATTTTTATAACTTCTGCTGTAATTTGCATTTATTCAGCTTGATGTCATTGGATAATAAAGAGAGTGTGTTGAGCCTTTGTGTCATGTCTTATTATCATCTCACTGTGTTTAAGCCAAAGCAGATATTCTAAAGAGGGTAGCATGATGTTTTTCTACCATATGACTCATGGGGTATATGTTGTTTGTCGGCCTCCTATTTCATTCTGTGAGTAGCATTGACCCCTTCTGTGTTTGCAATCAGCAGCAGGTTTGCATGCAGCCCTGCAGCACAAAGTTGGCGTGCTCTGACAGTGATGAGGTCAAAGTTCACTTCTCACTGTTCTGTTGTTTGTCTCCATCAAAAAGAAAAAAAATCTCACTCCTGTTCTGATTTTTAGTCTTTCAGCTGAAGGTTAATAGGTGTTCTGTGAAATGTCGGAAGTGTAAAGTGATGTGCAGAAACAAAACCGGCTAATTAGAAATCAATAAAATTAAAAATGTATTTCAGCTCATGCATGCTGCTGTTCTCTATAACAGTACCGCTTAGTATAAGGTCACATAACACAACAGGTTCATATTTATTTATTTATTTATTACATTAAATATTATCTTATTTTTCTCTTTAGGCATCTTTGCACAAGCTGTCAGTGCATTTCGGGAATGGTTTTAAGATTAAGGCATCTTCAAACTTTCTGATCTATAACTCTTCACATTCACCCAGGAGCTCAGCTGTAGTGAGAAACACATAAAAGCTGGTCATAACCACAACAGCCATGGTGAGGGCAGTGTGCCACTGCCCCCGGGTGCACGCTCAGTGAGGACCTCCTGCTGAGCTGCTGTTTGCTGAACCACGGACCTGTGCTGTTTGTGACGCTGACTGTGTGTGAAGTTCAGCTGAATCCCAGGAGTGATGGTCTGTTACGTGGTAAGTAGAAGGTGACACACTGCTGCAACAGTTAGCACTGTTGCTTCGTAGCAAGAAGAGTCGCTGGTGTCTGCCTCCTCCTCCTGCAGTTCCAGTCTGTGTGTGACCTGTCCAGGTGTACCTCAGCTCTCACTCTACGACACCTGGGATAGGCTCCAGTGTGCTAAAGAAAGCTGATATGATACTAACATGGAAACAGTTTAAAAAGTGATGGACACACATCCAGAAACTCATTTTTGTGAAACTTGACTTAATGTTTAAATATGAAACATTAAGAACAAAAGCAACACAAACAAAATGCTTTAAATGTTAACCCTTTAATAACTGATGATTGTTTCAGTTTTCTGACATGAGACGAGGTCAGTGACGTGCAGCGATGCAGTCTGACATAGAAAACCATTATAATTAATGATTATGTATGTGAACATTGGCTTCCTACTAAATGATACCAGACCTTTTAAATTCCAAAGCTCATGTGTTGCACAGAGGCATAGCTGAAGGTACAAACACACTATTATCACCATGTTCCACAAAAGCACAAAACATTTGCAGCTATAAAGGTCACAATAAAAACTTACAATCTGTTTTAATTAAGTCCTTATCAAGCTGTGCAACAACTTCACCCTGCAGTGTTGGAGTGTGTAAGCAAGAAAACAGCCACACAATTACCGAGCAGAGATAAGATTTGTTCCCCAGACAGTAAACAAACTGCACATTCATCCGGCTTCATATATTTATTTTTTTTAATCGTGTAGGCTTTTTTCTTCTTCCTTCCTTTGCTTTACCTTTCAGCTCTCGAGCACCTGAGGGAAATGTAATTGCACCCTCCTCTTGGCAATAATACAAGCAGACCAGGTTTATGCATAATTCATGCTGTCTAACATGGCTCGTTGGATTTTTAAATTAGAGGTCATCGCGTGTTTTGACTCTGTGGGAATAACCTGCTCCACACATGCATGTGTGTAAGTATGTGTGTGCGCATATGCACGACATATCAGTGTATTTATATGTGTTGATGTGTCCAAACTATAGTGTGTGAGTATTTATATTTTTGTGTGCGTGCTGTTTGTTATCTACCCAGTGGGATTAAAGGTTCCCTGAGACTGCACCTTGCAGCAGATGGTTCTGTGACCCGACTTCTGCCAGAGTTCGATGTTGGGTCATGTTCTGCTAATCTGAGCAGTCTGGCCAGACCAAGATTTAAATAGAATATCTAGATATATCTAAATATAGATCATCTTCTTTAATACACTTTTAATTTAAAATAACTTAACTGCGTACTATTAAGACTGCATTTCACGATCTACTGCTGTGGAGGACACTGATAATTCAGGTCCAGTTTAAAAGAGAAAAGCTCACAGCAATCATTCAGGTGTTTTATGCAAGTTGAAGGTGGATAAGACTGAACTGATATTTTTGTTCTTTCTTTTACAGCTTTTTGTATTTGCTCACTGCAGCATCAACACGGAATAAAAAGGATTTACTTCATTTTTGTGACAAAGAATTTCACGTTAAAAATACTCTCCATGTTTTCTTTTTAAGTACTTTTAAATAGAGTTAAATAACATTTAGAAACCGTCATTAACTGTTTTCATATGAACTTTTTTAATAGTGTGTGCTCAGATATGGGACTTTAAGGACAGCTTTCAATGTTTTAACATTTCCACCAGACCTTACTCAGACATGTTTGGAACCTACAAATTACAGCTCTTGATTCACTTTGATGGTAAGAAATACCTGAAAGCTTCCGCCTTTTATTTTTAAAGTTTTTTACATATTCATGTTCAAACATTGCCGCAGGTTTCAGTGTGCTAAAAAAATGGTCTGAAAGTTGGTTGATGGATAGCATTTATTCTCTGTGTCCAATCTTTGGACAATAAAGTTTTTATACAAATCATTGATGGGTGAGCAGAAGGCCCAGGTTGGTTTGAGATGGAGATGCATGTTTTCCATCTAACCCCGTGCTGTTGTTCTCCTGAGGCACACCAACCTTCACAAGCAAGACACTGTCAGACGCTTCACATATTACAACAACACAATGGATTCATGGTAAAAGGATCCAACTAACAGCATCTGGTGCATTATTTTACAGAAATATAACAGAACTGCAAATAAAAATAATACAACTTCTAATCTCCTCCTTCAATCGCTACCTTATCGTGGTGGAGGGGTTTATGTGTCCCAGGGATCCCAGGGGCTATGTTGTCTGGGGACTTTTGCCCTCTGGTAGGGTCTCCCATGGCAAATTGGTCCGGGGTGAGGGACCAGACAAAGAGCAATTCAGAAGACCCTTATGAAAAGAATATCGAGGGAACAGTTTACCCTGCCCGGGATAGGGTTACCGGGGCTCCGCCCTGGAGCCAGGCCCGGGGAGGGTGCCCGAGGGTGAGCGTCTGGTGGCCGGGCCTTAGTCCATGGGGCCCGGCCAGGCACAGCCCGAAGAGGAGACATGGGCCCATCCTCCCACAGGCCCACCACCCACAGGAGGCACCATAGGGGTCGGGTGCATTGTGTGCCGGGTGGTGGTCAGGAGCGGAGGCCCTGGCGGACTGACCCCCGGCTGCCAAGACTGGCAATAGGGACATGGAATGTTACCTCTCTGGTGGGGAAGGAGCCTGAGTTAGTGTGTGAGGTTGAGAGGTACTGGCTAGATATAGTCGGGCTCACCTCTACACATGGCTTGGGCTCTGGAACCAGTCTCCTGGAGAGGGGCTGGACTCTGTCTCAGTCTGGAGTTGCCCCTGGTGAGAGGCGGCGGGCTGGGGTGGGTATTCTAATATCCCCTCGGCTTGCTGCCGGTACGTTGGGGTTTTCCCGGTGGATGAGAGGGTTTGTTCCCTGCGCCTGAGGGTCGGGGAACGGGTCCTGACTGTCATCTGCGCTTATGCGCTGAGTGGCAGTTCGGAGTACCCAGCCTTCTTAGAGTCCCTGGTGGGGGGTGGAAGGTGCTCCACCTGGAGACTCTGTTGTCCTGCTGGGAGACTTCAATGCTCACTGGGTGACGACAGCGAGACCTGGAGGGGCGTGATTGGGAGGAACGGCCTCCCTGATCTGAACCCGAGAGGTGCTCTGTTATTGGACTTCTGTGCTAATCACAGTTTGGCCATAACGAACACCCTGTTCGAACATAAGAGTGTCCATAAGTGCATGTGGCACCAGGATGCTCTAGGCCGTAGGTCGATGATCGATTTTGTAATCGTATCACCAGACCTGCGACCATATGTTCTGGACACTCGGGTAAAGAGAGGGGCTGAGCTGTCAACTGATCACCACCTGGTGGTGAGTTGGATCAGGTGGCGGGGGAGGACACTGGACAGACCTGGTGCACCTAAACGCGTAGTGAGGGTGTGCTGGGAACGTCTAGCAGAGGCCCCAGTCCACGAGATCTTCAACGCACACCTCCGGCAGAGCTTCAACAGCATTCCGAGGGAGACTGGGGACATTGAGTCCGAATGGACCATGTTCAGCGTCTCCATTGCCGAAGCTGCTGCATTGAGCTGCGTCCGCAAGGTGTTTGGTGCCTGCCGTGGTGGTAATCCCCGAACCAAATGGTGGACATCAGAGGTGAAGGGAGCCACCAGGCTGAAGAAGGAGTCCTATCGGGCTTGGTTAGCCTGTGGGACTCCGGAGGCAGCCGACAGGTATCGACAGGCCAAGCGGAATGCGGCTCGGGCAGTGGCTGAAGCAAAAACTCGGGTGTGGGAGGAGTTCGGAGAGGCCATGGAAAAAGACTTTTGGACTGCCTCGAAGAGATTCTGGCAAACCGTCAGGCATCTCAGAAGGGGAAAGCGGTGCTCTACCTTCACTGTGTATAGTGCTGGCGGAGCGCTGCTGACGTCGACTGAGAAAATTGTCAGGCAGTGGAAGGAATACTTCGAGGACCTCCTTAATCCCACTGACACGTCTTCCGAGGAGGAAGCAGAGTCTAGGGATGAGGGGAATGACCCGCCAATTTCTGGGGGCGAGGTCACTGAGGCAGTTAAACAACTCCTTGGTGGCAGAGCCCCTGGTGTTGATGAGGTCCGCCCCGAGTTCCTGAAGGCTCTGGACGTTGTAGGGCTGTCCTGGTTGACACGCCTCTGCAATGTTGCGTGGAGATCAGGGGCAGTACCTGTGGACTGGCAGACCGGGGTGGTGGTCCCCATCTTTAAGAAGGGGGACCGGAGGGTGTGTTCCAACTACAGAGGGATCACACTCCTCAGCCTCCCTGGGAAAGTCTATGCCAGGGTGCTGGAAAGGAGAGTTCGTCCACTAGTCGAACCTCGGATACAGGAGGAACAATGCAGTTTTCGTCCTGGTCGCGGAACACTGGACCAGCTCTTTATCCTCTCGAGGATACTTGAGGGTGCATGGGAGTTTGCCCAACCAATCTACATGTGTTTTGTGGACTTGGAGAAGGCATTCGACCGTGTCCCTCGGGGTGTCCTGTGGGAGGTGTTGCGGGAGTATGGGGTGTCTGGCCCATTGCTACGGGCCATTCGATCCCTATACAACCATTGTAAGAGCTTGGTTCACATTGCCGGCAATAAGTCGGACTCGTTCCCGGTGGGTGATGGGCTCCGCCAGGGCTGCCCTTTGTCTCCGGTTCTGTTCATAATTTTTATGGACAGGATTTCTAGGCGCAGCCAAGTGGCGGAGGGCATTCGCTTTGGTGGCCTCAGAATCTCATCTCTGATTTTTGCGGATGATGTGGTTCTGTTGGCTTCATCGGGTGAGGGCCTCCAGCTCGCACTGGAACGGTTCGCAGCCGAGTGTGAAGCAGCGGAGGATCAGCACCTCCAAATCTGAGGCCATGGTTCTCAGCCGGAAAAGGGTGGAGTGCCCACTCCGGGTCGGGGATGAGTTCCTGCCCCAAGTGGAGGAGTTCAAGTATCTCGGGGTCTTGTTCGCGAGTGATGGGAGAAGGGAGCCGGAGATCGACAGATGGATTGGGGGTGCAGCTGCAGTAACGCAGACGCTGCACTGGTCCGTCGTGGTGAAGAGGGAGCTGAGTGTAAAAGCGAAGCTCTCAATTTACCGGTCGATCTACGTCCCTAACCTCACCTATGGCCACGAACTGTGGTTAGTGACCGAAAGAACGAGATCGCGGATACAGGCGGCAGAAATGAGCTTCCTCCGAAGGGTAGCTGGCCTCTCCCTTAGAGATAGGGTGAGAAGTTCGGCCATCCGGGAGGGGCTCAGAGTAGAGCAGCTGCTGCTCCACATCGAAAGGAGCCAGCTGAGGTGGTTCGGGCATCTGACAAGGATGCCCCCTGGGCGCCTCCTGGGTGAGGTGTTCCAGGCATGTCCCACCGGGAGGAGGCCCCGGGGCAGACCCAGGACACGCTGGAGAGATTATATCTCTCAGCTGGCCTGGGAACGCCTTGGTGTTCCCCCGGATAAGCTGGAGGAGGTGGCTGGGGAGAGGGAGGTCTGGGCCTCTTTGCTTAGGCTGCTGCCCCCGCGACCCGGCCTCTGATAAAGCGGATGAAGATGGATGGATGGATGGATGGATGGACAACTTCTAATATTTGTGCATAATTTGTGTTTGTGTGGCTTTCCTTTAAATAATGTGGACCTGGGTGTTTGTTGATGTGCTGCTGATAGAAAAGCAGAACTCAGGTGTGAGCATACATTTTCACGGTCTGGCTGGCAGACTGTGGGGATGTGAGGGAAAGGAGACTCTCGTCTCCCCGCTTCTTGTGAAGTCACGCAATGATCCCACGTCAGAGAGAGCTCCACCACACTCTCAAGTAGCTCCTCCGACAAGGCCTGATCAGCTGCAGCTGTGTCACGGGCTTCAGGTGTGGCCAATCACCTGCCAGGGCCACACCCACACACCTACACACATATCTACAAGCAGGGAGAACGAGGGACAGCAATACCAAAATACATATATTATAATACTAGTCCATAACTGCTTAGGGTCCCTGGGTCGCTCAGACCGAGGATCCTGACATACATGGGCTTTTTGCAGGAAATTCAACCATACAGAAAAATATTGTCAGGGCTCTGTGTGCGGGCAGGCGGAGAGGAGGATCCAAGCGCAGGACTCGAACACAGAATTGTGAATCAGAACCTTAGCTTTATTGCTGACATGAAAACCAAACGTGAAGTGACCACTGAAACCGGAGACCAGGAACACACAGGCATAATCTGAGGGTACGACGCAACACTGAGCACAGGAAAACACAGGGCTAATATACACAGGGTGGTAATCAGCGAATGGGCAACAGTAGGGAGACACAGCTGGGAGAGATCAGGGTTAACGAGACGGGGGGAACCAAGCTGCACACACTAACATAAGACAAAGACTTTCACAATAAAACAGGAAACATGAATTACTAAACAAGCATGCAGACTTTACACTGAGAGACAGAGAATGACGCATGGAACCTGAACTAAACTAAATGTGAGATATAAATGAGAACAAATCCTTAAGCACGGATAAACAGAAACAAGAAATAATAACCATCATCACTACGAGAATAAGAAAACAATCCATGAAGCAGAATTAAACCGAAATATAATAAACTCAAAATACTGGGTCCAACGGACCCAGAACCGTGACAAATATATATTGTATTCCAAACATTCAGTGTAAAATCTATATTTTAATGGAGCTTTGCAGTTCTTCCCAATCTTAGATGCGGTCTGAAGGAGTCTGTGTGTCCCTGTCAGTCAGTGTCACTGTTTAAAACTAAACTGAGCATTGTGAAGCCAGCAAACACACAAAACGTAGCATGAATGTACATCAGCCTTTATCCCTGCTCGACATGAATTCACACAGATATCAGCACAGGCACTGTTCAGTGAGTACCTCAACCCTGGATCTCACTGTCCATCCTGAAAAGTGAAACCACAACAGTGAGCATGTAGCACCGCAGGGTGCAGAGATACCTTTACGCTCACCCACAGCTTATCCTGTGCCTCAGCTCACCTGGCGAGACAGCAGGTTTTCATGCCAGGCCTACAAATTGAGTCCTGCTCTAATAATTTATTTAAACTTTCAACTTAGCATTAAGAACCCAGTAAGTGAGCACATACACACACGACAAATGAAAATAAAGGTTTTGATCTCCTGCAGTAAGGAGTCTGCTGGATCTGATGGGGCATTTTTGCTGCTATGGCGATGGACAGTCTCAGGACAGGGAAGTCCTCAATCACACTGAAAGATTTGTGCATGAAAATTATGTGAATGTATTTTTAACCCAACATGTCTCTCTACCACCAGCATCACGTCCCAAAATATAGGAATATCTTTTAGAAGAACGATGTTCATCTGCTCAGTGAAGTTCCAGAAACTAGTCATGCTCACTTTACAATCAGCCGAGTCCCTGCAGGCTGTCATATCCAGTAAGTTTTCCCTGCTTAGAAACGCAGCATCATTACTCTCTCATGTGTACAATTTGCCTATGAAACAAATAGCCACATGTCAGTGGTCATAATTGAGTTACCAGGAATAAACCAATTAAAATGTAGCACACATATTGTGATGAGCACTAACTGTGGTATACTGGTAGCCCTGCAGTGCACGCCAAATAAGAAAAAAAAGGTTTCATTTCAAACCTTTCTTGTTTTGTTTTGTTTTTTTGTTGTTGGCTTCTTCTGTTACAGTTAAAGTTGCAGAATAAATGAAAGCGTCTGACTGGTCACCTGCAGCTGAACAGCTAAAAACACACGTCACAGATAGAAAAAACTAAACTTACATTTTAAATCAGTTAATCTGTTTTCCACAGACGTCTGGATTCCATCTCTTTAATGCTGCACTCCTCCTCCATCCCTGTTTTCCTCTCTCGTCCCTCTCCCTTCTCCCCCATGGAGCAGCCACTGTGCGAACCATGATGTCAGGCCCTCCTGCTGCTCGTCGATCATGATTTTCCTGGTAGAGTTCTCAATAACTCAGCGGGCCCTCATGCACCATGAGAGTGCAATTAGGTCGACTGACAACTGCATTTTTCTCCTCAGGAATAAAGTGCCTCGACCCATTGGCATTAATCTCAATGGAGATTTTGACTGATGTAATGAAAGGATGGTTTCCTGCTGAGCTGGTGCTGCTGTACAGGCACCTGCTTCTCTTTAACCTAAAGGGGGGAGAGGATCTTAAGAGGTTGCTTTATTTCTTTTTTAAGAAAGAAAAATGTTAAAACTGGGTCAGCTGTACTTAAGGCTAGCTCCACAGTGAAGTAAAGGTCACACCTTCTTTTTTAAAAATGTCCATGACATGAAGGCAGACGATGAAAAATGAGACCGTAGTGAAGGTGCTGCTGTGGAAAAGCGAACCTTTCACCATGTTCCCTTTCAACTATATGTGCATTAAAATGCTGATTCTGCAGTTTTCACAATGCTTGTTTCCAGGCCTAATGCTATAACCGGTATATATCTTAGCTAAACTATATGTCTTTTTTCTGTATATGTTAGTGTGCTCACAGTTACAGCCACGAGGCATGTTCTACTTCTGTTTTCTATTTTCAGAAGTTCATTTCAGGGTTGTGATGGCAACTAGGGAAAGCAGAGCTAACCGGGCCCCCTGTCTCCAACAGCAGGGAGAAGGTGTTCAGCGGGCATCTTTATCAGGTATCCTGCAGAAGCTCCACCCAGCTGACCATCAGTCTCACTGTCCATTTTCTTTGCCAGGATCATTAGACAGTTGAGCTCCACCCGGGACCGGCCGTCCTTCAGCTGAAAAGGGCATGCCATCATTTTCTGGGATAGAACTATGCCCTCAGCTTTAATAGTGATGACTCTCATTCTGGCTGCCTCACATTCAGCACTCTCGTCCATGAAAATCCCAAACAGGAGGTCCAGCTTTAGCAAAACCCAGCACCCACCCTGAGCTGGTTGGAGTCAGAGCTATGTTTGCATGCTCAGCACTAAGTGTACAGGGAACTAACGGCACACAGAAGCAGCCCTGGGACCCGATACTCCCAAAGCACCTTCCACAGTATCCCTAGGGTAACAGTCCCAGAGCCCCCTTTGGTCAGAACCTAAGAGCGTAAAACTCACTATCCTAGAGCCTGGACTGAGCTTGTGCTGTTCCTCCTGCATCAAGGCTCAATAGTATTGATAATATTGTTTTCAGCCACTTGGGCATTGGTCACCGGGCCTTACAAATTAAATAACTGGCAATACCCCCTTCTTAAAAATCCACTCCCATCCTTGAGGTCCATGATATGTTGCAGAGGTGTGTGCAACATATCATTGGCTCTCATCTCGTCAGGTCCTAGTTTCAGTTTGTCTTTCCTGGGTCTGGTCTCCATGTTTTTTAACCTTTCTGTCTTCAGTTCAAGTTTCTGGTTCCATGGCAGTCTGTCAAATGTTCTGTTACTTCCCGTCTTAATTTTGTGGCCCCCTTGTCTTCATGTGTCCCCTGTGGAAGTCTGTCTTATCTCCATGTCTGTTTATCTGTCCCATGTCTTAGTGCAGTGGTTCCCAAATTTTTTTTGCTAGCCCCCCCCCCCCCCCATTTGTTTTACAAGACCCGCCACCCACCCCAAACCTTTTGTAAACAATTAAACAAATAAAAGTAAACTGCAGTAAATTACAGGTTGCAATATAATAAACCACTACCTCTTTTAAGTAACAGAAAAACAACCCATCTTTATGGTGTAATTATTTTACTTAGGTTTTTTTTTTTTCAAAAAAAATGTCTCTCTGTGCAAAATGGATTTAAAAACATAACACAGCAGTGGGATACTGTTGTGTCCCAAATTGTGGCAGGATCAGTGTTGTGCAGGTGAAGCCAAAGGCAAGATATCATCATATGTTCTGGTCTTTGGCTTGGAAGAAAGTTGGTTTGGAAGCATATTTGGCAATGCTTCAACCTCTGCTTTATTTTTGTGTGGGAACCCCGTCAAAAAAAACCCTGTCCATTATGCTAGTAGTGTCCAAGCATCAAGCATTCTCTTTTTTCTTTTTTTCCCATACCGCACTGTGATTGTGACAGGTCACAGGTGCACCTGCCATGCCATTTCACCATTAACAACATACACCATAGCAACAATAAGGCGTACTCAGTTGGGTTTGACAATAGAGATTGACAGACCACGTGACTTTCGCGCATTGCATGCCGGGAACTCGTGGAAAAACAATCCAAGTACTGCATCAAATGCAAGAATTTGCAGCACCGCAAAACGTTCATTCTCCGGTTCCAATACCTTCTTGGTTTTTCTTTGCCCCCCCAAAAAAGGAATGTACAAAACAATGCCAGTCCGTACAAAGACAGACTTGATGAAAACTCAAAGAAAAGATATGAGGACAAAATCAAAGGAGTGAAAGGGTTAGACCCTTACGAGCACACATGTGGACAAAAGACGTTAGCGTGCTGCCCAACTTTCACCACGCTCATATTTATAATTATACGCTTCTTGGAGTGAGTGCATACACTCATGAAGTTTAGTAACTTCAGGTCACTGCAACAAGTCCAGGTACAGTTTACCGACAGATGGGTACAGGACCTTGAAATGCACCGTGTAGAACGAAAGACCATCGTACATATCGTAAATTATGTTATTATGTTAGTTTAAATGAATCAACACCCCCGAGTCATTCTAACTACCAGAAATCTCGAAGCACAGGCCGAGGGGGCAGTGTGGCAGCAATTTTTCACACCAGCTTATTAATTAATGAAAGACCAAGACAGACTTTTAATTCATTTGAAAACCTGATGCTTAACATTGTCCACCCCAGCTGTAAAACTCAGAAACCAGTCTTACTTGTTATCATCTATCGTCCACCTGGGCCTTACACAGAGTTTCTGTCTGATTTCTCAGACTTTATATCTAATTTAGTTCTGAGCTCAGATAAAATAATTATTGTGGGTGATTTTAACATCCATGTAGATGCTAAAAATGACAGCCTCAACATGGCATTTAATCTGTTATTAGACTCAATTGGTTTCTCGCAAAATGTAAAAGAACCCACCCACCACTTTAATCACACTCTAGATCTTGTTTTAACATATAGCATAGAAACTGAACATTTAACAGTGTTTCCCGAAAACCCTCTCCTGTCTAATCATTTCCTGATAACATTTACATTTACAATAATTGATTACACAGAGGTGGAGAATAGACTTTTTTTTTATTTTATTTTATTATTATTTTTTTTAATGGAGAGTAGACTTTATCAAAGTAGATGTCTTTCTGAAAGCGCTGTAACTAAGTTTAAGAATATAATCCACCCACTGTTATCATCTTCAATGCCCTGTACCAACACAGAGCAGAGCAGCTATCTGAACGCTACCCCAACAGAGGTCGATTATCTTGTTAATAATTTCACCTCCTCACTACGTACGACTCTGGATACTGTAGCTCCAGTGAAAACTAAGGTCTCTAATCAGAAGTACCTGACTCCGTGGTATAATTCTCAAACACGTACCCTAAAGCAGATGACTTGTAATCTGGAGAGGAAATGGCGTGTCACAAATTTAGAGGATCATCATTTAGCCCGGAGAAATAGTTTGCTGCTTTATAAGAAAGCCCTCCGCAAAGCCAGAACATCTTACTATTCATCACTGATTGAAGAAAATAAGAACAACCCCAGGTTTCTCTTCAGCACTGTAGCCAGGCTGACAAAATGTCAGAGCTCTTTTGAGCCAACCATCCCTTTAACGTTAACTAGTAATGACTTCATGAACTTCTTCACAAATAAAATTTTTATCATTAGAGAAAAAATTACCAATAATCATCCCACAGATGTAATATTATCTACAGCTACTCTTAGTACCATTGATGTTAAGTTAGACTCTTTTTCTCCAATTGATCTTTCTGAGTTAACTTCAATAATTACTTCCTCCAAACCATCAACGTGTCTTTTAGACCCCATTCCTACAAAACTGCTCAAAGAAGTCCTGCCATTAATTAATTCTTCGATCTTAAATATAATCAACCTATCTCTAATAATCGGCTATGTACCACAGGCCTTCAAGCTGGCTGTAGTTAAACCTTTACTCAAAAAGCCATCTCTAGACCCAGCAGTCTTAGCTAATTATAGACCAATCTCCAACCTTCCTTTCATATCAAAAATCCTTGAAAGAGTAGTTGTCAAACAGCTAACAGATCATATGCAGAGGAATGGTTTATTTGAAGAGTTTCAGTCAGGTTTCAGAGCTCATCACAGCACAGAAACAGCTTTAGTGAAGATTACAAATGATCTTCTTATGGCCTCTGTCCTGCTAGACCTTAGTGCAGCATTCGATACTGTTGACCATAATATCCTATTAGAGCGATTAGAACATGCTGTAGGTATTACAGGTACTGCACTGCAGTGGTTTGTATCATATCTATCTAATAGACTCCAATTTGTGCATGTAAATGGAGAGTCCTCTTCACACACTGAGGTTAATTATGGAGTTCCACAGGGTTCAGTGATAGGACCAATTCTGTTTACATTATACATGCTTCCCTTAGGCAGTATCATTAGAAGACATAGCATACATTTTCACTGCTATGCAGATGACACCCAGCTCTATCTGTCCATGAAGCCAGATAGCACACACCAATTAGTTAAACTGCAGGAATGTCTTAAAGACATAAAGAGCTGGATGGCCGCTAACTTTCTGCTTCTTAATTCAGATAAAACTGAGGTTATTGTACTCGGCCCTGAAAATCTTAGAAATATGGTATCTAACCAGATTCTTACTCTGGATGGCATTACCTTGGCCTCCAGTAACGCTGTGAGGAACCTTGGAGTCATTTTTGACCAGGACATGTCCTTCAAAGCACATATTAAACAAATATGTAAGACTGCTTTCCTCCATTTGCGCAACATCTCTAAAGTTAGAAATATCCTGTCTCAGAGTGACGCTGAAAAACTAGTTCATGCATTTATTACTTCCAGGCTTGACTACTGTAATTCATTATTATCAGGATGTCCAAAAAACTCACTGAAAAGCCTTCAGCTAATCCAAAATGCTGCAGCAAGAGTACTGACAGGGACTAGAAAGAGAGAGCATATTTCTCCTGTTTTGGCTTCCCTTCATTGGCTTCCTGTTAAATCCAGAATTCAATTCAAAATCCTGCTCCTCACATACAAGGTCTTAAATAATCAGGCCCCATCTTATCTTAATGACCTTGTAGTACCATATCACCCAATTAGAGCACTTCGCTCTCGCTCTGCAGGCTTACTTGTTGTTCCTAGAGTATTTAAAAGTAGAATGGGAGGGAGAGCCTTCAGTTTTCAGGCCCCTCTCCTGTGGAACCAGCTTCCAGTTTGGATTCGGGAGACAGACATTATCTCTACTTTTAAGATTAGGCTTAAAACTTTCCTTTTTGCTAAAGCATATAGTTAGGGCTGGACCAGGTGACCCTGAATCCTCCCTTAGTTATGCTGCAATAGACGTAGGCTGCCGGGGGATTCCCATGATGCATTGAGTTTTTCCTTTCCAGTCACCTTTCTCACTCACTATGTATTAATAGACCTCTCTGCATTGAATCATATCTGTTATTAACCTCTGTCTCTCTTCCACAGCATGTCTTTTATCCTGTCTTCCTTCTCTCACCCCAACCGGTCGCAGCAGATGGCCGCCCCTCCCTGAGCCTGGTTCTGCCAGAGGTTTCTTCCTGTTAAAAGGGAGTTTTTCCTTCCCACTGTCGCCAAAGTGCTTGCTCATAGGGGGTCATATGATTGTTGGGTTTTTCTCTGTATCTATGAAGCGCCTTGAGGCAACTTTTGTTGTGATTTGGCGCTATATAAATAAAATTGAATTGAACTGAATTGAATTGAAAGTTTACCAGTTTCACAAATCGTCTTCATAAATACACATTCGTTAACCGTTTATTAATAGGACCTTTGAGCTCAATGGTAATTAATTAGTAGTGGAAATAATTTCTGGTACGTGTTACAGAAATGTAGCAGTGACAATAATATTGTATGCTGTAATCGTACTGGGCAATTAGTGATACAAAACAACTGTTTTACCCTGTGAATAAAAGTATATGTTTTTGTCAATGTACCATAATAACAGAAGCGAAACGCAATATTGAGTCAGGACAATTCACTATTTATGCACAATAAACAAAGGAGCATAGCGCGACAATTTCATTTCAGCGCCAGACTTGCTTGTAACCTATATCACCAGTTATGTTATGAAAAGTGACGTATTAACTACTACAAAACACTGATCTTTGTGGGAATGCTTGAAGCAGACTAACATGTGAGCTGGAGTGTTCTGGGACGTTGTATTTGGTCTTTGAATGGCTGCAATCCAGGCCACCCGTCAGCTCTTTGTTACTTCGGAAACATGGCTCGAACAATTTCTCTTCAATGACGTAATCCGATAACAACCGATCTCTTTACCC
The DNA here is from genome assembly GCF_964374335.1 of Astatotilapia calliptera. Lineage (NCBI taxonomy): Eukaryota > Metazoa > Chordata > Actinopteri > Cichliformes > Cichlidae > Astatotilapia > Astatotilapia calliptera. Next base: position 13,731,040 of record NC_137423.1, read on the forward strand.
GTCGGCTTCCCGTGGCTGTCATACAACTGGCTATTGCAGTTAATAATACAGCAGCTTCTTGCCATTTTTCGTGTTTCTTTTTATCGCTGTGTAACTGATTTCATGTGAAAGCCTGCGTGCGCTAGTATCTCTTGCCACGAGTTCCCAGAATTCTTTGCGATTTTGCCCCTGAATGAAGTCACATTTTCAATCTCTATACCTTCCTATTGCTTCCAAATCACTGACAAAGGTTGTTGCCCTGGTGGTGCTAGATTAGGCTTACACAAATTCTACATCCTACAGAAACTACCTCAGGTATTTCTGAAGATGACTAAAACAGAACCAAAATGCTTTAAACTGGCATAAACTCAGTGTTGGTGAAAAAGTTCCCTGTTATGTTCCCTGAAAAAGTCCAGGAAATGTGGGAAAGAAACAAAAAGGTTGAAAATAAAACAAAGAAAAACTGTAACATGATCAACAGCCTCCTCTCCACAGAGTGCACAGCCACACTGAAGTTCCCGAAAGAACAATGGAGTCTTGGTTAGGATCCTCTGAGTGTCCTGCTCTCTTAACTACAAACAGTTTGTGTTTGCAGTCCAAACAAGGATGAACAGAAGCGATGTCTTTCTGATTTCTAATCTAAACTTCTTCTCGGCCATTGTTCTCCATCCCCTCCAGAGGACATTTGGCTTTTGATGCTGTTCACATGCTGCTCAGGCTGTAGCCATTGTACTTGTTGTACTTTAAAGAGAACATTTTCAGCATCTCAATGATGTGAGCCCAGAGGCGGTGTTTAGTCTTTTAGTTTTACAAACTGCACACTATGTAAAAACAAACTATGATTTCACACTGTCTGTGCATGTTTGATGTTAGTTACAAATTCATTTGCACTGTTCTCAGCCTTGATTTGATTTTGCTTTGTTTAGATAAATCAAAGTTTGGAAAGTGGAATATATTAATGTGTATTTTCTAACCCTTTGAGCCAAAAGCCACCAGGAAACAACACCTACACCAACCAAAAAGTGTGTTACATTAAAACTGTGTTGTGTAATTGCAGTCAATGTGCAGATTTAACACAGATTCTTCTGTTTAACGTTTAAACACGCCTCCAAACATGCTCCTTCCGGTTCTCATCGATATACAGTGGGGCAAAAAAGTATTTAGTCAGCCACCGATTGTGCAAGTTCCCCCACTTAAAATGATGACAGAGGTCAGTAATTTGCACCAGAGGTACACTTCAACTGTGAGAGACAGAATGTGAAAAAAAATCCATGAATTCACATGGTAGGATTTGTAAAGAATTTATTGGTAAATCAGGGTGGAAAATAAGTATTTGGTCAGCTCAAACAAGGAAAATCTCTGGCTCTCACAGACCTGTAACGTCTTCTGTAAGAAGCTTTTCTGTCCCCCACTCGTTACCTGTATGAATGGCACCTGTTTGAACTCATCATCTGTATAAAAGACACCTGTCCACAGCCTCAAACAGTCAGACTCCAAACTCCGCCATGGCCAAGGCCAAAGAGCTTTCGAAGGACACCAGGAAAAGTATTGTAGACCTGCACCAGACTGGGAAGAGTGAATCTACAATAGGCAAGCAGCTTGGTGTGAAAAAATCAACTGTGGGAGCAATCATCAGAAAATGGAAGACATACAAGACCACTGATAATCTCCCACGATCTGGGGCTCCACGCAAGATCTCATCCCGTGGGGTCAAAATGATCATGAGAACGGTGAGCAAAGATCCCAGAACCACACGGGGGGACCTGGTGAATGACCTGCAGAGAGCTGGGACCAAAGTAACAAAGGTCACCATCAGTAACACACTACAACGGCAGGGAATCAAATCCCGCAGTGCCAGACGTGTTCCGCTGCTGAAGCCAGTGCATGTCCAGGCCCGTCTGAAGTTTGCCAGAGAGCACATGGATGATACAGCAGAGGATTGGGAGAATGTCATGTGGTCAGATGAAACCAAAGTAGAACTTTTTGGTATAAACTCAACTCGTCGTGTTTGGAGGAAGAAGAATACTGAGTTGCATCCCAAGAACACCATACCTACTGTGAAGCATGGGGGTGGAAACATCATGCTATGGGGCTGTTTTTCTGCCAAGGGGACAGGACGACTGATCCGTGTTAAGGACAGAATGAATGGGGCCATGTATCGTGAGATTTTGAGCCAAAACCTCCTTCCATCAGTGAGAACTTTGAAGATGAAACGAGGCTGGGTCTTCCAACATGACAATGATCCAAAACACACCGCCCGGGCAACAAAGGAGTGGCTCCGTAAGAAGCATTTGAAAGTCCTGGAGTGGCCTAGCCAGTCTCCAGACCTCAACCCCATAGAAAATCTGTGGCGGGAGTTGAAAGTCCGTGTTGCTCGGCGACAGCCCCAAAACATCACTGCTCTCGAGAAGATCTGCATGGAGGAATGGGCCAAAATACCAGCTACTGTGTGTGCAAACCTGGTAAAGACCTATAGTAAACGTTTGACCTCTGTTATTGCCAACAAAGGTTATGTTACAAAGTATTGAGTTGTATTTTTGTTATTGACCAAATACTTATTTTCCACCCTGATTTACCAATAAATTCTTTACAAATCCTACCATGTGGATTCATGGATTTATTTTTCACATTCTGTCTCTCACAGTTGAAGTGTACCTCTGGTGCAAATTACTGACCTCTGTCATCATTTTAGGTGGGGGAACTTGCACAATCGGTGGCTGACTAAATACTTTTTTGCCCCACTGTAGGTTCCCCCAGTTCTACAAGCTGTTCGTTCTCGTTTATGTCCCCTTCACTTCTATTTAGTACACGGGGATCTGACAGGCCCGGGAGCCGCCGCCAGTCCCCTTCGAGGCTTTCCCCAAACCGCAGCTCAATTTATGTCCAAGCCATTCACCTTTACCTACTAAAATGCTGTCAAACTTAAAATAGCCAGTGAAACTTGTCAGCCTCCAGAATAATGTGCTCAAATGCAGGTTTGAGTATCACGAACTGAACTTGAAGTCGAGCAGCTTTTTTTAACCAAGATGTACATTTGATTATTAAATAATAATCAAACGATTTCCGAGTTTATTGAAGTGACTTCTGATGAGAGGATACTAACACAAATGCAAAGCAGGTAGTATCATCAAAGAGGTACAGAGTTGATCTGTGGCGGCAGTGAGCAGCTGCTGCTTGTCAGTAATTAGCAGCTTCACTCAGCGCAGCTGGAGGAGCCAACCCTGCCAGAGAAATGTTCTCAGTGACCAGTTTTACTCAAAAAAGGGAACAAAACTGGACAGGTATTGTCACTTTTATTACTTTAATATGTCTAAACCTTCTCCCAGAACAACAGAAACAAGGAAAGATTTTCAGTCAGCCTGTGAAGAAATGTAGCTGTCTGATATAGCCTACTACCCAGACCTCCCTCTCCCAGGCTACCTCCACCGAGGCGTTCCCAGGCCAGCTGAGAGATATAATCTCTCCAGCGTTTCCTGGGTCTGTCCCGGGGCCTCCTTCCAGTGGGACATGCCTGGAACACCTCACCCAGGAGGCATCCTTATCAGATGCCCGATCCACCTCAGCTGGCTCCTTTCGATGTGGAGGAGCAGCAGCTCTACTCTGAGCCCCTCCTGGATGGCTGAACTTCTCACCCTATCTCTAAGAGAGAGGCCAACCACCCTTTGGAAGAAGCCCATTTCTGTCGCTTGTATCCACGATCTCGTTCTTTCGGTCACTGCCTACAGCTCGTGACAATAGGTGAGGGTAGGGACATAGATCAACCGGTAAATTGAGAGCTTCGCTTTTACACTCAGCTTTCTCTTCACCACGACGTACTGGTACAGCGTCCTCATCTCTTGTCCACACACTGCAGCCGCAACACCAATCCGCTCGGCCAGGAGCAGAGGCCCTTGCGGACCAATCCCAGGCTACCAAGACTAATCTATTTATAATATTTTACGGTCATATCAAATAGGATTTGTGCTGATGAGTATAAGAGGATGGATGAGTGAATGATTATTCTCAGTGTGTCACTGTAGAAATATAAACTCATTCTGAAGTTTGTCCACAATCATGTCGCCTGCATGAAACCTGGTAAAGCACATGGGCTGAAATATCTACGATGTGATGTTGTGTCTTTGGAACATTGATTCTTCCCTTGTTTCCTGGACTTTGTGAAGATGTCCTGGAAAAGAGACAATGTAACTGTGGTCAGGCAAAGGGTATCTGCAGAACATTCAGAGACAAAAACAAAAAAGAAAAGAAGACACAAATCTGAAGGGGTCAGGGAGAAAAAGAGAGAGGAGAGAGAGAGGTGAGCTGAAGGTGCTGAAGAGACAGCAGAGCAGGACAATTCATCAGCCTGGCTAAATTAAGGAGATTACTGAGTGTGGTCCCCTGTGTGGATATGAAGGAACACACCTCCCAATGTGATTGCCAGTGGCGGCCGTGTTGTAACTCAAGGTTGAGTTTGGATGATGAGAAGGGGGTTATGGAGGATTATACGAGGACATTTACAACGTGATGATTCCAGGAAGACATTGAGAGGCGAAGCTCAGCTGGTCAGCAGCTTCACCTGAAGGCAGAGGAGTTGGACGATCTAACAGCTAATAGCAGGAGCAGCTTCTGGGATCTGCCTGCAGAAAACATTCAGTTTATAGGGCCACTCGGTTAAAGTTATATTTCCATCCGTGTTCTCACTGCAGCACCGAGCGTGCTGTTTCTGGTCAGCCTTGGTCTGTGGCCCCCCCTTAACTTTGAAGCCAATATTAGAATTAAAGGTTATATGCAGTGTTGGGTGTAATGCGTTACTAAGTAACGCATTACACCGTTTCCTCTGGTAGAGTCGGACTCATCCAGAGGAAACGTTCCTGTTTACCCTCAACTTTCTCAAGATGTTTGTCCAGTTAAATTACTTTTCCACTGAAAAAGTAGAGTAACTAATTACTGTTCATTTTTAGGTATTTTAATTACAGGTACTTACAATGTACTTGCGTTACATTGTAAAATAATTAAACTCGCTGAATATCATTATTTAATTTCAATAATTTATCTTCTAAATGTAGAAGTAAACTCTGCCGCTTTAACATCGCTGTAGTGCAGCTGTACGTCATTTCGCGCCAGTTTGCTGCATAGTCTTATTCTAAAGCAGAAGATGTCGTGTGGCTGTTTTATGAAATGGACATATTCCCGTCTCTTCACTTTTCTGAAACAAGCAGACAAAAACATTACAGTAATATATAAGCTATCTCCTGGGGAGAAAAAAACTATCGGCTGCTGTTAATAGCACGAGTAATCTACTGAAGCACCTGACACGAGAGCATAGACGAACACTTCTGAGTGATCCTTGTTCATCATCCATGGATAACACTGTGGCAACTCCTGCTAAGCAGCAAAACTTGATTTTACTCCAGCAGCACAGAAGGTGCTTAAAAAGGTGAGCTTAAAAAATGATTGCAGGCTACATTGTGGAAGAGATGCTACCGCTGTGTACTGTAGAGTCTCCGTCTTTAAAAAAAAAAAAAAGTATTATTTAAAGAGTTTAATTTCTATTGTTTGTCCACTCAAGATTTATAGGGATTTTAAGAAGTATTTAGTTTAATTAATTTAGTAATTAAGTTACTTTTCTGACACAGTAATTAGATAAGTATTTTAAATACAATATTAACTAAGTAATTAGTAATTAGTAATTAACTACTTTTTTAAAGTAACTTACCCAACACTGGTTTTATGTTAATTCATTCTGTGTGATGTGAGCTTTTCTAGCTGTAAATGCACTAAAAGTCATTTAAGGTTGAACTACGTCAGGTCTGTAACTTCCAAGTGTCTCTCTACTGTTAAGCTTAAGCTGAGAACTCTGGTTTTCTGATAAAGCTCAGGGTTGGCTCTGATGACCTTTAATCATCTTTTAGTTGTGCTTTTGTAGGCCTCGGGCTGCTGATGGACCCATCGCCATGCTCTAAGCACCTCTCCTCTAATCCCCTCTCTTACACTCTTCATGCATTCATGTGCAGCTCTTGCATGCCAGTAACTGTCTCAGTGTTGTTTCCCTTCACATTTCTGCAGGTTCTGTGAGCTGCCTGTTTCTGATCTGTGGTTGCTGCTGTGCTGACCTGTGTCTGTTTGTTCCCGCTCGCATCTTTTCTCTCTGCTCTCTTTTGTGATCTCGGGGATCAAGACAGATGACCCACCTGCCCTGAGGCAGTTCTGTTGGATGTTTCTTCTTGTTAAAAAGGAATTTTTCTCCCTGCTGTTGCTAAATGCTTGCACGAGGGAATCGCTGGGGTTCTTTCCGTGATACCATACGGTCATCACTTTACTGTGTAAAATGCTTTAAGACGGCAACATCTATAAAAAAGATGAAATTTATAGAATTCTCATCAAATAAAATTGCAACATTTTTTTATTAACATAATGAGAAAACATTATTAAACAAATTTGGCAAATCCAAAGTCTATCATTAGAGTACGAATGATAGACTGTATTCAAAGCACTTTAAATCACCTTGTTGTTGAATTGTGCTATACAAATAAATTTGCCTTGCCTTGCCTACGAAGCACCTTGAGGTGAGCGTTTGGTGCTACATGAATAAAACTGATTGAAATTAACTTAACTTCAGGCCAGCCGAAATGTTTTTTTCACACTTAGGCCTGCTGTGTTGCACCAAAGTTGTTATATAAAATAGATTAAAACATATTTTGAATGTTTGTTTTTCATTAGAAATGTAGTGTAATCTTAATTTAGAAAAGGTTTGGGGCAAGCAATTTAAACTTGTTTTAGAGTGTGGGCCATATCTAAATGTTTTAATCTAAGAAAAGTGGCACTTGAGCAGTACACTTTAGTTTTACTATATGATAAAAAAATACTGCTGTAGTAAACAAAGGTGTCACGTCTGCAGAAAGTAATACAAAGGAACCTGAGAGGAGACGTGGAACATGGGACATGGACGCCTGAGACGAGGAACATGGACGAAACACAACAAACAGAGAAGGACAGGGCTTAAATACATAGAGGAATAACGAGGGGGCGAGACACAGGAGGAGAGCACAGGAACTACATCCACACACTTTCATACGGCCTACATTTATCAAAATTTGTCTGATAATTATCCAGAACTCGATTAGAGACTTTTTAATAAGTCACAAAGCTGTGGACTTCTTTTCCAATCAAAAGAAAAACTGTTTGAGCTTTGAAAATATTTAGCCCTCATTCAGTCGGCTTCATCCACTGTTCTGTCATCTTCTGATCAACGGAAGCAATGCTTTGAGCCACCAAACTTACCTGAACTGATGATCCAGACATCTCTGCCACCTCGTTGCCTGGTTTACGATGAGTAATTAAGAGCGCCCGGTGGCGCCAGTGTCCGGCAGCCTCGCCTCTGTCAGTGCGCCCCAGGGTGGCTGTGGCTACAATGTAGCTTGCCATCACCAGTGTGTGAATGCATGTGTGAATGGGTGGATGACTGGATATGTAAAGCGCTTTGGAGTCCTTAGGCACTAGTAAAGCGCTATATAAATACAGGCCATTTACCATTTACCATTTAAAGCACTAACAGTGTTTTGTTGTTGTTGACTCCACCTCGCCTTTCGGTCATGGTTAGCGGTTAGCCTCTGTTATCAGAAAGGAAAAATGAACAGCAGAGATTTTCACGAGTTCTTACACCCTGATAAGACTGTCTTCCCCTGAAAAGCTTGACATCGTATAGTGAGTCAACACTAAAAATAACATAGGGATCTATGGTGTGATGATCTTCTTGCTCTTCTCCTTTATCAATAATTTCCTTTCTGTCTGTGGGTGTGCTCGTGGTGCACACCCACCCACATCACCAACAGCTGGAGAAACTTTAAGGTGAACCTCAAACATGAAAACAAAGTTGGGGAAGGACGTGCTGAGTTGTGGAGGTAATGCAGGCACGCTGGTCATGATGTAAGTCTGCTGAGTCCTGTGATGTCTTCTGTTGCATCCACAGCTGCAGGCTTTTCAGTGTATTCACCACAGGCTGTTCAGAACTGGTGTGTGTGTGTGTGCGTGTGTGTGTGTGTGTGTGTGTGTGTGTGTGTGTGTGTGTGTGTGTGTGTGTGTGTGTGTGTGTGTGTGTGAGAGAGAGAGAGAGAGAGAGAGCGAGAGCTGCAAAGCAAACACTGCACCCTGCCAGATAAAATGTCTCTGCAAAACTATTTTTTCATTATCTCTCATTAAAGAGAAGTACGTTAGCTCTCCATAAAAATATGCAACAAAAAGATATCTCAGATATAAAAGGAAGAAGAACTCCATGGCTTTAAAACCTGTTTGCAAGCTGTAAATAAATAAAACTTTGTTTCATGATGAAACAGTCAAACATAAGCCTGAAATAATTTTATCCTGGCTGATTTTTTTTAATTTATGATTTGTTTTTGTACAATACCTTTTTCTGTTTAATGGAGGTATTGAACATTTTTTAATTAATGACACATTTTCCCCAGATCAATTCCACATCATCTATAACATCTTCTACCATTAATAAACATGCTATTGTTGTTCTACTCGGTGCAGTCCAATCACTTTTGTTTTGTAACTTCCTGTTAATCTTAATTACTAACTTTATTACCATTTGCATTGAAAGTTTGAACTTGACCTGTTGTATTTAATTAATGTGTATGATGTGGACGAACATAAACAAGTTGATTTTCTGATCATTTGCTGGAGAAAACTTAAAAACTGCATTTTCTTTGATCACCCTGTAGCAGAAGTGGCAGAGGTGACTGCTCAAAACTAGTTAGAGCTTATAAAACGTCTCCTTTTTGCTTTTTACATTTTGATACCAGGCTGATCTTCCATTTGTTTCTAAATAATTTTCTTTCTGGGTTAAAAACTGATGTGGTTACAGTTTGACCCCACAGGTTGTTTTTCTTCAAAATCTTTAAAATGCAAAGTTGTAATATATTCATATTCCAGGTATTCCTCATAAAATATGTTTGTAACATGAGGCCATTTGCATTTTTATTTATTTTTTCATTAATTTTTAAAAAAAATGCAGTTTTTGTATCACTACCCCACCCTTCCACAAGTGGGGTCAAAAATTACCCCAAGCAGTTCCTATGCAATTTTCTATGAAACTTTCATTCTTAGCAACTCTGACTGTCCCACTTACACTTCTGATGGATCAAGAATTAATTTTTACACAGTGACATACACGATTTAAAGTCAGGGCTGCACATAAGTGGTCTTCAGGTGTGTATTCGCTGTCAAAATAAAAGTATTCCCAGAAATTCAGAGAATACGCGGTTCTTTTGCGGTGGAGGGATACCAAAGTAATTGCTTGCTTCTTCGACATCTTTAAGAGTTCTGAACAAATGTCTGTCCTCCTCCAGAACATGTACGCAAACGAACGTTCCAACTTCTTATCTGGTGCGCATCTTTTATTTTGACAGCAAATGCGCACCTGCGGACTATTTATGTGCAGCCCTGTTTATAGTTTTCTGTGCATTTCAAACATTGTACTTTCTGATGTTTTTTTTTTTAATATTTAAAGTAACATGGCTGCTATGAGGCCAGCTGTGGACCTTGCCCTACAAATGATCCAGGACGGATGGGATGAAGAGCCCATCGGAGGCATTGACTCAGAATTTGACATCTCAGATATAGAGGACCCAGACTATTGTCACCCCCCTCCCCCCGAACAAGACTAGTCAGATACAGAGGAGTCCTCTGAAGAGGAAATGGATATTGAGTCTAACAGAATGAGCCCCTCTTACTGCTCTGGCCACAATATTCTGAATTAGTCAGCCAGGGCTTGCACCTGGGTTTAGTACTTTCTCCCCAGTAAATGCATGGAAGATGTTCATGTCTGATAATATAATAGAAGAGGTGCTGACATGCACAAACATGGAGGCACTAAGAGTAGCCACAGACAGGGGAAAAGAGTGGAAAAATGTAATCAAACAAAAGCTCCTGGCCTTCATTTGATTGACCATTTTTGCAGGAAGTGAGAAGAACTGGGATGTACAAGTTTTTTGGGAGTCCTCTGCATAACCCATTGTACAAGGCCACTATGTCAATTCAAAGATTTAAAGATATTGACCGTTTCTTGCACTTTGATGACAAGAGGACCAGAGCCTACCGACTGAAAACAAACCATATGGCAGCTTTCAGCTACGTATGGGGCCTGTTCCTGGTCAACTGCAGGCAGAAATTCATCCCTGGTGATTGTGTTACAGTGGATGAACAACTTGTGCCTTTCAGAGGGAAGACCCAGCTTCTGCAGTATATGCAGAGCAAGCATACAAAAGTGATACAAGCGATAGAAAAACTGCAATTTCTTAAAATTAATGAAAAAATAAATAAAAATGCAAAGTGCCTCATGTCACAAACATGTTTTATGAGGAATACCTCAAATATGAGAATGTTACAACTCTTTGTTTTAAAGATTTTGAAGAATAACAACCAAGTTTGTTGCAAAATGCATTGTTTCTATTTGGGGTCATTTTTCACCCCACTCGTGGAAGAGTGTAGGTATTGATAGGTTGTGCATCCAAGGGTTAAAAAAGTTGTTAACATAAACTTAACAATGTAGTTTATGCTGTACAGTGTAGCGAGGAATGCCCAAGCCTCTACATTGGAGAGGTTTGGGGAAACAGCCACTTCATAAACGCATGGCACAACATAGAAGAGCCACCTCGACAGGACAAGACTCGGCAGTCCATCTGCATTTAAAGGACAAAGGTCACTCTTTCGAGGATGCCAATGTTTACATTTTGGACAGAGAAGACAGATGGCTTGAAAGAGGAGTGAAAGAAGCCATCTATGTCCACTGTGAGCGACCATCTTTGAACAGAGGTGGTGGCTTACAACACCAACTGTCTGCCATCTATAATCCAATTCTGAGATCCCTTCCCAGATGCCTTAACGCCCACTCACATCCTGGGCCATCTGACCTCTGGAAATCACATGATTAGGGTGGGGCTAGGTTTCACAGTGGGTTCACCCGAAACCTTGGCTGATTGTGACTTACATCCATTTTCACACCTTGGCTCATGTGATTAGGTAGAGGATCATTAGAGGGTCTATTGTCTCTCTTGGGGGGACACTCCCACAGGACTTAAGTCTGGGAGTCTCCACCATTTGACCCTAGAACTGAAGAAGCTTCTCAGATGAGAGGTGAAACATCTTCAAGCAACCTAAAAATGTCCAGATGCTTGACAAGCTCCTTAGACTGTTTTTGTGACTTGGTGCTCTATGTATACAGTTCAATTGAACTTGCTTCCTCCACAGTTTGAGGTTGTGAGAGCTCACATCTGTCTTCCTGCTATCCTTCTAGCATTTAGCAGGGTTATTGCTGTAGTTTTCTTTACAGAGGACAAAATTTCTTCTGGCAATGTTGTTGTTTATCCTTGTTGTTTTATTTCATCCATATTTAAGTTCCCATCCAAATGTAATGAATTGAGAAAATTGGCAAAATAAATTGAATGCACATTTCCATCAACTACTGTTATGGAAATATTAGCAGCCGGGTTGTTGAAGTTAGCAGTTGTTGACACTACAATTTTCCAGCTGGGTGCCATTAAATCATTTTATAATAAAAAAGCACAGGAAGATGACTTCATTAGGAGCAAACCAGTCAAACCCCAAACTGTGAAAAATTATATAAAATGAGAAAACATGATTGAAATTATGTACACCAATCAGCCACAACATTAAAACCACTGACAGAAAAAGTGAATAAAGATAATTAAATTGTAATTATAATACACTGCTTTTTGATCCAGGCATTGGGGCAGTAACCCCCCCCCCCCCTCCCATGATGTAAAGAGCAGCTCAAGAAAAGACACCAACATTTAGACCCAGACCTCCAGCCTCCCCACATCCCAGACTGATCAAGCACTCATGAGATGTAGTGGATGAGTCTAGACCATATACTGGACCATCAGAGGATAATGACTTCATCTCGTGCAGTTTTTTTCCCCCATGTCCTCCCACTCTGGATGTTAAAGTCACATGATTCATGTACATCATCACTGATTTAAAAAAAAGTGGTTTCCATTATAGTTTGTCACATTTTGCTTTTACATACAATGTAAACACAATGAATACAATGAATATTCCATCAAAACTAAAACTAAATCAAATGAATTTAATATTTCTTTGTAAATTAAATTCTGTGTAAACCATCTTGATATCACAAAGCTAATACTTGTGAGCCTCTCTGAGCATCACAGCAGATGTCATCGTATCCAAGTAACTGGCGATGGAACATATTTTATTTCTATTTTATTGCCTTTGAACCCTTCTGCAGTTCTGCAGTAGACCAGAAACTCCAGAAAACCATGAATCAACATTTGGACATTACTGGTGCGAAGATCGGCTGCACCAGAAACAGAACAAAGTTACAGAGTTTCCAGTAAAGACATATGTGTTCTGCAGTTTGCCACTTTTTGGCACCATCTGTGCAGGTTGAAAGTTCTTATTAAATAAAGCGGAGAACAGCACTGTACACCACGGCAGACGAAACAAGCAAATGAGACAGGAAACTGTGCTTTTTTTTAATTTATTTTTTGATGGGAAACTGCTCTCAAAGCAAGCAGGGACATGGAGTTGGAGTTGTTATCCTTGTGGATTTAAGTTTTGGAGGCAAGACAGCAAAAGAAGGAAGAATTCATGACAACGTGTTTCAGACGAAAAGAATGGTTTTAGTCTTCTTTTGCTGGTTAAGATCATTTTGGTTGGAAAATGATGAAGGTTCAGCAGGTTAGAACTCTCTCTGCATCTCTCCATCTGATACACTGTACACACTGCAGTAGTCACACCTGTTGCACATGCTCTAGAGTAAAATAACAAATGACAAAGTTTCAAGGGTTAGAGTTAAATCCAATCATATGTGCAGGTTGTGACCAGCCCATGTTTGATGAACGCACTATCCTGAGTTTGAGGCCAACGGCGTTCTCTAAAGGATTGACAGTCAGCGTCAACAACTGTTTTTTCCCCCCTTTTCTTATTTATTCGGTTTTTGATCTAATATGCTGTATGTCCCCTCTTAAAGTTTCTGCCTTGTCCAATGTGACTTTGTTGACTGGCCCAAGATATGCATCTCATAAATACAAATCAAATATTCTCATTTTATATGGAAATGATGCAATGTAGGTGATTACTTTCACTGCAGTCTTTTATTTTGTAATGTATTTTAAGGATAAAAATGTAAATGCCCTAAGATCTGAGGACAAGATCAGTTGCACAAAAGAGCAGCAGTTAACCAAGTTAAAGAAAGATCATTGTCATGGATAAAATAAATCAATGTTGACTTAGTTTGTATGCTAACCATCCAGCTGTACCTCATCTCTGAAAGGATCTTTATGGCACAAGGTCAATTCAAAGAGATGATTCAAACATTCCCATTTCCCAAACTGCCTCTTCTCACCTAGCAGGATGGCTTCTGTGTAATCTCTACTTTAAATATAAAGAAGAACTGGAGAGCTAAACACAAGAATGATGTTGCAACGGTGAGCTGATGGTGAGTGGATAAACCTGTCACACTGTGGGAAACTACCAAGCATTTGTGGGTTACATGGTAGAAGAAGTGCCGTCAAAATAAAGTACCTATGCAGTGAGGTTAGTTCACTGCTTCCCTTCACACTTCTCAAACTGCTCAACCTCATGTCCTCTCCTCTCTTTGTGTCTCCTCATCACGTCCTCTGGAGGGAGGAGCTTAGACGTGAGGAGTCTAGGCAGCAGACACTACACAGAATGAAACATCTTTGCCTCAGAGCCTCATTTTAAAATCATGCCAAGTAAAAATGACCTGTGGCTCCGCTGGGTCATAAATAGCTTTGTCAAAGCCGCATTATTTTATGGTGGTTGTGGCATGTTTCATATTTAGGGCCACTGAAATAAATCTGAAGCAGTGTGGCAGATATTGGACTAGTTCTTAATCACTGACAGGCAAAAAGAACAACTTCTGAATCCAAACCAGAAGTTAATTAATTTTTTACCCCTGAACGCCTACTGGGAGAAACTATTGAAGCACTTTTCTGAACTGAATGGTTTCTGTCATATTTTAGGCCTGTTTGTAGGACAAAATGCCTGGGTTTGCATCAGAGGTTAGCAAAGGTGGTCTACACCTGTGCAGATACCTTTGGAAAAGCCCAGAAACTAAAACCAAAACTTTACTGATATATGCTAAGATATCAAAGGTCATCATTAACATCAGAAAATGTCATCTTTATGGAGGAAAGAGTTACAGAGTCCTCTCTCCAACACCTGAGCGTCTTCCACTCTGACTCTGAGACTGAGACTAATGCTGACGTACAGCAACGCATAGTGATGGGGACAATCAGACACAAGTAAATTCAGCCAAGAGGAAGGCAAAAAAGCATGAATGACACAAGGAACCTAAAGCTGCACAACAGGACACAGGTATCAGTAATTTTAATACTTAACCTAATATTTAACTTCAATAAAAATGGTCACTGGTAACACATGCAACCTCATTCATGGTGATGGAGTGTGCAGCTTCTGAGTTCTGAAAAAATGAGATACATGCAATAAAACATTTGCAAAGTGATATTTTTAAGAACTCCTTTTCTACCTTTTCCCATTGCACTGATACATGATTTGCTGAGCTGCTGTTTGTGCACTGGATTTTAGTCCAACTTCTTAAGAGATGATTGAAAAATGAAATATAAGACTTTCTGGGCAAAGTTTAGTTCTGAAGCTAAAACAGTTTATGGCGATACAAAGATAGAAAGTTGGTGTTGAAAATGATGAAATAATGGAGAGAAACGCTGCACAACATGGTTTTTTTTTTGTTCGTTTTTGTGCATTAGAATCTGACAGATGTAGGCACAGGTTTGGACACATGCTCTCATGGAGGTCTAATACTGTGATGTTAAATCCTAACTCGAGTTTTTGGAACATTTTTACTATAAGTGTAGAGAAATCTGTTTCCCATTGGGTCATTTTGTGTATCTTCACTGTATCCTCCACTCGTCCTGTGACACCAGCTGTTGTCATTGAATATCTGCTGGCATATCAAGAATCCTCGAGTTTCAACCTTTCTACAAGTCTCCCTGCGAAGGCTGCCTGAATGGCATAATGACCTTTAGTAAAGGATAAATGTTACGATGCTTTCAAATAAAAAAAAACAATCAAAATCAAAATTTATTTATAAGCACATTTAAAAACAACACGGGTTGAGCCAAAGTGCTGCACATAGTAGAGATAAAATAGTAAACATACATAGTAATTATATAAAAGACTAGTCATAATTGAAAGCTAAAGAGTACAAATGTGTTTTCAATTGGGTTTTAAAAATGTCGAGTGTTGGCAATGACCTAATGTGAAGGGGCAGACTGTTCCAGAGTTTGGGTGCAGCGATCGCAAAAGCTCGGTCACCCCTGTTTTTCTGGGGATAGTCATAAGCAACTTATCTGCAGACCTAAGGGCTCTACTTGGATTATCTTTTGTTAAAAACTTTTAGAGGGAAACTGGAGCTACTGATCCGTCCTGCTGCTGAACATCAGCCTCACTCAGCGCACCTGTTCAGCTTGCAGCAGAAACAGTTAATGTGCTAAATGAAGGTCTTTGTGGATGGTAAAAGAGCACAGTGAACTCACAGCAAATATCAAATATCAGCAAATATTAAAGTATAGCATATTGTACCTTGTAGAGTACAGCTGTTCTTGGGCTGCTGCTGTCAGACTCTTCACATTTCTCAGTGAATCAGAACAACTCCTGGACTTCAAAAATACGACTCAACCGTTAACCTTTGCCACTATCGCCTTTGAATCGGGAGACTTCTTGTTTTTCCTGCAGTAACTTCACCTGCCAACACTGAACACCGGCTCCTTCTAACCAGGTGCTGAAGTTTGACAGGCCAAATTATATCCAGTCTCTTTAAATTGGGAGGTTTTCTGTTGCACTAAAGGATGTCTCGGTTCTAGCGGTGAGTTCTTATCTCAGGGGATCAAATCCTGCTGTTTTGTCAGAAGTGCTGTTGCAGAGATACACACAAGATGGGCTTCAGTGTTGGAATATATATCACAAGTTTTTTTTAGTCTTCTGTCAATTTTAGGACCTTTTTTGCTTTTTTTGATTCACTTTTTACTCTCCTGTTTGTGGTTGGTTTTGCAGTCTACTGCACATCAGCCCTGCATGCTGGACAATTATGCCAACTGTGTGTTTAATCATGGCACCAGAGGGTTCTTTATGTCGCTGGTTACAAAGTGAGAACCATCTCGCTACTGCCACAACCAAAGGACAACTTGGCCTTATCTGTGAAAGGCAGGCAGCAGGTGAAATAGCAGTACTTGACACCCACGAATGACAACACGCTAAGTATGTAAATACTTAAGATGTAGTGAAACACAACCATCAGGCGACTGGCATGACAGAGGGAGTCAGAGGAGAGGAAAACATGATCTACTGCAGGAGCAGCTGTGCACAGAAGAACAATCATTTATATTCAGTTTAACACAAATGCAAGTGAAATCAAATTTCCTTGAGCCAGTCAGAAATAGTTGTAAATTTTGGCTGTGACTGAGCAAACACTGCTCAGAGATCTGTGCTGGGAGACTTTGGCTCCTGAGGTTTAATGTTTGAAGAGTTGATTAACTCTTTATTAAGATTTCATCAGTGAGGGATTTAAACCTGCAACCTTCCAGCAGCACAGCTGTGAGCCATCTTCTGCAGGGACGGGTCAGCTGGGTTGGTCCACACACTCCAAATAAGAACAGGAGCCAATTACAGCCTGCTGTGACTATAAATAACCACCACAGCACTTTACTCCACATTTACATAAAGAGCTATAATGGCTGTGTAATGGTTTAAATATTCATCATGCTTCCTTTGCATTCCACATACTGCTGAATTATAAAAGGAAAACTGTACTGAAGTGAAACCCAAAGATGTTCTGCAGAAAATCTACAGTATGGACAATAAAAACAAACAAACCTACATAAAGAAATTCTATTTGTGGTCTCCTCCAGTCAAGACCACACTTGATTCCGCCTGATGTGCCGCAGCACATTTTAGGAGCGCATGCAAGTAGCTCTCCTCTCTGCTTAATATAAAGCAGCAGTATTATTACTGCTATAGCTTCAGTTTTTATAGAAGGCACATGACACAGAACAGATGAGATCAACAGGAAGTCAGACACAGAAAATTCAAAATAAGAGACCCTGCATTATCATTGCATTGATAATGAGACAATTGGCAGTAAATGAAGACCAGCTGATCTTTGCTATAATCTCTGCATAATTCTGTCAGACTCATGTTTCACATCTCAGCACACTCAGTGTGAGTCTGAGCTTTGTTTGCTGTATACATCATTCATACTCATATTTAGTACAAAGTCCTGTGTTCCAACCTGTGCGACACATCTGTCTATCTGTCTGTTTCCTTTATTTAGTCAGAAATTAGCCTGAGGTAGGAGCCCTGCACACTGAGCAATTTTCCCTTTACACTAATGAAGACATCATATTCTTGTCTCTCTCTCTCTCTCTCTCTGTGTGTGTGTGTGTGTGTGTGTGTGTGTGTGTGTGTGTGTGTGTGTGTGTGTGTGTGTGTGTGTGTGTGTGTGTGTGTGTGTGTGTGTGTGTGTGTGTGTCTGCTCTTCAGTCACAGTATCGCTAAGCCTTGTGATTCCTTCAGTGCCTGCAGACATTAGAATCACAGTCACGTTCCAGCGGACACTTCGGACAAAATGGTCCTGAGGAGAGAGACTGTGTGTGTGTGTGTGTGTGTGTGTGTGTGTGTGTGTGTGTGTGTGTGTGTTACTCTAAAATCACAGAATACATTTTTGGAGTGACAACATTACAGTATTACACTGCACAAGATTAAAGACACTTCAGAGTATCTTACTGACTGTATGACCACCCAGGCAGGCCTGCACTCTCTCTGCTGATAAATTATAAGATCATTCTGAAAAAGCCTCTAATTTATAATAATTCTTATGTAAAACAAAGTGCCAATACCATGAGATGCACCATGTCATAAAAATCACAGGTGGTAAACAACCTGCTGCTAATGAAGACTCGCTACAAGCAGTATTTGAGTGGTTGAATAATAATAATCCTACTACTACTACTACTAATAATAATGATAATAACAACAACAACAACAATAATAATAATAATGATAATAATAATAATAATAATAATAATAATAATAATAATAATAATAATAATAATAATAATAATAATAATAATAATAATAATAATAATAATAATTGGTAATTTACTAACCCTAAGTGGAATTCATTGCATCCCATTTGAGTAGGAATTTGGTGTATACAGGCAGACAGGCTTGCGTGCAGTCCTCTAAAAATAAACTTGTTGTGCATTCTGACTGCGGTTTTCTCTGAGGCAGGAAGAAAGCTACGTTTGGAAGCTTTCCATTAGCATCTGAAGATGCAGAGTCCCTGCAGCTCATTTATAGGTATTAAATTCTGATTTGGTGGCATCTTACTCAAGGCTTCATATAAAGGGGATCGTCTACAAAGCCTCAAAATCTTTGTTTGGTCCTCCTGGTATCTGAATGAAAACAGACATAAGTGAATAACCACCTTAGAAAAAGAAAAAAGTAACACATATTACAGTCAGCCCATAAAAAAGATGATCCCGCGATGCCCCTTCACAGTTGCCTCCTCATGCACCTCCAAACTTCAAATCTCTCCAATTTCATCTCGAGTTGCATCAAAGCCACGTCACAGGATCAATTTCATCTAAAAGAGTGAAGAGGAGTTCACCAAAGCTGCAGCACCTTATGGCAAATAAAGAAACACTAAACAAAGACATGTATTTGGTACCAAAGTGTTAATAAGTCATATTCAGACATGACTCCATTCAATTCAATTTTATTTATACAGCACCAAATCACAACAATAGTCACCTCAAGGTTTATATTGTAAGGTAGACCCTACAATAATACATACAGAGAAAAACCCAACAATCATATGACCTCCAATGAGCAAGCACTTTGGCGACAGTGGGAAGGAAAAACTCTCTTTTAACAGAAAAAAAATCTCTGGCGGAACCAGGCTTGGGGAGGGGCGGCCATCTGTCGCGGCTGGTTGGGGAGAGGAAAGTTAATCCTTTTAAACAGTGAAACGGATGCACTGTGAAGGCCCTTCGATCATGATAAGAACATAAAAATGAATCAGATTAAAACTTTGATCTCTTCTGCTCACGGATTTGTTTCATTGATTTGTGAAATCAGACAGTGTGAGCTTTTGCCTCCTCCCTCAGTTCAGCAGGAGCAGCTCGGTGTGTTTTAGTGAGGGCTCCTCTCCCTTCCCGTAACTCAGATCACAGACACGTGATTTATCACTTTTACAAATATTAAAGGTCTGCACGCTCAGTCTTTAGTAAGTTCGCTGATATTTCCTCAGGGGATCCACGTATGAGGGGCAGAAGCTCATACCCAGCTAGTGACACCTCCCCCAGCCAGTCATCGGCGTCCTTCAGCCCCGCGCAGCCCAATGGGGCACGCTGTGGGCGTGTCCTTTCGCGGTGAGTGGCTTTTTCGGAGTTTGGTAAATGACTGCAGCAAGAAAGCAGACCAGAGCGCACGAGGCTGTGTCCGCCTCCGTGTTTCACCTCCGTGCACGTGTGTGCGCGCTCTCTTCCGCCATGGAACGGGTCCACACGAGTCGGCGAGCACGTTAACGACACTCCGACGGGATTGCTTTTTGTTCTTTCTCTCGGTTTAGCGGAGCTGGTGTTCCGGTGCTGGTACTGGGGCGGGAGCGCAGCGGCGGCCGCCGGTGAGTCTCCAAGTTGAGCGGCAGCGGACAATGGGAGCAGCCGAGCCGGGCTGCTGCAGAGACCGCTACTACTACTGCTCACCCCGGGGAGCCGCCGCCGAGCAGCAGGAGGAGGAGAGGGAGAAAAGGAGGCACACCTGCTCCACCTGCAGACCCTCCTCTCCGAGCAGCAGCCCCGTGCGGGTCCGGGACGTGTGTAGGATGTGGGTGAGGAAAGCTGCGGCTCTGTCCTCGCGCTGGATTTGGGGAATATAAAGCGCACGTGCACTCTTCTCGAGCCCTCCTGAGAGCGTGAGCCTCCCGCAGACCCACTGCTGAAGGAACCGGAGGGGATGTGTTTCGTTCCCGCTGTCGGCGCCGCGGACCGCACGCGCTGGACTTTAGAGTGATTGGATGTAACTGTGGCTCAGTTGACAGGATCCCGTGATCTCGTCTCGAGACCCCCACCCACCCCCTTCTCTCCCCCCTATTCTTCCCCCTTTTCCCTCCCCTCCCGAACCAGAACCCGGATGAGCTCCGTACCCACTGCCCGCCTCTGTCCGTGGTCCTGAACACAGTCTCCTGGCGGATTTAGTGGATTGTTCCCCCCAAAAAACCCTCCTGCGTGGAGGCGTGAGAGCGGACATCAGCATGATTTCATGGAGACTGAGGTCATGAGCATCCCGCGGCTCGGCACCGGCGACTCCGGGATCTGAAACCCACACACACAGAGACACACACACACACACACACACACACACACACAAAAGGTGGAACATTTTCGGTTCACCTTGGAGGTCATAAACCAGAACCGCGACCCCCCCTCCCCTCTCACCCTCATCTTCCTCCTTCTCTTCTTCCACTAAAGGCTTTTTTTGGTCTTTTTTTTTTTTTTTGGAGGGGACTTCATCCTCTCCAGAGCGTGACCCCCCTCCTCCCCTTCCCACCACCTCCACACACTCCCCCTCCCCTCTAAACAAAATGAGACTGGCAAAAATGTGCCGACTAAACGTGCTGGGGATCTATTTGTGGCAAACGGTTGTGTTTTTCAGGTAAGCAGAAGCATGAAATGGACTTCATGAGTGCAAAATAACGACGTGTGTGTCATTGCTTTTCAGAAAATGGAAAATATGAATTTGCATTTTTATTGCTTTGCAGCCCTACTGTTGGGCGGGGGGAGGGGGGCGTTCATGTGCAAACTTATGAAAGTTGTGTTCGGGTTGCGTGTCTCATTGCTCTTGAGCATGTAAAGGAAGTTGAATTAAGTTGCAGTGAATCCAGACAGGACGGTAAAAGAGGAAACAGCGACCACTAGCGGGCGATGTGTGTTTATGGTGTCAGCGGTCATGTTTGGGGGAAAGGAGCCTGTCGGAGTCACGTGCTCTCTGACAGTCATGTTAAAGCAGGTGTTGCTCATAGCAGACAGTATGTGGAGGGGACATGGTGAGGTTTGTGAATACCTCAAACTGCTCGGAGCAGCCTTGTATCCTGGAAATCCACATTCCCATTTGTCTCACTGGTTCAATAAGACAATCGCTTATTGTGAGTTTTCTTCTGTCATTAACAGACATCCAGTAATCGAGCTCCTTGTACATAATACAGCCAAAGAGGAAAAATGTAAGGACACTGTTTCTGTTGATGGGATAAAACATATTCAGAGACAGTACTTTGTCAGCCATTCAATGCAAACATATTTTTCATGTAGATCTCCAGGTCATCTCCAGGCCGGCTCCCTGTTTGTCATTGTCCCCCTTTCACAAACCTGCTAAATGTACCTGACCAGAACAGGAAGTGGCAGCCATTGTTTTGGTGATGCAGATGATGAAACTCTGTCAGCTGATGACATGGAGGTGACGATGCTCAGATGGGTTTTTTTTTTTGGATTGAACAGTTTTACTGGGGCTGAAAAACTTCAAATCAGTCTTCACCCTCCATTATATAATCATTATTATTTGAATTACTGCTTTGGAAGTATTCTTGACCAGATGACCAACACAGATTTTTTTTTAGGTTGCCAAGATGAGTCCAATTGTATAGAAGTCTATGAGAGTCTACTGCTCTGTGAGCTCAGTAAAAATGGTCTCAGCGGCTGGTTTCAAGTCTTATTCAATGCAACTACATATTCATTCTCCAAATCCCGTAGATGATACAGTAGTTTCTGCAGACAGTTGTGCAGAGCAGAAGTATGAAGCGCCTTAACTGGTGGAAAACACAAGAAGTGCTTCAAACTGCACTCTACTTTCCAATGTCACAGTTAAACGAGCCGGCTTTCTGATTCTGTGCAGCATGTTGGAAACTGAAAAGGAGCCTATTTATAGTTACCAGCTGTTTCTTCCAATTTACGCTGAATGCATATTATAATATTATCTCTCACTATTATTTGCTAACGTGTTCGGGTCCTGTGCGCGTTCCCAGCCTGCAGGTTCCTGCACGTTTCGTTTTATTGCATCACACGTGGATCTCATTTCCCTGCACGTCGCCTGGATTTCATTATGTCGAGTATCACTAGTGTTTTTCTACCTGCTGCAGTGACTACTTTCCAGTGAATAAGGCGGCCATTTACCGTGAGGGACATGGTGCTTTTGTAGGAGGGGGCTGCAGGAGTTTTGCATTCAGTGCACACTGTTTAGTTAATGAAGCAGAGTTGGGATATTGCCGTCTCAGCTCCTCACGCCTGGACTCTGCAGTTCCCTGCTTAATTGATATCTCTTTCCTCCATCCTGACCCACACACCCCCCCCACACCTCATTCCACATTCAGCCTCATTACTAAACATTGATTAGCCCGTCAATGGCTGGGGCCAGACCTGATGAATACACATTTAATGCCTGCACATATCTCGCTCACTCACTGGCTCTGTCCACACTCGTAGTATTCATCAAACAGGCAGCAGAGGAGAGCTAGGAATTTAGATTGGACCTGCAGGAAACATTCATCTAACGACCTGTTTCATCTTGCATTAGGCTCAAATCCGAGATAATGTCCTTTTTCCCTGAAAAAGTCTCCTTTTTTAAATCTAATCAGTTGCCGTTTTTAAGAAAATTGGGACTAAAATGTTTTGGAATGTTTTTACTTTATCAGTGGCAACAGCAGCTACAACTGTAAACCCGTGAAGGTTTGTCCAATCTAAGATTCAGTCATTCCTCATCTCATGAACAATTCGTTGTTTATATTAGGAAGGTTCTAGAAATGACAGTCAGTACCAACACAGCGTAGCTCGGATATTAATGTGGACAGTCGGCACAAAATCTATGATAGAAAATTTTTTTTTTAAAAAGGATTAAAGACTCAATCAATAAACACATTTTAAATGAAAGTATAAACAGTCTGTTTAAAGCGCACAGGAACATTTGCTGTCCAAGTTTCCTACATAAAAAGCAAATTCATGCAACAAAAGATATATTTAAAATAATAAATGATACTATTAGTCTATACTTCATCCAGAGCAGCTTCAGATTATTCACATTAATTGAACTGCTACTGTGGATGAGAAAGTGCAGTGCTACATTATCAGCCAACGCTTGTTATCTCATTGCTTCAATAAACTGTGCAGGTGCAGCGCATGAACAAATACCTATTAATTAACATTATCATTAGTAATAAAGTCATGCTTCACTTATACTAGAGCAGAGTCAAAGAGCCTATTCATTGGCTACAGCTGTCAATCAAACCTTAAAAATAATGTAAACTAATAAGTTATTGTTTGTATATGTATGGTGTCTGCATAGTTGTTATGAAGGAATTAGAGATGTATGGAACTGAGTCACTGCTGGAGCCCCAGCTGGACGTTTGAGAAACTGCAGTTTAAAGGTAGCAGTTTAAATAGCTCATGTAGTAAAAGTACAACATACTGTAAATGTCCACAGTAAGGCTAACATTTCAATCTGTTATTCTGTCTCTTGAGTTACAGGTTTATCAAAATCATTTAGGGTTCGTATTCTGTCATCACAGTAATCTCATAGAGATGCTGAGCTACTGCTGAAAGCTCATTCATAATTTCTTGCAGCACATTTTAGGACAAACTGCATGAAGTGAGCTGTAAATTTTGGATTCAAGCAAAGAGATTTATGCCCGGGGTATGTTCTTAATATTAAATAGCAGAAAAGAAAATGCCAACAAACTGATAAACAATATTCTCACATATAACCCTCAAAAAATACTTGTATTTTTATTCTTCTATCAGCATCACTCCATCATTTAACCCCAATAACAAAAATATATTTCCCTTTAATTTCTTGATTTCTGTATGGAAAGGAGCTCAGAACCTCCAGCAATGTTGCTGTGCGTTACCCATGAACGATCACACCGTATCTGAGCCTGAATCGCTGGAACAGACTTAAAGTGCACGAGCTGAACATCACGTGCTCCTCAGTCCTGCGGCACATCGTCTGCTTCTATTGACCGCTCGAGCAGGAACGATTAATCAAACGGGTCAGTGCTGCATTTAGAGAATGCCAACGCACAAACCAGCAGGGAATGCCAATCAGTCACTCACAGTGATTGACAGGCATCGAAACAGCCGCCGACATGTCTGCCGTATTGGTTTTCTACCAGGTGGGAGGTCGTTGGAACAGCAGAATCTTATAGGAAGCTTTGGGGACGGCTGTCCTCTGTCCACACATATCGATGTGTTTATTTTTACAAAAGGAGAAGCTAATCATCCTAAAACTGGAACATGGAACAAACTGGAACAAACATACGTTTGTCATGAAGTCTTCTCGAGGGAAATTTATTTATATTTGGTTTCAGATGCAGTTATACAGTTATTTGTGATCTTAAAGGTGTGCTGGAGCAGGAAAAAGAGAATTAGATGCCTCTCTGTTGACAGTTTAGTTATTTAAAGCCAATCAAGCATCGGGGGTAATTTGCAGGAAGGGTCACTCAGTTTTTTTATGGCTTCATTTGCTGAATCGCTGCTGCAACAAATAAAGCACCTTCAGGTTTTCAGCTTCTTAGAGAAACAAACTGCATCCCTTTATTTTTTTGATCAGCTGCACATCTGCCTCCCTATGATAACACAGACTGATCACCTCCGTTGTTTGCGGGTGCTTGCACGTGTCGTTATTATGTACAAAAGCGCCAGCCTTCAGTCTCTATCCTGAATGAAATGTGCAGAGTGACCTTTTCCTCTGTACATTTCTATTTTCAATAAAAATCTTTTTTTAAATGGAAACATGAGTGGAAACAGTCACCTGCTGCTTGAAGGTAACCTTGAGCTGGCCTTGACGAGGCGGCTGTATGTCGGGATCTCTTCTCTTTGGGAGCGGGACGTACTCCGACCTGCTCACCTCCTTCATGTCTCAGAGTAAATTAAATCCGACTCTGTCAGTTCATGAAATAAATTGATGTTGAAATCTGGCAATTTAGAGAAGGTCATTCGATGGCTTTCTTAAGTGATTTCAGGCAGCGGATGTCAGACTGATATTAAATTGAAGTATTTTAAAGGGGTGGAGTGGAAACTAGGAGAGGAGGGACATTTTAAAGAGGACAAACTGACCTCGGTGGTTTGTTCATTAAATGAAAGGTCAGCTTTCACGTAGATGGCCAGAAAAACAAATCCGTGACAGAATGACTTGCACGAATGTCATGTTACCTGGAGTGATATTTCACTTCAGTCTAGTTCTGGCTTTCATTAGCTGTGTAAGTGTTGTGACTCAGTGCCGGCTGTCATCTGTATTTACAGTCACATTACAGACCTCCCTGCGAGTTCCTATAACAAATTCTGATTCTGTCTAAGAACTTAAAGCATGAAGAGAAAATGAACGTCTGCCTGGGTTCAAGTTCAAGGTCGAACTTGAAGTGAAAAAGACGAGATGCACCGTTCATGAATATAATGTACATTTAAGTGGATACTTAACCTGATAAATGTGAATTAGATGCAGTTTTGACTCTCACTAAAATTCTGATGCAAATACATTTAGACCATTGGGACCTATTTTATTTTCTAATATTCCAGCAAAAGTACGTCTTTGTGCTGATGATACTGTCATATAAACACATGCTCCCTCCAAGTTCTTGTGCAGACAGCACAAGAACTTCAGACTGCATTTCACTCATTTCAAACTGCTTTGCTGCAGTTAATTAATTATTTAAAATTCATGATCTTCATGTATCCATGCCCACCACTGATGCTATTATGTTAAACACTTGTGTTTAACAAAAGAAGGAGAAACATTACATATAGGCTGTTCTGCTGCAGAAAAAAAGTGCAAAGCAAAAATCCAACCCTACCATGTCATGTCGATCAATATTATTCCAAAGAACACAACATTGACTGGTTAAGAAGACTTAATTTTTTTTTCTTGCTTATTCCTAAGGATTACAGATTTGGTTTAAATAAATCAGTGAACGGTGTTGGAACACTCTGAAAAATTAAAAGGATTAAAGAGGCAATCAATAAAAACATTTTAAATAAAATTACAGAAACTATTTACCGGTAAGTGAAATATATTAATTGGAGGTCCTAACAGTCTGTTTAAATGAACATTTAATGTCTAACTCCAATTTTCCTACATGCAGAGCAAATTCATGCAACTTTAGACCGTTGGTCGTTAAGTAAAACCAAAAATGCAAAAGATATATTTAAAATAGTAAATAATACCTTTAGTCTATACTTCATCCAGAGCAGCTTCGGATTAGCATTAGGATTCAACTATATTGTCATTACACATGTATAAATACAGGGTAATGAAATACAGTGATTATTCACATTAATTGAACTACTAACATGGATGAGATGGTGCAGTGCAACGTTATCAGCCAAAGAGTATGCAAAACAAAAATCCAACCTTACCATGTCATTTTGATTTATATTATTTAAAGAAATACGTCATTGACTGGTTAAGAAGACTTGATTTTTTAAAACTTATTCCTAATTCTTTCCTAATTCCTAATTTTTTGGTTTAAAGAAGTCATTGAATGGTGTTGGAGCACTCTGAAGTAAAGACAAAGCTTCATATTTATCAAACAGATTTTTTGTATCATTACAGGATTTTATCAAAATATTGTAGACTGCACTGCAACCCAGAATGTCCCCCTCATGTTTCCTTTTGTACTTAAGAGAGAATTCTGTGAAAGATAAATAATAAACTACCAGAGAAAGCAGATGTGTGACACTTGGGGTCATTTCGAGCATAAAATAAAGCGTGTTTCCACTTTTTACCCAGAATTGTTGTCCAGGATCTCCCAGGGGTTCGTTCTGATTTGACTTCCACAGCAGATCCAAAGATGAAGCAAATTAGTCTGCTGACATATCAAAAGCACAAAAGCCTCAAATTGCCTCTGAATGTTGCAAACTGCAAAATTGGACATCAAAAACTGAACCTTGCTGTCACTCACACAATAAAATCTCCTCCATCCTGATTATTTTCACCTTTGTTCTACAAGCTAACAGTAACACAAAATGAAGGGATCAAACTATTTGATGGCACACCGTTGGGCTTTCTTTTCCGAGTTGGGAATGCTCCCATAAAATCTATTGGGTGTATTAAACATCAGCAATTGATAGTGAAGGATGGGAGTGAACAAAGGAGATTATCAGCTTTAGCTGCTGCAAACTGCTGCACATAATTCAGGATTCAATAATCCTCTTTTGATCCCCAGAGGGACAAAGATGTCTTTTATGCCTTCCTGCTGTGAACTTGGTCATTAGGGTTCACAATTCAGGGATGGGGTCAGACCTGGAGCAGAGCAGGCGGGGTGAGATTTGCACTAGAGCACTGCCAAAAGCAGTCCTAGAAATCATCCCTTGTCAGTTAGCATACTCACTGCTCAGCCGAATTAAAGCAACTGTTTCATTTATGCGTCTGCCCTCAGGGTGTTTCTTTGTTCGTAGCCGATATTTATTACTTGCATCTCCTTTCATAACAAATCATAACATATATATTTTTCTCCTGTGATCAATTTCCCTGAGTCGTCTAACAAAAAACAATCGACTTCTCTGGTGGAGTTCACCTTCATCTGCAATAATGAACTTCTGGGCAGGTTCATTTCCAAAACTTGATATATGATAATACATTATTGATCAGCAGACAGTGACAGATTTTCACCATAACTAACAGAGTACATTATCAATGGCCTCTCAGAGCTGTAACTGAGTTAAAGCAAAGGTGAATTCCTGGAAATGTCGGGAGCTGCTGTGCACTTCTGAAATTAAAGTGCTGCTGGACGATGGCAGAAGCTGTTGATGAGAGAGGAGCGTTTCTGAAGAGTTTTTTCTGACTTAGAACTCGGTTTAACGACCACTTTGGCAAACGCTGCTCGTTCCTTTTGCGATGGGTTTAGTAGACGGAGAATATATGACAACCAGGATGTGTTTTCACAACCTTCAGATCTGAAAATGAAATCCTATATTTATTTTAAATTTTAAATAAAAAAGGGAAGATGAGCATTT